>NC_143436.1:118645162-118969162 GCF_987193195.1 Phasianus colchicus
CTTCAAATCAGAATTAAGCAAGTGTATAATAACTAGTCCCAGCTAGCAATTAACTATTTAATTATTCAATAGAATTAGCATATTTAGCAGTATAATCTATACAATTTCCCTCTTTAAAATATTTGGCTATTTTAAGTGTTAATTCAATTTTGAATTCCTAGGCAGCAATATTTTTTTCTTTTAAAGAAGTGGTGATTTTTTTTTTTTTCCTTGTTACACAGTATTAAGTCAGAATTTCAACTTCAGTTTCACTTTGTCGCTCTCTGTTTTCTCCTGCCCTGTGCAAGTGTATCCTTTGTGTAGATTCAGTGGTTCCTATGGAGTTAACTTAGCTCTCTGTTGTGATACTGTAGATGATAGATGGTAAATAAATAATAGAAAAGATGGAGTTAGTGCACTAAATCCTTAGAATAGTATCAGGTTTTTGTTCCTTCCTGATTAAAAAAAAAAAAAAAGAAGTCAGATTTAGGACTCAGGTATAGATTTGTACAAACATCACAGCCTTCCAGTCATTTGTAAATGAAGACAAAAAATGCTCAGACTGTTTTATGTCAGGTGTGACATGTCAGGAATTTGAATACGTAGAAGTTAAAACCAGAAGACCAAGTCAAACAAGTGAAAATCCAATGCAACATTGCAAATTTCTTTCTAAATTTTATGTAATTAAAAGTAATTCTGGAGTTTTACTCTAAACAATTTACAAAAACAAGTTATTCTAATGTTACAGAAATTACTGCTCAGATTCCAGTGTATAAATCATTATTTCTCTTGCATCTCTTTGAATTATATTTTTCTCTTGCCTGCTTTGATTTTGCCATACAATAGATGAAGAAAGAAAATGCAGAATTACTGTCACTTTCGTGTGGGAATACAAGAAAAACTGTTCAGAACAGAAGCTGTGGAGCAAGATAAACAGCATGAGAACCAAGGACACCTCTAGAAGAAGAAAGAACTTCTCATGGCTCTGATTGGATAAGCGCCTGTGTGAACGGTTGAAGAGTGTTTTGTAGAATGCTCTGTTGACATGTAAAGGTGGATAGGAAAGTTGTAGGGGTGGATGGGAAAGCCAGAAAAAGAAAAGTTGTGAAGGTATATAAGTGGTGAGAACTTGTAATAAACGATTTGGATCATTCACATCTGAGTCTGCGCATCAGACGCTGCACTTTCGATTTCATTCTGAAGCTCTATCAGAGCTGGAGATTCTAAAATTCATGTTTTTCTTCTATGCTTTTAGTTTAATTCCATAACATAGTCGTTATACATTATTTCTTGTCCCAGTGATTTTTCAAGATACTTACCATCAGAATATATATTATGCCCTGGGATTATAAAAAGCACAAAAGATAGATGCACTCATTCACGATGGGTCTTGCCATCTGATTATCCTATAGAGCTTGGACTGATCATGGGTTTAATTAACCCATTAAATGGGTCCAACAGAGTATTTCAGATGTTATCCTCTTCCTCTTTTTTGAGGAAATATTTATTCATATCTCTTGACTTACTTTAGTCATTTTCACTGAATTGAGAAAATCAAAATTAAATACATAAACAGGAAGGATGAGAGTAAGCTGCTTCCTTATGGCAAAGGAGAAGTAATTACAATAATGGAAGGAGAATTAAAAAAAAATCTTACTGAAGGCACAAAAAGTGTTTGGCAGGCTAGTTCTTGGCACTTGATCAAAAGAAAGAGAATATTTCCTAAAAAGATGTGTTGGAGCAGGCATGAAATTATTACTAAGCGCGGTACTGAGGTAGTAACCTCATACATTTCTGGAAATGACTGTTTACAAGGGTGGATATTGATGGGACACGGGGGAATGGTTTTAAACGAGGACAGGGGCGGTTTAGGTTAGACATTAGGAGGAAGTGTTTCACACAGAGGGTGGTAACACACTGGAACAGGTTGCCCAAGAAGGTTGTGGATGCCCCATCCCTGGAGGCATTCAAGGCCAGGCTGGATGTGGCTCTGGGCAGTCTAGTCTGGTGGTTGGTGACCCCGCCAATGGCAGGAGGGTTGAAACTAGAAGATCTTTGGGATCCTTTTCATCCCAGGCTTTTCTATGATTCTTTGATTCTATGATTTCTGTATAAGATGGCTAGTAGTCCAAGGCTTAGCTCCCTAGATATGGTGGCCTATGCAGATTCTCCAAGAAGACAGTACCAATCATCTCAGCTATCAGCGTTATTATTTTGACATTGTTTACATTGAAATGGGCACATTGGCAAAAGCAGAAAAAAACATCAGATTTTTTTCTCTAGCACCATGACTTCTACATTGGCAGTTCAGGCCAGTTAATGCATTCCTATATATAACACTTAGATAAAAGTAAAGTGTCATTTGTGAATTCACACAATATATTCAAAAATGGGGCCATCTGCATGTGTGTAACACCTGTTATGTGTTAAACATGAAATTCAAACATGAAGAGATAGGAAAATGTAATGAGGAGGTTGATTAATGCATTAGTAATAAATACATTTTCTGAAAAGTAACTAAAAACGTAGAATGCACTATTTTTGTACATGTGTTTTCCATCTGTAAAAAAAATTTATGTATTGGTGTACATTTCAGACTATGGCTTGTAGAGGCTGATTTTAAAATCTATGAAGCGAGTCTCTACCATCTTTGAGGACAGCTCTGTACTGCAGTATATCTTTCTAATGGTGAACAAGTCTCTAGGAGATAGAAGAGAACGTAGTTACATGCGTCATTTTAAGCCACTGAAGCTTGCAAGTGTCCTTAGGTATTCTGTTGACTTTAGTTACTCTGAATACCATTAGAAATATTGGCTATGTTTCCAAGTAGTTTGAACTGTCGTGAAGAGCTGCATTCGTTTATCCAAGTTAATATGCAAGTTCCAAAAATTAACAATTCCATTGCCAATTAAAGACCCAACGTTGTTTTTAGCATTTAAGAAAATAGTTGCACTGACTTATGTTTCACTGAACAAGAATGTATATAAGCCTATGCTAGAAATGAAATATTTCATTGAATTAAAGAAGTAGTTTGTTTGATAAGGGTTTTGGAAATGGCTATACATGTGTTTCCCTTAATAGATTAGGCTTTAGGAATAACTGTCTCTAGATGTCTGGCTAGTGAGGTTACCTCTGAAATGATTACTTAGATGATGCAGTGATTTTATCACATTATATTATTTATTCATATCTTAAAGTAAAAAAAAAGTAAAAATAATGAGAAACAGTCCTGTGATCACGTGAACACCAAGGTTTGAGAAGAAGGAGGGGAAAGAGGGGGAAAGAATGTCTTCAGGCACCAGAGCAGAGATTCTGCTGCAGCTCCAGGAAGAGACCATAGTGGAGAAGGTGTTTCTATTACCTGTGGAAGGACTATACACTGAAGCAGATGAATGTTATCTGAAGGAACTTTAGCCCGTGGAGAGCCCATGCTGGATCAGATTCTTTTCCTCAAAAAGAGCACCCTATGGGAATAAAGGAAAGTGTAAGAATAAGGGTCTGACTCTTCTAATGTAGAAGACTATATCAAAGGCAAAATCATTTCCCACCAGCCTGGCTGCTCTCTATGTTGAGGAGACTAAGTTTTGAAAGACATTCGAGTATAAAAAAGAAAATAATTTTTATGCATGTTTCATCAAGAATAAAAATGAAGAAAGCATTATTTGAGATACATATTGAATATCAAAATGAACATTATATTTACTTGGAGAGAAAGGGAAAACTTTACTGATATTCATTAATCCTAGGGTTTAAACTTGCAATTAGCTGACTGATGTTTGACCTTTAATCCCATTGCTAATATCCATTGTCTAAAAACATTTTTGGAAATGTGACTCATGTTAATTTTTAAAATGATATAATGAAGCCTCTTCCTTTTCTATTAATTTTTGCAGTTACTGTTAGAATGCAAATGAGTTGTAAAAATATAACAACACAGTAAAGCACAAAGAAACAATATTATTGTTATTATACTATATTTGCTTTCACAACTGCTCTGTGTATCATGTATCAACAGACTCTTCAAAGGCATTTTCTCTGCCAAATCAGAACTGTAGACCTGCTCCCTGCTGCAGGAAAGACAACATTTGATCTCAAGGAGTTCAGTGTCTCCATTTCCTTCAAGTTCAGAAACTCCATTTTTGTATGAGTTACAAAATCAGAAGGCCAGTATTAAGACCTGTTATTCTGAATTTAGAGCATATTTCTTTGTTTCTTAACACTTTCAACACAAATTCTGTAAATGAAAAAATTTATTTGATAGTGGAGACATATGTATTTAATTAAAGAGAAAGCTGAATTAAAACTGAAATGCCAGTTCAGTGGGTGAAAATTAGTTCTTTTCTTGATAAAAATGCATTCATGATGAGAATATAGGAAGATAACATCTGAGAATTAATTTACAAATGCTTAGAATGAAAAGTTTGTTGCTCATATGTCATTTCAAAGGCTTTTGCGTAGCTTTTAAGTCTGCAAAATATCCAAGGGCACTGCACAGAGCTGTTGATCCCAAGTGTTTGACAGGACTACAGAACATCTATGCTAGTAAATATGATTTCTGCTGCAGCTCATGAAAAATCTCTCATATTGCCAAGACCCCAAATCAGCCATATGTTAATGATTGTGATTCTATACAATCTTAGATTCTGTGCCTTGCCATATCCTAAATATATGCACACCTGATCAAATGTCTCTGGAAAAAAAAATGTCGAAGGATAGCTGGCACTTGAGTCTGTCACCTGCATAGAATAAGGCCATGCACAGAGTTGAATTTGAGAGGAAAAAACTTGAGAGTGCTCCTGGACAGAGTGTTTACATACCTGAATTGTAAAATAGTGTTGCTTGGCAGCTGCATGAATAAAATACTGATTTGATTGCCTATGAAGTGGGTACAGTTTCACAGGGCTTGATAAGACAGCCCTTTGAAAAACATATAAATAAATAAATAAAAACTTTCCAGATGTTTGTCACCTAGAAATATTACTTTCACAATCAAGATTTTACATGCTACCTCCTAATGCTAACACTCATTGAAAGCAATGCACTTTTCCAGCAGTAAGCTCTGCTTCATTATCACATATTGCAAGGGGTTGTCGAAGAAAAAGGCTGCATGCATTTATTTGAATGACTTCCAGTGTGACACTTGTTAGGTAGTGAGTAGAAATTTCTGAAGTTGCCTGGAAGTATGGTTGTTGTATGTTGTACATGAAAGTTTTATGTGCATTATGTTGTACATTAAGTTTTAATGCCTATCCTACTTACATATTTGTTTGTTTAAAATAGTGAAATTTAGGAACATTAATTTTGTTTTTGTATTTTAAATTCTGTGTTCTCCTGATATAACAAAGAAAAAAGATTACAAGTTTGAGGTTTGCAAAAGTACGCATTTCATCATAATAATTTCTAATAAGATACACTCCCTGAAATATTTGTAGATATATTTCTGCAGAAAGAATTACAAAGATTCTTTGCAGCTAATTTGCTGCATAATATACAGAATGTATATATACAGAATATACAGAATAAACAGAATGAGGAAAGTTTTGTTGCTAAATGCAATGAGTTGTAGTTGTGAACCAACACTGGACTGGAAAAAATGTCTTAAGATATAAACAAGATTTCACCACACTGAAGAAAGTGAGGGCTGCAAGATTTAAGACAAAGAATCTAACAAAATTTCCCTTCTGAGAAAACAAAGAAGAGTAAATTACAATTATGGCCTTTGCCAGGCCCCATGATCTGGGGAGTATCTTTTCTACATGGTCAACAGTTTACGGGCTGGTTCAGCCCAGTTCCGTGACTAGTGGGGCGGAGGGATTTTGCAAAATACACGCCTCTGGAAAAGGGAAATGGGACTTCAAAATAATTAAAAACAGTGGCAACGATCTGAGGAGAAACAAACTAATTTACTAAATATGGTATCAGAATGCAAGATATACACTATAATACAATATAATTAGAATTAAAGCTAATAAATCAAATATAATGAGTGGGTATCTGAAAGGTAGATAGGCCTCCCCATAACACTGAGGTGAGATGCATGGTGCTGTTGAGCAGCAGGGAAGAGAGCCTGACGAAGAAGAGCGCATTGGGTGACCTTGCCAAGGGTTATATCTCCTCTCTGACCACAAAGTCCCCTGGGGTATGTAGTTCTTCTCTTCCGGACAGGTACCCACAACTTGATCATTAACACTTTTAAGTCCCAGTGCAATACATGATGTTATGATGTGGAATACTGATAGCCAAAAATCATAAAACCATGACATAAAGCTCTGTCATAATTAGGGGTTTTTGTGTGTCATCTAAGCAGTGAATTCCTATGTGGCAATATGATTGACATTTTGTAAAAGCAATTGGGATCCTCTACGTAGGTTCATGATGAGTAGGTCACAAACCAGCAGTATAAAGCACTAGTTTTATTATCAGTATCACAGAGATAGTGAAGATATAAATCATGTGGACAAGTGATAGTCGCTGACAGCTTTGTATCAGGAGAGACTGAAGTGGTAAAGCTACTGTTACTGGCTACTAATTTCTTACCATTTTTTCATTGCTCCCTCCTCCTGCTGGTGCTGCGGACATGGGGTAATGGAGAATACCAAAAGCATGAAACAGGGAGCTGAACACCTATTAATTGAGAATCAAAGGAAAAATGAAACTTTATTCATGATATTGCATGGAATAAATGGTTTCTCACGAAAAGGCATTAGGTCCTGATGGCACTAAGCTGGCTCCACCCATACACCCACAGTCCATCCTGTCTTGAGCCAGTGCCAGGGGCTGCCCTGGTGCCTCTAGTTGCCCTGCTCTTCAGGAGGCAATGGGAAGGACCCTGACTGAAGTTGTTTTTCTCTGAGGGAATTTGTGTTTTTCTGTGAATTAATCAATTATTTTACACAAGTTGGGCTGCTGTACTTTTTCCTCCACTTATAGAAACATTTTCCTCCTTTCACCTCATATAATGTATTTTGATCCTATTGTTGTTTTTGTGGGTGAGAATTATTTTCATCCATTAAACCAAGTGTACAGCATACTGTGATCTCTTCAATCACCTCACAAATTCATAGGAACAGCAATTCCAAACCATCACAAGCATCAAGGAAATGCTGCTGCATTTCAGATCTTAGTACCGAAGTTAGAAGGATGAAAAACAAAGCTAAAGGGGCAAATGACAATAAAAAGCTCTGTCATCCAAAACAACCAAGATACACCATGGTGAAAATAAGAAAAGAATTTTTCCATTTTTCCACTTCCATGCAGAAGTGATTGATATTGGAAATAGATTTGCTGTGATGGATATTAGAAGTATTAAGAATCCTTGTTTTTTGCTCTGGGCTTTATTTTTTTCTGTGACATTTTAGAATTTCTCCTTTTAAATGCTCATGAAGAGCATACATAAAATGAAGAGGTTACTAAAGCCAACAAAATTACCGACATATTATAGATGTATATATTTTATATACCTCTCCAGGAATGTTTTATGATCTGACATTTCTGATAGCCACTCTGCATAGATAAAAATTTCATTTAATTTCTATTATCAGTAATGATAAAGTATCAAACTATATTATTCAATATACATTCTGATATAAAATCTTTACAGATTGTAAAGATCCTTTATCATTAATTTCTTTGTTTGTGTTTTAAAGTTGCTTACATTTTAACAGGCAAAAAGAATGTTACTATTGTTACTATTAAGTTGAACTTCTTGAAGAATTCATAATATCTAGCACTACATTTTTTATGCTTTTTATTGCTTAAGCATAAGTTCTAAATCTTTTCATCTAAAACAATTTCTATCAGTTTATGTTCTTTTGCTTTCTTTTGTATTTCCCAGATAACTTTTTTCTCATTTTTTTTCCCCTTTCTGTCTGCTTTATTCTTTCTACTTTGGCCTGGTGCAGAATCCAGTGAGTCAAAAATGTTTTCTCAGTTTATTTATTTTACTTTAGTTCACCACCCTTTTTCCTTCAACCTCTTCATTCTTTCTTTCCTGATCTGATTTTCTGTATGTCTCCATCTTCTCTCATTTTCCCACGTTCTCCAACATTTTTCTCCTTTAGCAAATGATCTTCCTGTTTTTCAACATCCCTGTGATCTTCACATTTCTTTCCTGCCTGATTTCATTACTTTGTACACAATCTTCAAAACATGTCATCACAACATCTTCCTTCTTCAAAGATACTTGAAACTGTCTGTTTTATCTAGTGGGCATGCTGTCTTTTTCCCTTTTTCTTGCCTTTCTTCTTTGATAAACCATTCAGCTTCATGTGCATACGTGTAAAATCCTGCCATTTGTATAAGTAAATGAGACAACACCTGTCTAGGATTTTTGTGTGGAATCCCTTCAGTTTGGAGGTTTCTGGTTCCACCGAGTTGCGTGGCACTGGGTGGTTCACCAGCTCTTTGCCTCTGTTAATTTTCTTTTTCTCACTGATAAGAATAACAGATTATTTCTCTTTCATATGTATTCTGTGGAAATAAATATAGAATTTATAATAGTCTGACATCATCATACTGGGGTTATGTAGGAATCTTATACTGATAAGAAGTTTGTGTTGTTGTACACACATATTGTGTGCTTTGAGAAAAGAAAGTGGAGATATATTTACTACTTAGCATACTCACAAAGCATAGTATTGGAAAAAGATCTTCTGTTGCATTTTAGCAAGTATAATTAATTGAGGCCCATTCTTCACTTCACCGAGGGTAATAATAATGCTAAATATTTATTTCCAACTTTGAAAGAATCTCAGCCCTATTTTTAATAATTTCAACCATGCTAAGATGCAATGATGACTGTACAAAAGGGCTTTGTGTACAAGTCTGAATTCCAAGGGAATGGCAAATTTAAATTCCTCACAGTTTGAGATACAAGTTAGTTTTCCTTTTATATTCAAATTTCTAAATAAATAAAGTAAAATATACATTTGTGTTATCTTTGGTTATGTTCAGCATTCTTTCAAAAATATATAGGAAGGCAGTGTTTTTAAAATTTTTGAATTTTATTCTGAAACTGAAGATCAAGCCCCAAAGTGTCGATCTAATTTTGGGAAACATACTTTTATAATAGTAGTTTCTACTTTGATGTGTTTAAGGCATTTTTTTTTTTTCTTCTCCCATGTAGTTCTGTTGTTTACCTTCTAATCTGATGAACTGAAGAAAAAAAGAAAGCAGTAATTCAAAACTGTTTCTCAGTAATTTTATACTTCAGTGCTGTCCATAGATGTTGTAGGATTAATTTTATGGTTTTTGTTTGTTTGTTTGTTTGTTTGTTTGTTTCTGAAAATCTGAAAAAAAAAAACCCTGGAAATTTATCTGTGAGTAACTTTCCCTGTGAGAAAATATTTTATTTTCTCTTCATAGATGTTGATACAGTAGATCTGATGTTTAGCAAAGAGGTATTTTTAGCCACGTAGGAGGAAGAACCAAAGTTAAACCATCAAGACCTATTCAACCTTTAGGCTGTTAAACCCTGGGGAGGCACATTATAGCATACACTGCCTGTGTTTTCCTGTCTTTGTTTCAACTGGTACTATATTGTTTTCTTCAGAGTGTCTGGTATGATGGCATGTTTTGGTTCTAGGAGAAAAACAACGTTGATAACACGTCAATATTTATGGTTGCTGCTGAGCAGTTTTGTTCAGAGACAAGGAGATGGGGCCAAGGAGCTTGGAGGGAATAGAATTAGGACAACTGACTTAAACAGACCAAAGAGATATTCCTTACCACATGACATCATGCTGAAGGAGTTTTGAAAGGGATATGAGTTCATCTTGCTACCTTCTGTTCGGGGGCTGGTTAGGCATTTGTTGGGAGGTGGTGAGCAATGGCTTGTGCATCATCTACTATATACATCCATATCCATATATATATGTATATAGTCATTAATTATTATCCTTTTTCTTTTCTGTATCTTAGTAAGTAGTTTTCAAGGTCTACTTTTGTTGTTGTTTTTTTCACAGTTCTTTCCTTCATCCCACAGAGAAGAGGATGGGAGTGAGTGATCAACTGTGTGGTGCTCAGCCACCTGCTGTGCTAAACCACAACATTTCCGTATATGCAGATAGAAAAATTGTATTGTTAGCCTTGTCAGTTACATTCAAGAAGTCAATTAATTACAGTAAATTGAGAAACAATACTAAGGCATTAATTTCCTGAATATTTAAAATTTATATGCATTTCGGCTGTCTACTTGAGTAGAAGATGGTCAAGAAAACAGTTCTGAATAAAACAACCTTTTTTTCTGAAACCCTAATTTGAATAAATGTACCTCTGAGCCTCCAGTATGTTAGTACTTAACTTGTTAAGGAAAAAATGTTTTTATAGATGATCACCACAAAAAAATTCTCTGGCTTCTGAGGCACACAGAATAAATCATACAAATATGCTAACATGTCAAATCAAAGTGAATTCCTTCAGGCAAAAGCTCTCTGTTCTGAAAGCTAAAGGAAGATCAAAAAATGAATAATAATTGTGAGATGTAGGTCACAATACTATTCCATTCATTTTATTAGTAAAAGGCTGTTAGTTAAGTATGCAGTTGTAGTAACTGTACACAATGGTATCTGTAGTTGTACCATTCTGAAGTAAATGCTGTATGACTTCTTTATATAACCCATTTTATAGAGTTTCATTGTTTCAACATGAAAGAAAACTTTAGATATAACAGAATTTGAAACTCCATACCTAAACTTTGAATAGGAATTCTGTTATATCTCTGCTTTTCCTAAGGGGGGAGGGGGGGGGGGGGAATGTAGAGTAGGAGCTTCAACAAGGAATTTTAAGTTTCAGCTGTTTGGTTTGTTCATAACTTGAGCAAAAAGCTCCAGGAAACAATATATTATTAATATTTTAATATATTAATACCAGATGATTTTCAAAATACAATCCCAAGAGTGAGATTTCAGTTTTTCTGTGGATCCTTTTCTTCTCAACAAGAAGAAATAACTGCACATTATTTTCTCTTTTCTTCCTTAAGATAAAGATGGCATTGGTTGAATGGCTATATATTCAAAGGATGAAGAAAAGAGATTTTCTTCTTCTTTAATAGAGCTACACTCAAGGTAACGTAATCATATATATATTTAATATATGGCTTGTTTAAGTCCATTTGAAAGATGAGAGTGAATAATTAAAGAAGGAATTAATTCACCTGCACACTTCAATGAAGTGTCATGATTTCTCACTGACAGTCTCACATTTACATTTTTTTATTTGGAGCGAATATGAAAAAAGGTTACATTGCACTGTGAAGGTGCCATATCATGGATGTTTCTAATAGGTAAGTTCCCCATCAGAGTCTCGGAAGTGAGCTGATCTTCACATTTTTATGGTGATATAATCTGACTCACAAAACAGATGGAAGTGATCCTTTGTAACTGGTCAGTGTGGAAAGACCACTCAAAACCAAAAAGTAAAAATGACGTGAAAATATTGAAGTAATTCTAAGCTTCATAGAAAACAAGAAAACAGCTGGAAATACCTTATGCTGGCTTCCAATGTAAGCAAATGGTGACAAAAATGTTAAGAAATGTTGCCTGTATTCTCTGACATAGAAAATGTAGATTCTTATATGGAGGGAGTTCTAAAACAAGTAGGAAAGAAGGATTTTGTTCTTTAGCTTTATTTTTACTTCTCCTAAGTTTAGCTTCTGGAAAATATAGCTTGTCACTGGGTTTAGATATTATAGTTGCTGAAAGTTTTGTCTTCTTTAAATTATTCTTTGTTGACAATGTATAGCCAATCAGATTTGAGAGTGAAAGAACAGCTTGCAGTCATTTATCTAAATCCTTTTAAATACTTTTAAAGTACATTGCTGACAAAATATGAAATTGTGTCATTTTTGTACTGTAAACCTTTATTGTTTTCTTCAATTGTTTAATATGAGCCATAAGTAACCTTTTTCTTTGAGGCAAATTCAAGGCATGAACCTTTTTATAATTTATTAGTTAACTATTGCATTAATAGGATTCACTGGAAGCTGGAATTCAGTCGTGTAGGAGAAGTATTTCTGAACAATGTATTTACATCTGTAATGCTAGAAAACTGAGATGTTGCCAGAGTGAAACAGGCAACCATATTTTATAGGTTAGGAAATCCTGGAACACAAACTTTTAGAAAAAAATGTGGCAGTGGGGAGAATTTATGACAGCTAGAATTTTAAGTAAAGAAACAGTAAAAATAAAAATGGAAAAAAAAATTGAGTCATGTACCAGAATTTAATCAGAATTATTTATTAACAGAATTATTTAACATAGAAATTACCCTTAACCTTTTACCTGAAGAGCTGAAATTTTCAGTCTCTCACCTTCCTTATTGCATTTATAATGCAGTATACTGGTGAGGTCCCAAAGACTCTTGCTGTCCAACAGACGTTCATCACTTTAATGTTAATCCAAATCTAATCTACATTGTAAGTGGCAAGCTGGCAGACCAGATCCTCTACCCAATAGACCAAGAGCTTTCTCCCAAGTCTACTTCAAATCTCCAGGCCAGAAGTTGTGTTTCTGAAATCAGGGTACATGAAGAAGAAGGAAGCAACATAGGCTAAGGATACGCATGGGGACTGAAAACGGTCTGAATTTGTATCCAACTGATGAAAACTGGGATGTGCTTAGGAATCCAAGAGGACAAACATATCCAAGGATTTATTTGAGGTATTATAGCTATCCTCAAAGAGTAGATCTTGTAGTGAATTACCATTTTTGAAGAGACAAAATAAGTTTCTCAATATTACTGCTACACATTTCTTATTGGTCAGAGCAGCTGCTACATACAATGGTACCTTACAGAAGCTGCTTAGTGTTCAAGACCATTCTTTCAAATGAAAAAGGAAGATTAAGAGTTTGAGGGATTCCTACAAAGCTGCTGGAAAATATAGCTGAATTGTATTACATCAGCATCCGGGTTCTACAATTTTCTTTACAGAGAAATTCATAACCTTGACCTTTTTCAGACTGACATTCAGTTCAGCTCAACGGTGACCTGTTTTCGTATGTTTTCCACAGGAGATTCCTAACATTTATCAAGTTATTTAAGATTGTCATCTGTAGCTATCCTAAGGTTGACTTGGTATGAGCATTTTATGTACATAACGGTGTTGAATCTGTAGTATTGAAAAAATATTATTTCAAGTTAAAAAAATAAAAGGAGAAAATTAACAGCAACCCTGAATTTCCATCTTCATCATCAAATGGATGTATAATTTCTATAGGCATGTAATGAGCATGTTTGAATAGGTCCATAACTAAAATAAATCTCAGGTAGGAAATATATTTAGCTTTGTTTTCATTGATTGCTTCTTAAGAGCTAAATAATAGTTCTAAGCATAGTGATTATTTATTTAAATATCCATGAAGTAGCAGTTACATTTCACTTACCACACCTACACGGTGATTAGAAAATCTTTGCATACTTTAGGTAATATGAGCGTATTACAGTAGCAATAAGTGGAGGTTTTCTCTGTATCATAAGGTAATGTGCACTGACAAATTAATGGCCTGATCTGTATAATGCAGAAATACTCTCAAAGTCTCATTCAGACATACATTTCACCATAAGAAATTTTACTGTTCTGTATTACATAGACAAAAAGCATTGTCTTTGATGAAGAACAATTGAAGTAGACCTGCTTGTTCTTCTGACAGCATTTTGCGGGTTTAAACAATAATCAACTGACTAGAGAGAATCATAGAATTCTATGATTCTATGATAATCTACTGACCGTAATGATTACATTTCTGAGAAATGATCTTGACATTGCTGACGTGGACAGAAATTTTAGAAGGTCACGTACTACATATTCAAGAAATCATATGTATATGTATATAAACATGTATGTATAACATATATAACCTATGTATTTATTGACAGATAAAATCTTTAAAGTAGATAATAACATGTCATGTCATGTGATCTTGCTTTGAGGGCCAGTAAACAAATGGTTTAATAGGCAGCAATTTTTCTACTTATTCTTCTTCAGTGTGTTCTATTTTACTTTTCTTTAGAAATGTCACTCTTGCGATGCATGTGTTTCCCTACATACATAAACATATTTCCATCTCTCCTGTCACTGCTGAATTTCAGATATTAGCATCTTTTTTTTTCTTTTCAATTTGTTAACCTTTCCCTAACTTGCCATTATCTCCGCTCAATTAAGCTGCCCTCTGTTTTTAAAATTCCTAGGTTAGTTATTCACCAAGATTAATTATCATTAAATCAAGACATGGTTATGAAAATGAATTTCATTTGCCATTTGCACAGATTCTTCTCTCTCCTCTGTCAGTTATGTGATAGATGTAACACTAATTATGCACATGTTCTATAATGAACTTTTTAAACAACTATTCTTGTTTAGAAAATGTTTATAGACCAACATCATATGAAAAAGAAGTAATTCAAACTTTAATGTAGCCAGTTGTGCCGTGATGCAGAATCTGCGTTAATAATAAAAAAATCTCTTACTGCTGAAAAAAAATTATAAGAAACCTGAAACAACATTAGGCCATATCACATTCTATTTCTCTTAAAATTCATTCTGTTAAGTAGATCACAGTGCAGTGGTATCATTTCCTAGCTTAATAATAGTGTTTCTGACAGATCCATACCACAATATGTAATACAAATTTATGTCCAAATAGTTAGTCATGAGAAAGAGTGGTTTTGCTACAGCCTGGACATGTGCAGATACAGTTCACAGGGAAGACAAGCATCATGTTAAAGGTTCTGTGAACTTTCTAGACAACTTGTTTTAGTATCGAAGACTTAATAAACCATGACCTCGAGCAGAGTGGCGGGCAATTTGTAAAAGCTTTACAGCATGACGTCTTGCTCAACAGTATTTTGCAAAGATCCACCCATGTAGGTCACACTGTGCTTGAAAGCTGCAGTAACTTGAGCAATGAGATCCTTATATTCCAATATAAATAACAGAGATACCATTTAGCATGCTGATATTGTTTGCCACTTAAAATTCTCAAGGTAGTCAAGGTAGTCCAACATATAATCCACATCTCATATGAATTCTGCAGTTTCACAAAAAAATACTAATTTTGTGCTCACAGATTTACTCTTTTATGTAATGGATAAGCACTTATCTCCAAAGGCACACCAGTTAGATCTGAGCTAGATTTCCAAGGCTAAATTTACTAAAGCTAAAGGAAGAATCAGTAATTTGCTATGATATATCTGTTATCTTTTAAAAAGTGCAATAATGCTAGATTAGCCATTGAGAAAATGTTTTAAACACTTGCAAAAGACTTTCTTGCATTGTCATTAAATGTTGGTTTTAGGTACTGTAATCTGCAACTGGAGAAATTTATGAGATTCTCCAATAAAACATTTACTAGAGTCTCCTTTCCTAGAAATCCTATAAAGCCACAAGGTTCTGTACTCTACCAAACAACCCTTAAAATATATACTTCATCAATTATTAGTTTACACTGCACTAGCCTTCAGAATTTTAAACAGCTGTCCTCTTCATGCTGCATGCTTTCAGTTGGAGAACTGCTAAAGCTGCTAAAAAGATTTTTAAGAATTCAAGATAATACTATACCTGTTCTGTATCCACTTTCTTAAAAATTGTAGATTTTGAATCCTCTGCAAGTTCTAAATACTGAAAGTATTTTTACTGAACAGTGATAGCACTCTTGTCATAAAGAATACAAACAATTGACAAAATTATCTTATGAAAAAAAAAAGTCATTTGACCGATCATATTATTGATGTAAACAACCTCTTAAGTTAGTGATCATGTAAATCCATATTTTGCACAACACCATTCTTAGCCTAACCTAACCTATTCTTTTAATTGCCTAAAACTATAAATATAAATATCAATATAAAATATTGAAACTAGTATGAATGAAAATAAAAATAAATAAATAAATCAGGAAAATGACAAGTTGTGGAAAAAAAAGCAACAAAGCTTGCTTAAATAGAGGCAGGGACTTGATAAAACCTGTAAGAATTACTGTTAAAGCAAATAAAAGGATTACTTTAGAGGTCAAACAGGAACTTGCTGGTATAAAGCAGCTGTGATAGACACTGTAGAAGCATTTGCCCTAACTGGCATGCCTCTGTGGGGACTGAACACAGAGTTGAACAGATTGCTGATCTTACTAGCATCACATTTCTATGTCCTCTTTGTAGCTTTTGTTGTAATGAAAAATATGTGAATTAAAATAGAAAGTCTAGGGCTTTTTGTTTTTAACATCATTTGTAAGTTGACCAAAAGTAGTCTAGATTACTTTCACCAGCTGAGAAAACTTTAAACAATTAATCATTTTAATTAGTCTGTTCCTTCTTTTGGGTTTGTACAAGATCTTTGAAGAGGATTTTTTATTATCTTTTAATAAAATCTTCAGGAGCACTATTGATAGAGAATGAAGTCAGTGTGTTAACTTAAAAATAATTTTTTACAAGATGTCTAGTTTATACAGTCTAGACTTCAAAGGTGGATGGGGTTATTTTGTTTGCTTGGTTTGGTTCTGTTTTATCTTCTGAATAATTTGGTAACATTACTGAATCTCTCAATAAGACATTTTTTTTTTTTTAACATTTAATATTGTTTAAATATCAATGAATAAACATTTTTTTCATCTGTCTTTCAACAGTGTTCTAGAATATTGTGTCCCACTTGGGCAAAATCTTCCTAAAGCTTTCCATTCTTTATGCTATTGTAAACAATGTGAAAGGCTGCCTAGTATGCTATATTTCACTCAACGCAAACAATTACACTGTTGGCAAACCAATCTAGTTTTATTGTCCTAAATTTGCATTGTCTCTGCTGCCAGAAAAAGAGGAGAAAAAAAAAAAAGGCCACTTGTGATAAAGTTGACGGACCACCTGTTCTGCTTTTTCATAAGCTTGATGAAAAGTCTTCACATCACAATTAATATAAGCAGCTAAATATAATACTTCTATTTGTGAGAAGACCAGAAGTACTGCTGAATGGCGCAGTTATCAAGACATAGCTTTCTTTGTAATCTTAAAAAATAACACTTCCCACATCCAGATCATGGAATATAGACCATCAGACAATGACATTAAATTTGTCTAGTCTAGGTACAGAAACTAGTCCTGTGGTATGTTATCTGTTACGGTTTCCTTAGCAGACTTCAAGTATTGATTAGAAAGAGAAATGCTGACATTCTCTAGAATGTTAACAGAATTTAGGGTAGTACACAATATACCTACAGTTTCAATTAATGGAAGATTGATAAGAAAATACTAATTTGTAAAAAAGTTAATCATCTGCAAACAATAAATAAAAAGACAAGCCTGCCTTGATTTATGACTTTTAATGAGTATTTCAAACTTTATGCCAAAAAATGAGGTAATGATGCAGTATATATTGTTTTAGTTATGTGCCTTAACTGTATTATAGCATCTCTGTGATCTTAGCTCATGAAACACTCCTCAAACATAAACACTCTTTAGTGCTTTTAGAAAGCATGTTGCCTGACTTCAGAACACCTTCAGAAGGATAAAGTGCAAGTTTCAGCTTTTTTATATTTACAGATTGATAAAGATCTGATAAACACAGACAAATTGAGTTTAATTGTCTATATTTTTCAAGATTTTCTATATTATTATGAGAAACAGATTAATGTAATATGGAATTTTTTCAGCTCTTTGTGTGTGTGTCTCAGTCATTAAATATATAGTATTCTTTATGTTGAATTTTTACTGTTACTTTTTTTCTTTTTGGTGTCTCAGAGGATAAATATATACGGTTCTTTGTCTACAGGTACAGAGCTTCAATAGAATTCAGTAAAAATTGTAGGATATTAGGTTTGTTACACTTTCATTTTTCTTCCAAGAACATCTCAGTCACAGTTGCACAACTCTGCTTAATGCCAGAAGGGATCTTTTCTTGTTGCTCATCAGAACACTCTTCCACTTCACGAAGATGTATCTTCAGAATAATTGTACGAAATGGAACAATCATTACTATCTCTTCACCATCTGAATTGTACAACAATGTTATAATGGACCTGATGCTAACAGCTTTATTGCCTAATTTCTAGCTATTTGAAATAATGTTGTTCAGCTACTCCAGCAGTAAATGATTTTGTGTAGTCTTTAAAGCCAAATGTTTTCCCTGTTAATAAGAATTGTTGATATCAAGAATCTTTCAAGAATAGAGAAGCTTGTGAGCAGGAGGGGGCTGATCTTTTACATGGTCTGATAGTGATAGAACAAGGGGGAATGGCTTTAAGCTAAAAGAGAGGAGTTTTAGGTTAGATGTTAGGAAGTATTATTTACTCAGAGAGTGGTGATGCCCTTGCAGAGGCTGCCCAGAGATGCTGTGGGTGCCTCATCCCTGAAGATGCTCAAGGTCAGTTGGATGGGGCCCTGGGCAGCCTGATCTGGTGGGTGGCAGCCCTGCCCATGGCAGAGATTTGGAATTGACTGGGCTTTAAAGTCCCTTCCAACCTAAGCCATTCTGTGGTTTTTTTGAATCTATGATAATAAAAGTATTAGCCCCGTTCCACAATTTGTGAATCTGATTAAATGTACCTCTCAACAAAATCTGATGACAAATAAAATTGTGAGTGGATGCAAACTTATTTTAGAACTTGTTGAAAGACTTGCCTTCATTAATTACTATTAGTTAGTTAAATATATAATTACATAATTAGCCCTGTGCTTGCATTTTGAATAGTTAATTTTTACTGCAGCAATTAGTAATTTTTTCAACATTGAAGAAAAAATTATTACTGATAAAAGTCAGTTTAAACTCATAATTTAGCATGCTTGATATCACTTAGGTGGCTAAGATTCTGGTTCATCAGTCCAGGACTCATAGTCTGCTGGAATATGTGCTTACAGCTGTGGGAACAAGCTCACATACTTTGTTGGAAATTTGTCTTCTGTGTTATAGCTGATGTTCAACAAATTCCTTTTCCCTTGGCCAGATGAATCAAGACAACTCTTGTAAAGGGAGGAGATCATCAAAGATATCTTTGAGAACTTTGCCAATTATTGAGCCTTTGATTTACTTTGATTCTTATTGGCCTAGAGTGTGACATCATCAGCACTTCCTTCAGTTTTATTTCTCCATAACCACCTAGGGAATAGTTTTGAACTGTTCTCTTTTTCCCTGCTATGAACTGTGTTTTCAACTCTATTGATTTATTTTCAGTGTTTATTTGCCTAATTACTCTTAATCAGACCAGGAAAAAAAATGTTCTTAGTTCATTTAATTATTTATTTGTATCAAATTGTCAGAGATGGACTGGATTTTTATGGCAAAGAAGACTTTAACTTTAGGACTAATCAGGATTACTGGAGCTGACTGGGGGAAGGAGGAGAATAAAAGGAGAAAGCAAAGAAAAAGAAGTGATTTACAGAAGAAGAAAATGTGAAGTCTGCTGTTTTGTCTAGATCTGAATATTACTTTCACAGATATTTGCTAAGTCTTTTTGTTATATTTTTAAACAAAAAAAAAAAAAAAAAAAAAAGAAGAAATATTAACACTGGAATCAGTTCTAAAGATAGAAAGAGATGGGATAGCAGAGATTTTGAGGGAGTCTTCATTAGTCCACAGAGTTGCAACAGAATTTCTGTCCCAGAGCATGACAAGTGGAAAAGGAAGGAAACAGCTGGATAAGCTGCTATCTTGGGAGTTATAGTGTTAATACATACGAGGCAGCATACTACTGAATACGCAAAGGGGAAAGAAGACTTCATAACAATGTGTGCAGAGTGAGGAAAGGAGAAGGCCATGTCATAGCTTAAGCAACTTCCGGCATGGTGTTGAAAAGACTTGTACTTACAAGAGAGGACAAAGCCCTCCATTATGAGGTGACTGAGAATATGTTAATTATGTACCTGAAATTATATCTTTGCACTATCTTTGGAACTAAGTTATGAAAAACATGTCAGCAGTGAGATCTCTTCTCATTTCTACTCTTTAAAATTGTAACCAATCAATTACTTCATGTTCTCATTTTTATTCTTTATCTGTCTATCCTGTAAGTCTGAAAAATACAATGAGAAAATCTGTACAACTCTGTCATGCACAGAAGATCAAAGTTAAGATTTAAATGAGTTTATTAATGACTTCTATTCTGTATTTTCTTCTAGGAATCGCAGATAGTATCAAATAAGTTTTCAATGATGTGACATGAATAAAACATTACGAGAAACATGAACAGTCCTAAATCTTAATTCATTTTTATAAACTCAGTCAGTGGCAAAACAGATTGTGTTTATCTTACAAATAAGAATAAGCCTTTTTTTTTTTTTGAGAATTCACTAATGAGTGATATGAGCTTTAAAGAAAGTTGAATATCATAGAATTTCATCAGAAGTAGCCTCTAATCAAGAAAGGCAGGATTTTTCTTGTGACCTTATCTGTTGCAACATCTCTTCATTTACAAACATGGTTTCTATTGCTCCATAGGGAAGAGTGGTAGTACTTCAGCATGGAGAAACTGTATTAGTGCAGTTGTGAAATTCTAAGGCCTGAAGAATAGGCCTTGAATCAAAGTTGATTCATAGATGAGCCTCACAACCTCAAGGTATATCTGATATGTATAGTATTAATTGCACATAAATTATATAATTTATCCATGTCAGTATGAGTGTGCATATTTTGGTGTTTATAGTAGCTCTGCTATAATGCTTACTATGCTGTAATAATGGTCAAATGACCTCCGTCTTAATCATGAGAGAAATTTGCTGTAATGTCTGCTACCCAATTAAGAATGTTGCAAGGAGTCTGGGCAGACAGCTAATGTGCCAAAAAGGCCTGTGATACACCAAAATACACAACTCTCTTGGTTCCTCTTTGAATCCTGGACAGTTACTTGGGGGGAAAACCAGTAGGGGAAAGAGAAAAACAGATGTTCCACCTGACTGTCACATAGATTTGTTTAATCAGTGGCATAAAGGCTCGATCTGCTTGCAGCATCTTTGGAGACCTCAACTACAGAGTGGATGAACTGCTGTTGGATTTCCCAATTGCAGAACAGGTTCTCCAAATCCTTGCTGCAACTGGAACGCCCCAGTGACTGTAGATCTGGATGATTGTAAAGTATTAAGGCAATTGGTAATGTATCTTTCTTAATTACTATTTCTAACCTCATGTAGTAATGATTAGAGGTATTATCTTGCTTATTTTCTTTACTATTAAGCTTATCTTTTGACTATAGGCATTGCTTTATTTTTGTATTATTTTGAAATAAACAGTAAAATAAGCTTATCTCTTTTATTGCTTTCTGTGTCCTTCCTGTTGTCCCTGTCATTTGGCAAAACAAGTGGAGTAAGACAGGATAGAAGTTCCTGTTGGATCATACTGTATAGGTACAAAGACAAATCTTCTAGAGAGTTGGGAAGAATATATGATTCAAAAAGACTCAGTCCTGTTTTATGACCAAAAGGAGAGGGAGAACTATCTGAAACTAAAGATGTATTTTATATATGTATGTATACTTCATAAGGAACATAAAGAAATGTTCTGTTTTGGTTTCAGGTTTTTGGTGAGGTCACCTGTTTCTTGGAGACAGGCTAGAAAGAGGAGGATCTGTTCTGCAAGGAAATCAGTTATCCTTTTGTTGCTTTGGACATGAAGATAGATAAATGTAGCAAAGCTGGAGCAAATGCAGAATGTTGTCCTCAGATTGAGTACTACCCTGTGTCTGAGATATCCTATAGATTAAAACAAATGTGTATGAGCAGAAAGCTGAACAGACCACAGCACCAGATAGTTTTGCAGGGGAGAACCATCTTTGTCTATGTCTTCTGTTTAGCAGATATGTCTGTCAAAAAGGAGATGAATTTTGCCAGGCAATAAGATAGAAAGTCAGAGTTAGCAATAAGAAAACCATGTATACTGTGTTGGTTTCTCTGAGGAAAAAAAATAGGTATCTCTGACTTAAAAGTTCCACCTGAATCTATCTCACATGCAAGAATAATAGCAGCATGGTGACAAGCTTGGAAATAGTAACATGAGTAGATGAAAGTCCAAAATAGTTCAACTTGTTGATGATAAAAAAAAAAAAAAAAAAAGCTTTTCTGACTGAGATTTATGCTAATGTGTCAGAAAACAGTAACTCTAAACAGTAACTCTTGACAATTTATGTTTTGTAGAGCCTGTGCTGTATTCCCTTTATCTCTTAGAAAACTTAGAATAGTCAATTCAACATGGACAGCAGGAACCAAAACTGAATCTTACACAACAGCTCAGGTTATTGTCATGTGAAAATAATATTTTCATTCTCTTGGAGAATGGGGGAGGTGCCTGAAGACTGGAGGATAGCCATTGTCACTCTGGCCTTCAAAAAGGGCAAGAAGGAAGATCCAGGTAATTACAGGCCAGTCAGCCTCACCTCTGTCCCTGGAAAGGTGATGGAACAGCTTGTGCCAGATGCCATCTCCAGACAACTGGAAGAAAAGGAGGTTATCAGGAGTAGTCAGCATGGGTTCCCCAGGGGGAGGTCATGCTTGACCAACCTGGTAGCCTTCTATGATGTTGTCACTGGCTGGGTGGATGGGGGGAGAGCAGTGGATGTAGTCTACCTTGATTTCAGCAAGGCATTTGATACTGTCTCCCACGACATCCTTACAACAAAGTTGAGGAAGTGTGGGATAGATGAGTGGACAGTGAGGTGGGTTGAGAATTGGCTGACTGGCAGAGCACAGAGGGTCGTTGTTGGTGGTGCAGAGTCTGGTTGGAGATCTGTTACTAGTGGTGTTCCT
The DNA here is from genome assembly GCF_987193195.1 of Phasianus colchicus. NCBI lineage: Eukaryota > Metazoa > Chordata > Aves > Galliformes > Phasianidae > Phasianus > Phasianus colchicus. The sequence continues at coordinate 118,667,849 of NC_143436.1, forward strand.
CAGGGTTCGGTGCTGGGTCTGGTCTTGTTCAACGTCTTCATCAATGACCCTGAGGAGGGGATAGTGGCCACCCTCAGCAAGTTTGCTGATGATACAAAGTTGGGAGGATTGGCTGACACACTTGAAGGCTGTGCTGCCATTCAGCGAGACCTGGACAGGCTGGAGAGCTGGACAGTAAGAAACCAGATGAGGTTTAACAAAAGCAAGTGTAGAGTTTTTGCATCTAGGGAGGAACAATTGCATGCACCTGTACAGGTTGGGGGATGACCTGCTGGAGAGGAACTCCGTGGAAAGGGATCTGGGTGTCCTGGTTGACGACAGGTTGGCCATGAGCCAGCAGTGTGCCCTTGTGGCCAAAAAGGCCAATGGCATTCTGGGGTGCATTAAAAAGAGCGTGGCCAGCAGGTCGAGGGAGGTGATCCTCCCTCTCTACTCTGCCCTGCTAAAGCCTCATCTGGAGTACTGTGTCCAGTTCTGGGCTCCCCAGTACAAAAAAGGCAGGGATCTCTTGGAAGGAGTCCAGCGGAGGGCCACAAAGATGGTGAAGGGCCTGGAGCATCTCCCCTATGAAGAAAGGCTAAGTGAACTGGGTCTGTTTAGCCTTGAGAAAAGAAGACTGAGAGTGGACCTGATCCAGAACTATAAATATCTAAGGTGTGGGGGGCAGAGTGGCAAGGCCAGACTCTTCTCAGCAGTGTGTGGAGACAGGACAAGGGGAAACAGCCAGAAACTGCAGCATAGGAAGTTCTGCACAAATGTGTGCAAGAACTTCTTTACGGTGAGAGTGACAGAGCACTGGAACAGGCTGCCCAGGGAGGTTGTGGAGTCTCCTTCTCTGGAGATATTCAAGACCCACTTGGACACCTACTTGTGCGACCTGGTGTAGGGAACCTGCTTTGGCAGGGGGGTTGGACTCGATGATCTCTGGAGATCCCTTTCAACCCTATGATTCTGTGAATTATCTTTACATAGAAAACATCATCCTTTGAGAAGAATACCATATGTACACAAGGTTGAGTCCACAGAAAAATGGAATTATACAATTAAATATATGTATCCAAACTGTTCTTTCTGCTGAAAGGATAATGAAAAATAATTTCCTGCCTCTTTATCTGATCTCCACACTAAAATCCAGAACACTGGCTTGTTCAATTGACCAAAGCTCTTAACAAAGATCTGAAGTAGCCATTTAATCACCCATAGAACATTTACTGGTGGTGTAAAAGGAAAAATAAAGTGTCGAGTGACTTTCCAGGTCTCATGACTAGACTTTTAAAATTTGAATTTTGGGGGAAATAAAGTAGAAATGAAAACTTGCTGAGAAAAAAAAATGTCTTCACAAGATACTGTCAAGTTCCTCAACTGAATAAGATGAAAATTACCAAGTTAACTGCAGGTCCAAATACTAAAAGTCCAAAAAGGAGAACAATTTTAGAAAGAATAGTCAGCTGGACTTTACTTCAAAAATATTTGTGTTACAATTATTAGTGGAAATATGGATCAACTGTCTTTTCTGTATCTATCCAACTTCCTTTAGGCACAATGTATAATCATTTCTTCATGGTATCTGAGTAGAATTACATAGTAATTATTCATCCTACACATTTCCTTTAATGATATCTTGTGAACATTTATTTTAAGAAAATAATTGAAACTGCTAAGAAATGCAAATATCATGGCTCTGTAGAACAATGTGTCCATGATGAAAAAGAGAAAAATAAATATGTTTTTGCTGACACGTGAAAAAAAAAAGCTAAATCCTCAAAGAGTAGTTATCTACTAACAATTTTCATCTAGAAAATATTTTACACTACAGAAACCCAAGTTATACTTTTTAAAATAGTTAATATGTCATCAGCTGTTATAGGAATAAATAGCATGATTTTAAAAATATTTTCTACAGAGGATAAGTATTTCAAAAAAAATGTGGTGTTGATACAAAATGAAATGTACAGTTTTTCATATATTTCTAACTCCTTAACTTGCTATTAAGACTAGCTGTTGAATATGTCAATTTATGAGATAGGCATGAGGGCTGCTCTGAAAGTAATGGCTCCTAACTTATTACGTTGGTCCGTGATATTAGAGGTGGATGTTGATGGTATGACAGTGGAGGTTGAACCTTCCCACTAATATACCATCACACTTTTTTGCTGTGTAAGAGTTGTCAGAGAGGCAGTCTGAGACAATATCTTCTTACATTGAAGTGCAGATGAAGCAAAGATGTGGAACTGAATTCTTCCATGTGAAAAAAATTGGACCCAATGACATTTATCACTGTTTGTTCAATGTTTATGGAGACCGAGCAATGAGCATAGTGATGTGGTGGGTGGTTTGTTTCAGCAGTGGCAACAGCAACATTAATGATGAGCCAGGCTCCAGACAACCATGCTGATCCTTATGAGCATGGCATCCAGACTTTAATTCATAAGTGGTGTAAATGCATAGATAATGACGGTGACTATGTTGAAAAATAGTGTTACGTAGCTGAGAAGTTGCTCTATCAAATAGTATTATTGTGCTCTTTGTATCTGTTGAAGATTCCAAGAAAAAAGAAAAGGAATCATTATTTCTGGAGCAAACTACCTCCATATTTATAAATGTTCCAAAATATATTTTAAGCTACGAATGTAAAAATAATACTTACATTAAAAAAAAAAAGAAAAGAAAAAAAAAGAAAAAAAGAACAAATAACTTTGTTTAGATGCCTTTTGTTTGGGAACATTTGCAACACAGATTTTTATTTGTTTAACATAATCTTTTTTAATGAAAAAATAAATATCCATTTGATCATGTGCAGTTATGTACTAATTGTGTAATTATTACCACACTGATATTTCCATTTTGGGAACTTAAGGCCCAGTTGTAAATATTATTGACATGCTGTCATATGATGGAAGTAAATACTTTTATTCAGACAAATGGGGGAAAAGAATATGCTCAGTCCCATGCTGCCTGTAAAATTGACCTAACAGTCCATGAAGGGGAAGTCTGTAGCATTAACAGCTACACTGTCAGTATAGTGAACACAGAATTAGCATCAGTGGCAAAACCAGCAGAGCAAGAAAGGAAAAAAGGTATAAGTTTTTCCTCTGGCTGTGGTCTGCTTATCTTCTTCCAGATGAAATGTTGACTCAGGAGCAAGGGAACATGTTTCTTCTCCCTTATACTCCATTCTGGTTTCTTTGTTTTCATTCCTCTTTCTTCACATTTATGCAAGATACATTGAAATTAAGGAATATTTACTGACTTCCGATGCCTTTATTTTTTTTCCTAAGTGGAAATAAAACAAGTAGAGCAGATTACTGAAGTAAGCTAGCCAATCAAATTAATTTTAGTACGGAACAAGTGTGTCATATATGAAGGAGAAAGATTCTTGGGTAATCTGCAGATATTTTTGTTTCATAACTGAGATATTCTGAAAACATTCTGAAAACTTCTTGTGACACTACCTGTTCTCTTGCCTTCTCCACATGTTTATCTGAAGAAGAAAATCTGCTCTTTTTGACTTACATTCTTAAACTGTTAAGGAAAACAGTGTAGATGTGTGTGGTTTAGAGCTGTCTGGCGAGATTTGTGTATGACCGCTTCTTATGTACCAAGTCAGTACTATAAAATTAACAAACAATGCAACCATATTATTTAGCAGTAAAATGTAGGAATAATTAGCAAGTGCAAGCCTGTTCTTGCTGGGTTTTATCAAGGAACTGAATGCAGGTGCTCTAAATATTATATATGCTATATATTCAGTATTTCTTTCATGCCTTTACGTCCTCCCAAAAGCAAAATATAAAATTTAAAAGAATTTCAGAAAAACAGTGAATTGTAACCAAAGAACACTCCTTCCACCATCCGTGACAGTAGATATCACTGTCTGCATGACACAAAATGGAAAAATATTACCTGTGTCAATTCTCTTCATGAAGACAGATCCTTCTGTATTACCTAGGTGGTGACCAATCAAAAGCTGGTAACTCAGCAGTGGTATTAGCCTTAGGTATTGCATCATCTGTAGAGGAAGTCTGACTTTCCAAATGTAGACAGCGTACGCATTAAAGGAGGACAAGATGGTGTAAGGAAAAATAGAAAACGTTGCAATGTATGTTAAGACTGAGCACTTAAAATTGAAAGATGTATACAAATGGAAAAGGAGAAAGAATGTTTGTGTATAGTTTATGATTGGTTAGGTTGGTTTTGTTGGTTGTTTTTTGTTGTTGTTGTTGTTATCAGTTTTGCTAGTTTATCCAACTGAGTGATATCTTTTTTTCCATTGAGAAATATCTGCCAGAAATGTTTCTGCTTGAGTTATGAGTCACAGAGTTAAAAGAAAAACCCAGAGTAGCTCCCATCTGAAAAAAAGTATTTCATAAAGAAATAGTACATACTTTCTTAAAGACTTTGCCTTCTCCACAGTAGAACTAGGATAATTATCAACGTATGAAAGCCCAAAATAAAAAGACCTCAAAATAGGGCAAAGTAACGTTCCTCCCTAAAAAATGGGAGTGAATATCCAGACATCCTAGAACAGGTTGTAGTGGCACTTGGTTTATCTCTCCAGCCCATTTGGCTTCAAAATCTTAAGAAGTAAAGGTAGTGAAATAATAAACATTGGAATATTAAAAAACAAATGATAACTAACTAAACTAACTAACTAAATATGAATCCTAAATATGAATCCTAAAGTGATCACAATTTCTCTTGTAAAAATTCTTCATTATTCCAGAACAAATGTTACTGTCTGACACCAGTTCTCCTTTGATGTATTGATGAGCAAATGATTCTGCAGTCTTTAGAGCAGTAAAAAAACATCCAACATTACATATAATGTTTGTTTTGAATATCAAAAGGAAATATGAATAAGTTATAATCACAAAGTGCCAATTTAGGTTACAGAGATTTTATAGTTATATTTCATGAGCCAAACTTGCAGAAGGGTTATCCTTGTGTTCTCTCTCCAAGATAAACATATTGAGGTAAATAGGATTAAGTGCATCAAACTGTAATCACAAAATTAATATGTGTAGTAAAACTTTACAAATGTTGTGGAAACAGAACAACAAAATCAAGTACAGGAGCAGTATGAACACATTAAAGTCACTCGATATGCTACAAGAATCACATACACTCTATATAGACATATTAAGTGGAGACAAATAATTCAAACCCTACAATACAGTGGCATTTTTCATGGTATTTCATGAAAGTTTTTGAAGTTATTACTTTTTCAGAGCAGAGGACAATTGCTGATAAAGGTGTTAAATGTTAGCAACTGGCAAGAGAGGAACATCATAGCACCGTCAACAGTCTCCTAATATCCTAATCTCTCTCCTAATATCCTAACGCTTTCCTAATAATATCTCCGTTAACATAGGTCTTAGTGGCTTTTATTCAACTTTACTTTGCATCTCAAGTACTTCTGTTGTTTTAAAGTGTAAGTATGTCTATTTGAGGGGCAAAATACTAGTCTTGCAGTATTCTGTCTTCCTATGCAGATGGATTTAAGAAAAGTTTGCAGTGTCATACTAGGTTTTATTAACTTGTGAAAAATATTTTTTCAGCAATGCTATAAAAAGAAATCTCACAGTTGCTATGTTTTTATAAATACTGCAACATTAAATTTGTTCATACATAATCTGTTTCATGCTACCTGTTTACAAGCTTGTTGCAGTCAGTGAGGATCCTGTTGATTCAGTGAACAAATGTGGAGTGTGATACTGCTGGTGAATAACGCATTTTCATCAGACAGCTGAACCAGGGTCTAAGCTTTGATCTTCACGAGTTCTCCACAGCAGCAGCTGAGATGCTATGGATACATCTGCATTAGCAAATCGTGCAGACCAGGAAGATCTGCAGAATAGTCCTGGTTCCGAGAACCTGCTACCCATTTTATACACATTACAGTATCTCATTTATGTTACTTCTGTGCTAGACAAACCATCTTAATGTTTTTGTAGCTGGAGACTCTAGATCTGTCTCTGGAGTTATCATTTTTGGCTTCAAGATGTTTTTCTCCACAACAAGCACAGTTCACATGCTCTGACATGAAACAAAGGCATGCTGGGTAAGGTGATACTTTTCAAAAGCATTCATCTAATATGCACCACAATACTAATGAGGAAGCATTCTAAATGCATGTGTAGACATCAAAAAAGCAAATTTTGGAATACAGAGCTAATTAAACACTAGGTTCAATTCATTTCCCTAACATGAAGCAATGAGGCACCATTCCAGATGTTCTTGGAGAGCCATCAGGCCTGCAGTTGCCACTGTGAAATTTCCAGGCACCATTTAGCACTGTGCTTCATCTCCGAGTATATGTGGTTCTTTCAGATACCTTTAGGTGTATCACAGTGATACACAGCGCTCTTACAAGAATAACTGAATGAAGACATGGATCATTGTAAGTGAGGAAATAAGGTAGACAGCAATTTTGTCTTGTTCACTCCTTTAACAACTGATGGTTTCTATTATTTTAATGACCTGGTTGTATGGCAATAAAGTATTCCTGTCAACGGTTTACGGGCTGATTTGGCCTGGTTCTGTAACTAGCAGGGTGGAGGGATTTCGCAAAATATGTGCCTCTGGAAAACACGGGACCCCAAAATAATTAAAAACAGTGGTAACGATCTGAGGAGGAACAAACTAATTTACTAAATATGGTATCAGATTGCAGATATGCAAGATAACACACTATAATACAATATAATTAGAATTAAAGCTAATAAAAAAAATATAATGAGAGAGTGTCTGAAAGATGGATAGGCCTCACCATAACATTGAGGTGAGATGTGCAGTCCAGTTGAGCAGCAGGGAGGAGAGCCTGACAAAGAGCGCATTGGGTGATCTTGCCAGGGGTTATATCTCCTCTCTGACCGCAAAGCCCCCTGGGATATGTAGTTCTTCTCTTCCATACAGGTACCCAGAACTTGAGCATTAACACTTTAAGTACTAGTGCACCTAATGATGTTATGATGTGGAATACCAATAACCAAAAATCATAAAACCGTGACAATCAATTACTACAATAATCTGCATTTTCTGAAGAAAGGACTGCATAGATTCCTCAGAAAATACAGTTGACTAATGGAGAAAATAGAGCTGTTTATTGAGAATTTTTAGTTAGCAAATAAGTCACTATTCTCAGTTTGGACTATTTTCCTATTTGATAGCAAAGCCTGGGGTATTGTTGAAAGTCTGGCACAAAGTTCAGCCTGTACTGCAGTACTGGAATTGAGTGGAACTAATCTCAATATATGATAGGAATAAAAAGTTCCTATTAAAAGAAAGACTAAGACTAAATGTGAAAAACTTTCTTCCATCAAATCCTGATAGGTACCCTTTGCAAATAAACCATCTGTACAGATTTAATAGTATAGTACTAAACAAATCCCAGAAAATATATATTTAAATTATTTATGTTGTTTTAATTATTGCCCAGATCATCAATTTTTTTAAGCTACATATTTTAAAAAGTAGAACCTGTTTTTTATAGTCAAGAATAGAATGTAAACTGTATCTCAAGAGTCACAGACCTATTAAACAAATGAAGAAAAGGGGAAGAAAAAAAAAACAATTATGTGTTGCAAAGGACAGAAGAAATCTAAATCAGGACAAAGTAATGAGTGGAATCACAATTTGCTTATACTCATCTCCAGCAAGCGAGAGTAAGTTGCCTACTGAGAATATAAATAAGGCAAATCAAATACTTCACAATGTATCTGATGATTTTTTTTTCTTATCAGATAATGAACTTGGAGTTTGTGATGAGAATGTTAATGAATTCCTTTGTAATTTGGATAGAAATAATAAGATGAAATGACTGATGGAAAGATGTAGCCCATCCTTTGGTAAAGGCTAATCAGAAATTAAAGTAGTGGAAAAAAATAAACACACACACACAAAAAAAAAAACCAAACCATAATGAAGTCAGATATTTGACTTAATAATAGAAATACACAACTTTCAAAGCAAACTGATAATACCGGAATGTTAAGGGGTGAATGTAAGGAGATAACTATTTGAACTCAAACTTACTTTTCCTTACTCAAATATAAAGTAATGCATTAGAATGTCATCTTGTAATCTCTTTTGCAAGAATAATAATATGCAAAAGCATATATTCAAATAGGTACTTCGAGAATTTTGTAGAGTGCAATAAGGTTTCCCTGGAGCCTCCTCTTCTCCAGACTAAACAATCCCAGCTACTTCAGTTGCTCCTCATAAGACTTGTGCTCCAGATCACTCACCAGTTTTGTTGCCCTTTTCTGGACATGCTCCAGGGCCTCAGTGTCTTTCTTGTAGTGAGGGGCCCAAAACTAAACACAGTACTTGAGGTGTGGCCTCACCAGTGTTGAGTAGAGGGGGATCATTACCTCCCTGCTCCTGCTGGCCATATTATTTGTAATGCAAGCAGGATGGCGCTGGCCCTCTTGGCCACCTGAGCACACTGTTGGCTCGTACAGCCAAGCATCAACCAACACCCCCACGTCCCTTTCCTTCTGTTTTCTCTTCACAGTCATTCAGCCATTCATCCACAAGCCTATAGCACTGCATGGGGTTCTTTGTGGCCAAAGTGCAGGACCCAGCACTTGGCCTTTTTGACCCTCTTCCCATTCACATCAGCCCAGCTATCCAGCTTATCTAGATCCCTCTGAAGGGCCTCCCTACCCTCAGGCAGATCGACATTACCTCCCATCTTGATGTCATCTGTAAATTTACTGAGGGTACACTCAATCCCCTCATCTAGGTCATCAATAAAGATATTAAACAAGATGGGCCGCAGGGGGACACCACTTGTAATGGGTCACCAGCTGGACTTAACTCCATTAACTATTACCTGTGGGGCACGGCCCTCTAACCAGTTTCTTACTTAAAGAAGGGTATACCTTTCCAGGCCACGGGCAGCCAGTTTCCCCAGGAGAATACTGTGAAAGACCGTGTCAAAGGCTTTGCTGAAGTCTAGGTAGACTACATCGACAGCCTCTCCCTCGTCTACCAGTTTGGTAAACCAGTTGTAGAAGGAGATGAGGTTGGTCAAGCACAACCTGCTTTTCATGAACTCATGCTGGCTGGGCCTGAGCCTCTGGACACCACGCACGTGCCGTGTAATCTCACTCAAGATGATTTGCTCCATAACTTTTCCTGGTACCGAAGTTAGGCTGACAGGCCAGTAGTTCCCTGGATCCTCCTTATGGCCCTTCTTGTAGATGGGAGTCACATCAGCAAGCCTCCAATCCTCTGAGACCTCTTCAGATAACCAGGAGCTCTGATAGGTGGCCGAAAGCGGCAGTCAACTTCCTCAGCACCCCAGGGTAGAGCCCATCTGGTCCCATGGACTTGTGACAGTCCAGATGGAGGAGGAGCTCTCTAACTGTCTCCACCTGAATCACCGGGGTTTATTCTGAGAACAAACCCAGACTTCCAGATCAGGGTGCAAAGTGCCTGGAGGATGTGCCTATTAAAGGCAGATGTAAAGAAGGCGTTGAGGACCTCAGTTTTCCTATCCTCAGTGGTCACATTCCTCGCTGCATGAAGGATGGAAATTTTCCTTCGTTCTTCTCTTACAGTTGATATATCTTAAAAGAGTAGTAATGAAATCTTAAAAATAGTAATCACATAATCTTATTATTTCATAAACATGTATAAGGCTGCTTAATATTAATAGTAATATAGTCAAAGATTTTGTAACCTTGTGTAAGTTTGTCATAAATATGGGTCTGCATATGCTTTAGTATTAATTTTTTTTATGACTCAGAAATAGGAAGCAAAACAAAGCAGTGAATTGTCCTGGGGGGTTCTGTAAAGTAGATCACATGATGAATCAGGGACCCTTGCCCCTATTTTCAGTGCAGTTAGGGGCACTTCATCTCTACATACCTTGTTTTCCTATCAGTACAAAGAAATCTGCTCCTTTGTAATGATCCCTCCTACTCAGCAACATAAGTTGGGCATTACAAGAATTGGATACAATTACAGCACCAGGCTACAGCTGACAGGTCTTTCAATCATCAGATATGAGATCAACTGGTTTCAGTGTAAGGAAAAAGCTCCTATGATATTTTGTCTCTGAGAGGTGAATAACTATAAAACGACTTGGCTAGAGCAGAGAGTTTTCACAGGCCGAAATAAACATTTTAGACATTACAATGAAATCCAAATCCTACAAAGCTAGAGAATGTGCTTTTAAAGATTGATATAGTGATTGGACTACAGCCCTAATTACAAAAGTCATACTACTTATGACAGAGCAAGGCAATAGATCAGTGCAAGAAAAGGGTCATCTCATGTAAGAATGCCAGACTTTAAGCATCCACCCCTTCTTTCTTTTCAGTGACATGCTACTGGAGCATGTTCCTTTCTTAGCACAGCCTGGCCTATTATCTGCAAACAGTGTATAATACACATGTTAATGAGTTGGTACTGAAGGAGGTTAATTAATGGTTCTTCTTACATAGATGTCTGGAATTAAAACAAAAGGCTCAAAACCTACAATTAACATTGACAAGTAACCTATAATTTTTCCAACTCCTTTACTGATTTTGATTATTATCCACTGCAAATTTGATCTCTTGCCATTTTCTTCGACCTCTTCACAGCAGAGATGAAAGCTTCATTGTCGAAGTTCCAGAAGCACCATGTGGTTTCTTTACAGCCATGGAAAAACCACATTACCTTTTCCCAATCTAAAAGTTTGTGGGTTATTTCCCCACCGTGAGATAGGCTATTGCACATCCTTCTTCACCAAACGGGTTGCACAAAATGCATTTGAATTTAGTAAACCTGATATCCATAACTGTAAAATGAATTGCTGTATGGTGACAGTACATGTGTTGGATTAATGCCAGCTTCTGGCCAGCTGTGGCTCCAAAATTATTTATTAAAGGAAAAGAAGAGAGTTTAAGTAACATAGCTAAAACCTCAGATTCAATCTCCAGACTGGCATGTGCCTTACTTTGTTGTATGAGCCCTCCATTGTTTTTTGGCTCAAAGCTTGCTTTCTGAGGCATTTCTTGTGATAAGACTCTGACTTATCTTGGAGATGAGAGGTGGATGTTGTCATGTGGCAGTTAGCATCACTGTGTGGACAATTTTACATTTGAAAGTTACTCTGGAGCTGTTTGCCTTTGGAAGAGTGCTCAGGACTGTTTACTGGTGGAAGATCTGGACTGTGATCAAATAACTCCAGCTTGCTATGGGAGATTGAGGGATGATACCACTGTATCCTGTGAAGGCAAGATACAAGTTGGCGCCTCTGTGCTCCCTCTTACTTGTTGTCAAGGCCCGGAAGATGGGAACAAAAGGAGTTCCTGCTGAGATCCAGAAGCCGGAACTGTCACTCCAAAAGGAGCTGACTCAACCACCTTGGACTTATAAATAATTTTGTACTGCCATTGGAAAGTTTCTCCATCTCTCTCTGTCTCTCTTCGTTGTCTCCGTCATCCAAACAACAGCCCCTGACAACCCATCACTACTGAAAACTAACCATACTGGAAACATGGTGGCATCTATATCCCTCTTGCTCTCTACAAAGACTCCTTGCTTTTATTTTCTATCTTTTCTATCGCCCATCACCCCTTCCCCATCCCTGATTGATTAAGATTTATAATAAACTGTTCAGACCAAGATTTGAACAGTTGTTTCTTAATTTTATGTCAGGTATACATTTATCAAAGAACCTCCTCTCACTCCTATAAGTTGGAGTGAGACACTTGTAATTTCTATATAAAATGCCCTGTTTAAAAAAAAAGAAAAAAAAAGATAAAAAGATATATATATATATATTTATCTTATATACCTACATATATTCTACATATATATATGTAGGTAACTAAGCAGGAAATTATTTCAGTAGGCATGTTACATCTGCTGCAACTAATCTCTTGACAATTTCCCAGGATCCTATTGTCCTGTAACATACACAAGTTCTACAGAAATTCAAACTACATAGTAAGTGAAATCTGAACTCCAAACAGCTCTGTAAGCCTGAGGTTAGTAACCAGATTGACATGCTTAATTCAGTGTCTCATTTTGGGCCTCCTTGGTTGTGTATGGAAGCCTTCATTGTTTCTTTAAAGCAAAAGACTTCTCAGATGGATCAGATGGATTCCCCTAATTTTACTGTAAACTGAGGGATGATGAGAAGGAAAAAACCTGGTGAAGAGCTGCTGGAGGGAAGAGAAGGATCAGGAGTTATATTTCTACAGCTGGCACTTCAAATATGGTAACAGATCACATTTCTTGAGGCATTTAAAGAAGATATTAAATGTGCAAATACAAGGAGCAGTGCCAGAAGAGTTCAACAGATATATGCCAATCACTTTGTGCACTATTAGGAATTAATGTTGCCCTTTTTCTGGATTTGTGTGTAAGCAATAGGAAGAGGAAAAAAATCTGAGGGCTTTAACTTTACCCCGAAGTACAGGAAGGAAAAATACAGATTCTTCTATTATGTATACAAAGGACATAGACACTATTTAGTTACATCGGACTGAAACAGAAGCAAAAATGATCAATGGATCTTCTCAACGCTTGTATATAGCAGAGTTCACTCTTTCTCCTGAATTCTTTACACTGAAATTTTGCCAGTTCTTCTAACTTCTGAAGGTAGATGAAGCAGTACGTGACACTGACATTTATCCATAAAAACCCATTCAAGCTTTTTTCAATCTTTTCAGTAGGTGGCAGAAAGGCCGAATGCTTTCCTGTCAGTCACAAAATAGGAGTATTGTGATGTACCAAAAACTCCTCACAGTAGGTTAAATTTAGCATTCAAAAGAGATATATGAGGTGCCATCTGAAGATTGCCTTCTTATATATCTCAAAGTTCTGCTTATGTTGCTGAGCTTCCTAGAAACACATACAAGCACACATATGAACTGAACTATATCAGTATTGCTCTTTCATCCTTAACTAAAATATGTAGTCTGCATAATTGGCTTTTGATTCAGAGAGTTATCATTTGTATTTCAGACACATGACACAGTGGATCTCACAGCAAAATGCCTCAGACTTTTCACAGTGAAAGACAAATTGCTTAGACCCAATTGCTACATTTCTTCCTATCTCTGGAAGAATAAGACCCTTGCCTAATGTCTCTGGTATGGCAATTTGGATGTAGTCCCTAGGAATCTCCGCATTTCCTTATTTTGCTCTGTGACTTTGAGATGCACTCCTGAGTCATGAAATATCCCACTACCTTGGAATTCAAGTTCTACAGTGTACCATATGTAGGATCGTTGATGCATTTCTCAAGAGTACTGTGATTTGTTCACAGATTGTCACAAATGTAGACACCCAAGAGCTAGCAGTTTATTTCAGGCTGCCCATATGCACAAGGGAAGCTATTGACAATATGTTACTTAAGCATTACTGACAGGGAGCCTTCGTCTTCAAATAGTAATGAAATATGAGTCATTTTGATTTGGAAATATGGAATCAGAAGCATTCATTTATCTATGTAAAATCTCTACTCATACTTAGGAAAATAGCTATTATAATTAGAACTTCTAAAAAATTCATGTATATTTTTCTGTTGTTTGTTTGTTTGTTTTGCTTCTATGAATATTTCTGCATCCAAATAATTACCTGCTTAGCCATGTCCTAAATTAAGCACCTAAACATTGTTATCTTATTTAGCCACATCATCACACATAATCCTTCCTAGCTCAAAGACAAGTCTGTATGTATTTATTTAGAAATCCAATCAGAATTCCGCTTTTGCCACTTTATTTGGGAAGAACAACTAAAAGTGGAATGTTTGGTTAATCTTTAGTTCATTGATAATAAATACATCCCTTATGTTAATTGTTGACTAATTTTGTGTCTCCTGACATATCTATCCAACCTAGGGCTTTTAAAATATGATGTGTTCATCTTCATGTCATATGTCTGTTAGAATAATTCCACAGGTGTCAACTGCAATACACAAAATACATGTGATCAAATGGATTTCTGATGGCCATATTCCAGGCAGTTCTGCATAAAACACTACCACTTTGAAAAACAAAGTGAAAACCTTTAATTTTTTGAGTTATATTTTCTGATACACATCTGCTTTGCAAGTTCTTTGCATCTTCTTTATCCCAATTAACCCAAACACTCATACATTTCATGAAGATTGTCACACTTCTCTTGATATTTGATAACTGAAAGAAGAAAATTTAGCTTCTTTTCCACTTATATTAACTCTTATCTGTTAGGACTTTACTTTTCCTCTCTACTTTTTTTTTAGCTTATTTAATGAACTCATGATGAGTATGGCTTAAATTTTGTGAATGTTAAAGTACACTATTCATCTTTGACAAAGACAAAAACCCTGTATTTCAGGAATCTTTGCCATTCTTATGTTGACCTTTGAGAATGTTGGAAAAAAAAATAATGTGGAAAAGAAAACAAACAAACCCTTTCCAATGTGATGATCAAATTAAGAATGCTGTACTGTGATTTTGCATATTCTCAAATTTAAACCATGAGACTTACACTTAGTGATGAAAACTGCTAACAAATTTGTGATCTAAAACTCTCAAATCTGTGTCAGAAGAGCTGTTTGAATGCATTCAAGTTGTAAATATATATATATATATATATATATATGTATTTCCCATTTGGAGAAACAAATACAGAGATGGTTACAGTCTTCATAAACAGACATTAACATTCCCTCTTGTATCTTTATAGTCCCCATATAAAGAAGGGAAAGACAATACATTGACTCATGATCAGCTTTACTACAAAACTGAATAAATGGACAACAGTCCACTTTTCTATGTAAATTGATGTAGTCTCTGAGACATCTCCTATCTATATGCCTGGTGAAATATTAAGCTTCTATTCTGACCTAGACTTAGATTTAATCACTGCTATAAATCATTTGGTCTGGGTTCCAGGTCAAAACAGCAACTCCTTTCTTCAGCTAATAACAAGAGTCCTCACAACAGCTGAAAGTGTCCACAGATTTTTTTCTTCATAAGTAATTACCACTGAGATGATAAGAAGCCTATGAACCTGCAGCTGCCAAAGTCAGTTCTCATCTGTTTCACCAAATTTGAACAGTTTGATCCAAGGAACAAATTGGAATGAATATCGTTTTCCCAGACATCCTGCATTCTGATACACGTATCTGTGAATCAAGGGATGACAACCTCAAATCATTGTTAGAATCTTTCAGTAGCAAGCAGTTTAGCTACTTGCAGGCTTACTCAGTAGTTATGTTTATTATTCATCCTCAGAAATATACAAATTATGGAAAGAATTTTGAGCAATATTCGTGACTGATGCACTGTCATGGGATTATATATGATGTGATATATACTCACAGTTTCATATCTTATCAATTTAGAGTTCCTCTAGAAAAAGAAACAAACATACAAAAGGTAAACTATTACCCTAGGTGATCATAGAATAGCCAGCAGTATCCTGGTCTCCATCAAATGATGAGTGGCCAGGAGGGAGAGGGATGGGATTGTTTCCCTGTACTCTGCCCTTGAGAGGTCCCATCTGGAGTAATGTGTGCAGATCTGGGGACCTCAGTACAGGAGGGATGTGGAGTTGTTGGAGACAGTTGAGAGGAGGGCCACAAAGATGGTCAAAAGGCTGAGCACCTCTCCTGTGAACAAATGTTGAAGGAGTTGTTTAGCTTGTGGAAGAAAAGGCTCTGGTGAAACCTGGTTGCGGCCTTCCAGTACTTGAAGAGAGCTTACAAGCAAGAGGGGGAGTGACGTTTTACTATCTGATAGTGACAGGACAAGGGGAAACAGCTTTAAAACTAAAAGAGGAGAGATTTAGGTTAGTTGTTAGGAAGAATTTTTTTTTTTTACTCAGAGGGCAGGAAGGCCCAGAGAAGTTGTTTATGCCCCTTGAAGTCGTTCAAGGCTGAGACAAAAGGGGCCCAGAGCAGCCTGACCAGGTGGGTGGCAGACCTGCCCACAGCAGGGTGTTAGAACTAGATTATCTTGAAGGTTTCCTCCAAGCCAATCTGTGATTCTACAATAGATTAAGTCTATAGTGACAAATGATGGAGACTACCAAGTCACGGAATCACTGAAAAACAGATCAAAGTAGTGACCTCAGAGTCAATTTTTTAAGAAAAATCCTAATGTATGTTTTGATGGAAATAATCACTCACAGGGATGTTTACCAGCTCTAGTTTGCTCCCATGTGAGCATGAAGTTTCAAAACATGAATTTTCTTTGCACTAATGCAAAATATGTAGATAGCTGTTGATAAGTGAAAAGGGAAGAAAATTCATCTAGGATTACTCTGTAAATAAGTGCTCAGCTAAAAGGATTTTTTTAATGTACATAAAAAGATATAAATAAAAATAAAGCATTCTCATCTGTACCTGAGCAAAGTGAATTTATAATGTAAGACAGTATGTTTTCAATTGGAAATTTGAAAAGATATGAAAGCGGTAAGATAATTTTTTTGAGAAAGTCTTTCTGAAAAAAAAAAAAAAAAAAAAAAGAAACAATATTACAATAGTTACCAAATAAAAACAAAAGAAAATAAAAAGCTCTTAAAGGCCCTTGTAGGCTCATGAGACCAGACAAATGAGAGTTTGAAGTAATCTCTCTAATCCCAAAACACAAGAAATGTTGGTGGTGAGTTTCATTAGCACCTGTTTCATTCCATAGATTCACTCCTTTTAGTCTGCACTTCATCGTAATGCAAATGCAGCCTTCCTCTCTCTTCCTTATCCTCTTCTGAAAAAAAAATTAAAATAAAATAAAAAATAAAAAACAGAAGAAAAGAAGCTGTCTTAAAAATAGAGATTTCCATATTCAGGTAACTACAGCTTTGGGAAAGTGAGGTATATAAAGTGCTTGTTTACTTACTTACGTTTCATTTGAAAAGAACAAAAATAATGTTTTTGTTTAAAGAGTCTGCCTAGACAGTGTCTATTTTCTCTTCTCCACCTACTCCTTGCAAAGCTTAGGTGGGACATGGTGCTGCTGTTCTTAGAATGACTTAGAATGAGTGTTGTGTTGTAATGCAGCTCGTCCAAC
This sequence comes from Phasianus colchicus, assembly GCF_987193195.1. Lineage (NCBI taxonomy): Eukaryota > Metazoa > Chordata > Aves > Galliformes > Phasianidae > Phasianus > Phasianus colchicus. The sequence continues at coordinate 118,684,852 of NC_143436.1, forward strand.
ATCATATGGGCAGAGGAATAGTTTCTGCACTGGTCCTCCCTCCATTGTTCATATCCCTTCTGTTCTTCCCTATTTCCCACAGTAATTTTGTTTATGAGCTAGGGATATCTCAGATCTCAACATAATTGTACATATATTGATGAAAAGAGAAATCACATACAAACAGAAGGACGTGATTCTTTTGTTTCTTTGTTATCAAAAGCATGCGTAGTATTTGACAAAGTTAGTGTAAATAATTACACTTATCAAAAACACTCTGGAGATTGAAGTCTTGTTTCTGCTTCATTTGGGTGTTTTTACTCTGTAGTATATATCACTTTTGCTAAGAAAGGAGACTGCATATCTTTCCACTCATTAAAAAATAAAAGCAACCCTTTTAAGGCTGTTACTAATCTATATTTGCTGACCATATTTTCTGTTGCAAATGCAATGCAAAATTCATATCGGAAACTGTTCATTGTGTACCATTTCTCTTTTACATGTTTTTTTGTTGTTTTTTTTTTCATTCATAAATCAAGACTGGATTACTAGGACATACTTATGTCCTTTCTTGGTTATATTTTTTATTTTTGTTATGCATTTCAAAGAAATAACTCCTAATAAACAAGCAAGTCTTATTTCATTAAATGCTGCTATTTACCTCCTGTTTCTCAAATAACAGAAGCATAACTGTGAAAGTATCTGTAAAGCTGCCTTGGCACAGTCATCCTGCAGATCGATGTAGCAACTTTAAAATGGATCTTGTCATGTGTCTATTAAAGTTACAAGAATTTGTGTTGAGACATTTTGAAGTTTATATTTGTGAAAAAGTATGAAAATCATAATCAAGTCTTACCAAAATGTCCAAATGTATCTAAAATTTTGCAATCTACATGGCAGTGGTAAAAATACTAAAAAATTAATCCAGGTTAATTTCTATTACCCAACAATATTCAATTCTGTTCCTGCATCTAAGCCAGATTGCTTTAAGTCCAACTCTCAGAATGTTCTTTTCCATTTTTATTAATTTCATATTACCTCAGAATAGCAAAGCACCATTTACTTATACACTTTAAATAAAGCACTTCAAAGAAATAATTCATCTCTTTCTTCCCCCTGACTACAGTGAAAATCCAGACTCTGATGTAAAAGGACTCAATTCAGATGAATAACACCTTTCATTTCAGCAAATGACTTGGTGTCCTGATGCCACGTGGAATGTATTGCACACCAGGATTTTGGGCTCTGACCCATCAGCTTCTGTGGCCAAAGAAGACTTCATAAAAAAAAATAGTTGTCATTGAGTCACCTCAGTCAGAGAAAATAAAAGGATATATCAAATACGTGTGTATATTGTTTTTCTTTTGCAAGATTACATGATAAATGCTGTTGATGTGTCATAAAAAGAAGTAACACATCTAGCATCCACTGGCCTTGACACTTCAGCTAATTGCACTGTTAGCAGGCTGCTGCTGACTTCAAAGGTTGATGATTAAGTAGACTGTGGTGGGCTGGCTCAGTAGAGGGAAGAAGAATACTGGATATAGGCAATTAGTAAATGTTTTTGCTGTCACCAAAGAGAATAGAAGATGAAGATTACATTGTATCATACTATATTATATTGATTTTACAATGACTATCCTCTATCCTCTAATGTTTTCATGTTACTTTTGTGGGTTTTTGCTTTGTCCTTTTTTTTTTTTTTTTTTTTTTTTTTTTAAGCAGGCAATGAAGTGTTGATTCTCATTGTCTTTTGACTGAATCAGTGGTGGATGTTAGGGTAGCTTTTAGGCCCCATGATAACGTTTGCTAAATACCTTACGGCTACTCTGCTCTATCAAACTGAAAGAAAATATTTAACCAGTTACCTATTAAATCTCCAGTTATTATGGGGTCACTGATTTCTGGAATATCCTACTGTTTCATATAGTAACCTGCATTATTGCTCTATGATATGATAGACATATATTCTATTCTATGCTTCTGGGTATCAATTGCCAAAAATTTGACTGAGTTTTTAGTGTTAGAGCACTTTGTACATTTAAGCTTTATTGAAGTGGAAGCAAACAGCAAATATATCATGGTAAGATGTCATGGGAAAAAGGAAAAAAAAAAAAAACAACTAACAATAACACAAAACAAATAAACAAACAAAAATAGAACCCATATTGGGTTCACTTGACAAAAACAGTTTTGAATACAGCTATGATGGTAATGATCTACTTCATTTTCCTGTCCCTTCTGATGCAGTAGCTTCTGAAATCCTGGAAAAATGCCACATGAGAGTAGGAGCATTTCAGAGGGAGATGCAGAAAGAGAAAACTATATTGTTCAATAATTAAGTTCTTGTTCACATTAGAAATACTGTATCCAGAAAGTCCTTGACCAGATGAAAAATTTCTGCTAGAGTACATGCAGAAATGCTCATTTTTTCGGAATATACAAGAACTTTTAGCCTCAGCAAGTAGTGACTAGAAGGAAAAAAAAAAAAAAAAAAAAAAAAGATATGGAAAGATTGTGCTGAAGAAAGTATTTCAGGGGAAATCTGCACTTTGCAAATAAAAGCCTTTTTCACTTTGGTGGAAAAATTGATCTGTTATCTTCAGATGGTGTAGTTCAGGTATATTGTCCATGGGAGAAGAGAATGTGGAGGCATGAGTAAGTTAAACAGGTCTTCCACCTATCATTTTTTTGCTTCATCTTACAATGAGAACTGGCAAACAGGAAATGTGGTGAGTAAGCTTTTTGTGAAAGAGTACTTTAAATTAAGGGATTATAGGTTTTATTTCCAATGCTGTCACGTAGCAAAACTGCTTTTAGGAAGCACAGTTTTTACAGTCAGTTTTGAAACAATGAAATTATCAGTGGCTAATGAAACTGTCTACATAATGCATCTCAGCATAAATTTGTTGTACAAACTCAAAGGCGGAACAATCAGTTACTACTGAATATTGTAGGAGATAAATAGCATGTTAATTTTTCCAAAAAAGAAAAAAAAAAAAAAAAAAGATGCCAAATGCAAATTTAAGGAATGATTGATTCTTTCTAATTAGTCTTGGCTATGAAATCTAATGTTAAAACATAGCTGTTTAGGAATATTTTTTGCTGATTTATGTCCAGTCTATTCATGGGAAGGAAGCACTGAGACAATTTGTTTGTGCACAGGCACTTCCTTTTGCATCGTCTTTGAACATAGAATCACAGAACAGTTGAGTTTAGAAGGACATCTTGGGGTCATCTTGTCTGAGTCCCTCTTCTTGATGTGTGTCAGTTATCCCGGACTATGTGCAGACATATCTCCAATGGAGAAGAGTCTGCAGACTCTCTTGGCAAATTGTGTCAGTGTTCGATCACCCACTTTTTGATATTCAGACAAATCCTCTTTTATATAATCTGGTTCCTTACCTCTTTTATTTCTCTTTTAAATATTTAAATAAAATATTTTGAAAGAGGAAAAAAGAAGAAAAATCTCGCAGAATTTTTGAAGTGGCAGTTTTCAAACAAATATTAAATATTTATTTTTTATTGTAGATCAGCACATCAACAGCTCTGCCTTCTTCACCAGCAGTGTAAAATTTTCGCTTTCAGATTACCTATTGAAATACGTAACTCTGAGCATTGCAGAGATAGAAAACCTTAGAATGAATTTATATTTTAGATTTAAATGGCATGAAAAATACTGAATTTCAAACACATTGCAAGCACAATTCCCTGATGCCTTGTGAGACACACGGGTTTCAGTGTGTCCCTAATGTAAATCCCGTGATGTCAAACAAGTTAAGATAAGGGTTAGTTTAATCCATTTAACAATATTGCTTAAATTGAAACAGAAAAGAAACAAACAAACAAAAAGATGTATATGAGCAGTTCATAGAAACCCTATGCAAAGTTGACATTTAAGAGCAATAACATTCCTCAAATAATTGCATATCTGAAAGATTTACTAAACTTCTTCAAGAATCTTTATTTAACATTTATGTCAAGTGTACTAGAGTACTGATGAAATAAGCACAAATTAAACCAGATGCAGATGACTCTTTCTTGGAGTTAAGATTAAATGTAAATGAAATCTGAAGTGTTTTCTCTAAAGTGGCTTCTTTTGCAGCTCTCTTTGGATTTGATCTCTGTAACAGCATTAAAAATTATTTGTAGGAGTTTCTCAAGCCAAATATTTTAAAAAGTCTATATTTTAAAGAGAATGAGTCTAAAGAAATATTTTTTCCCATGACTACCTGTGGCAAAAGTTGATGGGAAGCTCTGGATGAATGTATGTTTGTAATAAGATCATGTATCCTTTCAGTTTGCTCCAGAAGTTAGGCAATATTGTTTTCACATGTTACAGATGTCTCTGAAGAAACCAAAGTTATCTATTTATATTAAGTAGAGTTTTTCCCAAAGCCTTCACCAAGCAAAAAAAGGCACTAATCCAAGAAAGGAAAAAAAAAAAAAAAAAAAAAAAAAGAACTGTGAGATGTCAAGAAAGAAGTGTGATTGTGATTAATCTTCTTTTTCAGATAATTCCTTGAGTCGCACAGTTGTGGTCATATCATATCTTCTTCGCAAATACTTATCCATGCCCGGATAGACACAAGAGGAATACAGCTATCAATTTAACAGGAACATGTGTTTCAAATGTTTTACATATGTAATTCCATTTGTATGTGTAAATTTTCATTCATTATTTTTTATGCAAATTACTTATTTGAAAAAGAAAAATGCTTAATATTCCTGGACTCCAGGCAGACAGAAAGATAAAGTGCCATTTTCTCCTCCATAAATTGATAATAAATAATTCCCTCATGTATGGTAACGATAACTCAAAATTATTTTGTCTGACAGCTTTTTTCATATTCTCTGTGTAAGGAAGGACAGTTCCTTGTCCTTTAAACATAAGTCCAGAAGATTCTTCTGGATCAGAGATTAATTCCCAGCTCTTAAAGTCAACTACAAAATATGGCACAAACAAATGAAAAGGGAAAATATTACAAACATTTTAAAGTGTCTTGCATCTAGATTTTATATCGAGTTGGAATCTCTGGTGTCTCACTCTCCCTAACATATTTAGTCCTACTAGTTTTCAGAATCTTTATCAAAGAATCCACAAACACAACAGACTTTCAAAATCTTGCCCTCAAATCTCAGGGCACGCTGTCAGAGACAGGAACAGGAAGATGCATACCTGTGCTTCTTGCTGTTGCTACATTGTTATGAGTTCCACCAGTGCTATAGCAATAAATATAGTGCAAGTATTGCTTTCAATTATACTGGATATATTTGATATCAGCTGTTCCATATTTTACCCACCCTCCTTTTTTTTTTTTTTTTCTTACCTGAGCTGAAAAAAAATACATTTTTCCTCATCCTTTTTATCCTTTTTTTTTTTTTTTTTCCCCTTGCAAAATAGGATTAAGAATATAAATATTATTCATCTGGTAGCATGACTGAGATCTTGTAAGTCAGAGTGTAGTAAGTTGTAACTTACTGACTTGTAAGTCAGTCCATAGAGCATCAAGAGGTTAATCAGTGTTTCATGAGCCTGGGTTCACATCTCATGGTATAAGGTTGTACTTTCCATGCAGATATATCTTCTCTATAGAAATTTGTTTTTCATGGCTTGTCATTTTTCTGGGAAAAGTAAAACTGCTATTTATATAAAGACTCTGCAGAATATTCACTTTTCAAGCAAGTAAGCTGACTAACAGTAATTTTATTAGTTCCTTAAGATAATATGGGAGGTGTCTTTTGCTATCTTTAAATTTAATACAAATTTTAGGTTTCTTGTTGCAATCACATGAACTTCCTTTCATAAGAAATATATTAGTCTTGCTAAGAAGGCAAGCTAAAATGTCTATTTGGGGTGACGCTGCTCTCTGGGCCTGAAGAAATGTGTCATCTTGTTTAATAGCTTTGTCTGTTATAAGGTAGATCTTATACATGTACATGAATCTCAGGCTATTTATATAGAAAGACCATTACTTTTTTTTACTCTGGTGGAAATTGAGCTATTCAGAGGAAGGTGGCTGCAAAACAGATTGAGAACTTGAACTGGTCAGGAAATTAAAGACTTCAGATTGTGGGAGAAATAAAGTATTTGCTTCCTATAAAATACACAACATGCCCCACAACAGTTTGTGATGTGATGTGATAACTTATCTAACTGGCTAACTAATCCAACCTGGCTTAGCTAGTTTTAATTGAACAGATTTCATAAAAAGCTACTTAGACTGTTTTGAAAGAGAAAAGACAGGCTCGTGGCTCTTGCAGGTACTAAAGCTCTCAAAACAATGAGGCATTTCAAAATGAATAGCATTATTTTAAACTAACAGCACATCACCACTATTAACCCACATAAAGAACATTTTTGTAAGGGTTTGCAAGACATCCCAGCCTCTGGATGATCCAAAAAGTAGTTCACTTTGTGCTCATAGATAAGATGAAAAAATTGCATTGAGCAAGATCATGATAAAAATGCAGGTGGCATGGCACAGTAGTTTACATGCAACACTGATATTACTGCTTTCATCTTTGTGAGTATTCAGGAAAACTACTCTGGATGAAGCATAAGTTCACAATATCTCATTTGAGGTTCCAATGTTTTCTTTTATTATTATTATAGTTTGAAATTCTGCTACACTGTCAAAGGTGATACATACTTCTGAAGACAAATGAGAATGCTAGTGATTGTGCTGCCAGAGTGCCTGCCTTTAGTAGTGATAGATGGTAAAAATGACCCGTCCTGCACTGTCATGAGAAGACACTGCATCATCTCTGAATTATTTTGTTAAGTTTGGAGAGGGACCTGCCATATTTCATCAGGAATTGATCTGCGTGATGCTAAAAAATGGGTCTACTGACAATATAATGTGATACTTTTAAATGACATCAAGTAGGTAATGAAGATCCAGACGTTGCAACACAAAACAGTCAGAAGGTCTAGAAGAGGGAGCCTGTAGGACAAGACTATCTGGCAATTAGAGTGATACAAATAAAATGCACTTTGACAGTAGTGAGCAAAGATGTTTTCTGTGATACATTATTCTCTTAATTCTATTCTTAAGGTTTAAGGGTTAACATTCTAGCCAGTTTCTGTGGAATTTGATCAGTGAAAAAAAAAGAATGGTCTTTTGGTTTCTTCCTTGAGTATAACAAGACAGGTCTTTGAGGATCCTTATCACCCCTTTCCTCAAATTAGTTCTCTGGAGTATTGAAAATTCACAGTGGACTCTCTGCAAAGGCTTTTTTCAATTAATCCTTTTATAAAAGGGGCAAACGTTGAAATGTTGAGCAAGGAATGTGCTAATTAGAGAATGGAATAGAAACATGATTCAGGAGACTTTAAGGAAGAAGAGGGAGAAAATTACTTGAGCACTATGTCGATATTTGATGTCCGAAAGTCCAAAAACAAACAACAAGAAATGTCTTTTAAACAGGAAATAACTTACATTTATTTTGCTTTAAGATGGAAAAGAGTAATAGGAAGATCTAATGATAGAAACCGAAAAGCTGTCATCATTCTAATGAGAGATCAAAACATATAATGAGCCAGCAGATATTTGGGGCAACAAAGGAACATCCTTATTATAAAATTTAATCTTAGTTTAAGAATGGAAGGGAAAAGTATAGGCTTCAAAAATATTTTCCTTTACACTTATTGTACACTTACATATTTAATAATTTTTCTCCTTACATTTTTGAAGTGATAAACCTAATTCTAAATATTCTGGCACATAGTTCTCAGACTATATATCTGGTCACTGCAAATACAGTGGCAAATTCCTTGAATGTCTATCACCCTAAAGGTTGTTGTGCTTCCAAGAATCTACAGAATGATCTATCACTAAATTGTAAAGGCTTCATTGTAAATTGAGTCATAAATTGTGAAGTTATGGGAAGACATCTTTCTTGTCAAAGAAGTTGCCGAGAAACAAGGTAGTATGCAAGGAATAGCTGAGATTCAGCACTAAAGGTGGAGGTCTATGAGTTCCCATAAGACTGAGATAAGTGTTTTTCTATTCCTTATGCATGCACAAGATCAAAACTCAATGTAGTAAGCTTCACTATGCTGCTGTGTGTGATCTCAGGACAGAAGAAAAGGAAAAGCAGATTTTAAGAGATACGCCCTTGCAGATTTCCTAAATGTCTTTCAGTGAACAGTGTATTCTCTTTTTGCTCTACTTCAATGTTTAGAATCACTTTCTTAACGCTATACAAAGAAACCCCCAGAAGACAGCAGGAAAGTTTGTAAACAAAATGGAAAAATGGAATGGCTCATTAAGTGAAACTTAAAAAGATAAACAGGATACGATATGATGATTATAAGTATTTATCTGATGCATGGAATCAAGTCCCTCTCTAATCAGTTGTTAAATGATTGTACAAAAATGAAACAGCTATCATGAATGGAACTGTAACAAAACCTCTGCAAAACAGTTGATCATCCAACAAGACACTCATTAGGAAGGGCAAGGAATATTTTCAAGTGCCTAACCCAGTTCAGGGAGAGACCTAGATGGTCTCTTCTATTCCAGGAGACCACTGCCATCATTAGGCAATCATTTTGTAATCATTTTGATTATTCTGTGTTTTAAGTAAAGGGATATTCTCTCTCTTTTTTACCTGGAAATTCTATCATAATCAGAATAATCAGAGTTGGCATATTACTGCAAACATACGTAATAGGGGCTCCAGGTAACAAACATTACCAAAAGAATGCCTTACTGATCACTTCTCATGGAGAATGTTATCCTTATTTTGTTTCTCTCTTTTGACTATTTTTTACAGAAAGCATGTCCATGAATTGCATTAGCACCCATGTTTTCTACTCTGTTAAAATGAAATGATAGCAAGTATAATATTATTCCCCTTCCCTCAAATCAAACCATAGTGTGCTTAGTAAAGCAAAAGCAGCCTGTTCCTTCTGCTGTAAGTGCCCTGACGACAGTTGAGACTTAAAAATTCCATTGGCTTGCTAACGTGATGAAAGAAGTCATAAAACCAGGGGAAAATATTATGAGGGCAAGTGCCAATGAAATAATTATTCTGAGAAATACAGGTGAGCTCTAAAGACAACACACCCAGGATTACTGGTGCTGAGAGAGAAGGAAAAGCTAACTGGAAAAAAAGAACAGGTTGGGGCCAGAAAATAAAAATAACTCAAAAGAGCCAATGAAGAGCAAAGTGTCTGCAAAAGGCATTTCAAGGGCAAGATGCAACCACACCAGAATGAACCAGAGCCTATCTCACCAGAACAGTCAGCACTTCTAGTACAACAGGTAATCATAATATAAAATGTTAGGTAGATCAATACCATAGTTCAGTGAATCAACTTTCCATCTAACTCTCACACCAAGCCCACTCATCATCACCAGTATTCATCCTCTCTAGTCAAAACACATCATCTAGAAGCCACACAGTAAAAAGAGCACTGTATCAGCCATTAGACTTGGTAAAATCTTGCCAGGGACACCTAAATCAAATGTTAACTTTCACAGGCTATGCGTTTACATCCCAAAGTCACTGAGTGCACTATCAGAGAAGTTCTGGCTGCAGTTCCATTTCAGTTTTTGTACTGCTGGTATTCCAGCCTGCTGGTATTCCAGCTCATGCATGTATATTTCATTCAGATAGGCAGCATAATAATAGAAAACAGAAGTTCCTCTTCTGAGTTCCCTTTCTTACAACTAAAACCTCTCCAAAACAAACAAACAACTCACAGAACACAAACCAGACAGAGAATCCAGAATAGCCGATGATTTTAGTTTATAAGACAGAATCTTGTTGATCTCTACAAATTTATAATGTGGTATTTAGATAGTTTAAATCATCATAATCTTTTTTTGTCACTGTAGGCTGATAAATTCATACTCACTTTTCTAAAATATGTCTGCTGAACATAATTTTAGCAGCTGCTAAACATCTGCCTTTTTCTAAAGACCATATTTCTGACAGTTTTTATGTTGAGCTTCAGAGACAATTTTGCTTAAAACTTCCTTTTCACTAACTAAACACACTTGTTCAGATGGTTAGATTCAGCCATACCTGGTGTCCTTCGAAAGACCTGCTGTCAGGGAGAGAAGCAGCACTGTCTTCTCTTTGCACAGATCAATAGAAATTCTTAGTGAAAAGCAATGTCTAGGATTCTTCCATAACTATGCCCTATAGTTGGTTTGTTCGCTTCTCCAGACAAACGTACATTACACAGCTATATCTATCAAGAATTCTGAAGATAGTTAAACCTTTTTTCTCAATCTCATTTTTTCTCCCTTCTAATAACTCACTTTTTAACACATAAGAGTGTATATTTCTGTGAATTAATAGAAATTTATCTCCTACTGGGATATATTCAAATGAAATCTGCCATGATTTATTTTGGAGTTGATTTATTTGATTGTCTTGCAAAGGGAGTTTGATTTTTTACTTTGTAACAAATGCACATCTTTCTGACATCTTTATCTTTTATTTGTCCATAAGACTCCAAAACATTCTTCTGTGAAGTAACATTAGAACATTCTAAAAATAATTTTCATGCAATTAACACTATTTCACTGAATTTTACCCCCTGGTAATGAACCAAGTATATTTTAAAATACATGAGACAAATATGTGATTTCTTTCATAATTCACCTATGATATACCACCCAGTAATTTTTCCACTGCATGGAAGTAAATCCATACCTTTTAAGTCTGTTTTTCCTCCTAAAATAAATGAATATGCTCCATATATAGGAAGAGCTGAATGATTCTATTTTTCCCTATATGCTTTCTCTCCAGTTCCCCAATCAACATGACACATATATTAGGGCTTTATCAGATGCCAAAAAGGAATAAGTGTGTGTGTGTGCAGCTGGTGAGCACTGATTAATGATGATCATGATGATTATGGTCCTTGGTATTTTGGGGATTCTCACCTCCCTCTCAGATCTAGAATAGATAATAAATGTAGTACACAGCTGCACACTGCAATTTAGATGTCTTCTGCCTACAGTTCTGTGATCTGATTATCAAAGGCATGGTTATCTCTAAGTCCTGCAGACTTCTTTGTAAAATTTAGATGCTCAGAAAATATTTTAAGTCAGGTGTCTCTTTCCAATGTTTTCTCAAATTCAGCTATTTACACTATTGTTTTTTTCATAATTGTGAGTGATTCTGCATTATAACATGATTAGAAAAATTAGATAGGGCACAAGTGAAATTGCTAAAAAATCAGACAATCAGAAGCCATAGCAGATATGCAAAAAAACTCTTGAGTGCTGCAATGGTTGAAAACATCAAACGGGAAAAGTGAATTCAGACTCCTTCAGGTAAAAAAGAGAATTAAACCTAGTTCTCATGCCTATTAAAGCATCATTCATTGGATTAAAAATGGATATAACTTTCTTCTCTACAGCAATGAGGTAAATAGAAAACGCTGTAAAAATGTTTTATTGAGTTTAATTATTTAATGAGTGTCATATGAAAACAATTGCAGGATAACAAATTAGGGCAGAAATATCTTTTTAATTTTTCCTCAAAATCTTGTATCCCTGAGAATTCTTTCAGAAAACCTATGTTTCAGAGATCTGACAGCTGAGATCTGCATTAGAGAAAGGTCGTCTGAGGACAGACTGCTCTCTGTTTAAACGATTCTTGCAGAAATGGCAGAAAATATCTGACTGGTATACAGTCTCTTTTCTACAATTCTTCAAAATATTTTAGTTCTCCCTTATATGATCAGATCATACATATGCATGTAGTAACAAAAGGCAATGTAAGTTCATAACTTCAGTTATAAAAATAATGGTTTGTTCTCTTTCTTCCGATACCAGCTTTCTGTTATCAACAATTTATTTGAGAAGCAGCAGGTATTTGAAAATTTGCAAGCTGACTTTTCAACAGATGAGATTTAGAGATATGCCATCTGGGTATTTTCTGTACCGAATATGTTTTGCTCTCTGGTTCTGGAGTAGCACACAGGCAGACCATCCTTCCAGAAAGCTCACCCCACTTAGCAGACTCAGCACTTAGAAGAGACTAGATCCCAAAGCCTATCACCAGGTACTGGCATGAACAGTGCACAGATACTGCTTTCTGCCTCAGCTTCCCTCCAAGGACAGCTGCATTTTTATTCACTATAAAAACTCCAGTACTTAAAACTTCATGGGTTAAAATTCAATGTTCTTCCTTAATAGCCTGTAAGCAGCTCCAGAACACTGTCACCATCATCTTCTTTAAGAGCTTGATGTGGAAATGAAACTCCTCGGTGATGTGGTCACTATCTCGATTCCCTACCTCGACAGCAAAGTCTATCATTGTTTGTGGGCTTTTTTGCAAGGTACATTGCAAAAAGGTCTTTGTATGCAACTATAGCATACCTGTTATTACAACTGATAAATCCATACTTTTAGTACTAATACTGATATAATCAGAGTTAAATTACTTGACAACACTTTTAAATACTCCATCTAGTATTACAAGAAAATTAAATAATGGCAAGTTTCTAACACCAAAAGTATTGTTTTTCTTCCAATATCAGGTACATCCCTCATTTCCTTTGAAATAATTAAATACATTTTTAAAATGAGTATAGCTGTATACAGTTTTGGAAAGTCATATCAAAATAAATGTAACATATTCCAAATAAACAAAAATGAGCTAGGAGTTGTACTCCATGATCCTTGCAAGTCCCTCTAAACTCTGGATATTCTGTGATTTGATTTATGTTCATTTTTTCTATAGTACATCATAGAGCTGTTGTACAGTGTATTTATCAATTACTTTAATTTTTTATTTTCTATGTAAGACCTGCATTTGCATATGGGCTCCAAGTTTACAAGGGATCGCCTTGGATTTTGTACTTATATATGTCTGCCTTGGCCTCATATAGTTGCCATAAGTTCTATCTTCAGGCTTTTGAAGAAATGTTCTCACTTTAACAGAATACTGAACTGTCTTGTTGCATAAACAGAAATAGAGTGCCCTTTAATAGGTTAAATGAAATATTTGCTTGTTCATCACAGAGACAGATGTCCAAGAAAAAAAATTATCATTAATTTTTGGAAAATTTAACTAATACTTTTATTATTATATATGAACATGTTCCTTGATTAAAATGAAAAATTATGAGAGAAAAATATGTACATTTCAGGAAGTCACAAAAATGAAAGACCACATTTCTAGAGACTATGTTAAATAGAATGATCAAGTGCCTATAGAAATGTATGTGAAATGGATAGGGAAAAATCAGTACACAAATTTTTAAGAAAGTTTATTGTCTCATAAAGCTGTTATTTCTCCTTTAATAGCAAAAGAAAATATCTTGCTATTCATAAATTTTGGAGTTTTCTTTGGAGTAATTATAACTTTAAAACACAATTTACAGCTTTCTTTCTTTTAGCTGTAAAAGAGGTAATAGTCTTAAGAATTTGTTATTTTAGACATATTATTTCAAGTCTCACCTCTTTCATCTAGTGTATCACATGACAATATTCAGGGTTAAAAGCTAACACTGTGAAATGACATATTTACTCATCTACAGCAAAATAGTTTCTCTATTCAACAGATGAAATTTAGAGGATACATCCACAGTTAATCATCAAAATAAATGACAGACTATCTGTGTATCCATGGACAGCCAGTAGATCCTTCAGAGATGTTATAGGAAATCTAAAGGATTATATCTAAGGATAGTAGTTCCCTCAGAGTCTTAAATGCTGCAGAAATAACAAATACAACAAGCAAAGCAATACATGAAACAGGAAAGGAAAAAAAAAAGGCAGACATTAAAGTTTTGATCTAATATTTACAGTGAATATCAAACAAAATTGAAGCCAATAAATCTTATTCCCTCCACACTATCTTCAGTGTGATATTTTTTTCTGGATAATAACTAGTTATCAAAGCCATAAGCAATGCATAAAGTCCCCATAATGAACGTAGGCATCTGATGTACCAGTCCATTGCATTGGATTTTCTCTGTCATAGTACCCCCCCCAAAGGAAAAAAAACCAAAAAACTTTAAAAGCATATTTTTTTTCCACTAGTGCACATACACATTATTTTATATATATTTTTTCATTTAGGGACTGTATTTGATGTCTGGGGGGAAAAAAAACAAAACAGTCATGCAATGTTCTGAAAAAAGAACAGTTACTTAACCAATGTTAGACATTTTATAGTAGGAAACTATAAAATGAACCTCTGATGCAACATAGCATCAATTTACCACAATTAGAATGGCTGAAAACAGAAAATTTCATATAAACACCAGAATATCAATCATTTTAAAACTCAAGCTAAGAAAATACATACTCCTCAGATGTGCATTCCTAATTAAGAAAATATCTATTTCTTCCAATCTTCTAAAATATTATCACTACCTCCTACTCTCTCCCTAAATGATGAAAAGTTAGCTCTGTGAAGCTAATAGTTACTACAGAAGGTAAAACTGCATTTTTCATTCTGTACAATCATTTTTAGACTATATTTTGTTTTGTAACCTACAGAGTCTATAACTTTGCCAAAATGGATAAAGTATTTCTGAGCTCACACCAATCCCGTGGATTAATTATATGAACTTAATTATAATTAAGTACGCATATATAGTACATTTTAATAGAGAATTAGTTAAAAAGTAATTATTATGAAAATAAATATAGATAGATAGATCCTTCTATGCTATTTCAGTTACAAAGATCTTGTGCTTGAGCTTGTTGTGACTGTGCATGCTATCTCCCAAGAGAAGAGTGTAAACTATAGGTGGGTGAAGATGCTAAGTTAAAAATATTTCACTTGATTTACCATAGCTGTGAGCCAAACAGTAGGAATGTGGAAGAAGAATTCATAATAGTGTTCAAATTATGAAGTTATCTCATGTGAGCATTTCTATCAACTCAGCAGAAAGTAAGGCACCTTTTTTTTCCATGACAGATATCCATGCAGCAGTTCTTTGGCCAGAACTATATCAGAATGGAGAACTTAATATTATCATACTTGGTCAACCACAATTTTCAAGAAACAAGCTCAAGAAATCTATCCAGCCTGTACTGAACTTGTGCATTTTTCACTTCTCAGAATTTGAACTAAGTTGAGAACAGAAAATGGATGAGAACGAGCTCTATTTAATACATAGCTGCCAGAGTCCAGCACCCTCTCAGCAGGCTTTTTAGATGTTTTATACCTCAAGGGTTTAATGTTAATAACAAACATATAACCTTAACCCTAATAACAA
This sequence comes from Phasianus colchicus, assembly GCF_987193195.1. NCBI lineage: Eukaryota > Metazoa > Chordata > Aves > Galliformes > Phasianidae > Phasianus > Phasianus colchicus. Next base: position 118,700,036 of record NC_143436.1, read on the forward strand.
ACTTCCATATTTGAAGTGATTTGAAATTGCATGGGATTTTGACTTAGCAGAGTCATACTGCAATGAGATGGTCCCTGTCAGAACGAGTGCATGCTCACTCTATACACAATTTATATATGTATTTACAAGACTGGTCACACAGATCAACATGAATAGACCAGCATACCCATCACTTACATGAACACGAAGAGCACTAATAGCCTGTAGTGTACTGGTGTACTCATCAACCCCTACTTGCACACAACTGGCCTTTTACTCCTTTTTTTCCCCTCTGTTTTCCTATATTTCTTTCCAAATCGCACAGTTCCTGAAATGTTTCAGCTTGGGCTGGGCTGGGAGGGCCTCAGACAAGGCCTCTTTCCCTCTGAGTCCATCATATTTGTTCTTCCCTGTCTGCCAATATATTCTGGTGCTGCTCTGGTTAGAGCAGGTGAACCTTTGATGGACTAAGGGCTGCTGGGAGTTTCTGGGCAGGACATTATTTGGGCACCTCCTTATAATTACGTTCATTAAATTTTCTGTTCATTCTTTTAGAATTTTTAGAATATTCTAAATTATCTGAACAGCATATTCCTCCTTAAATTCTCCCCATAAATGATTAAATGTTTTCTCTGTTTTGTTTGATGATGATGTTTGTTTGTTTGTTTTACCTCAACAAATGAGTAAGAAAATTTCAGCAAAATTTATAAAGTTTTGGTGAGGATAGAAGCAGCAGAAAACAATGCAGAGTCAAGCAGCTGAAAAAGCAGACAGTGTTTTAAAATCTTCTTTCTTATTACTATTGGTTGTCAAGTTATTAAAAACAATGTCAGATCTTCAGCAACAATATCTCTGACACTGTGATGATGGACAAATGAAGACAGCGTATTTGCACGATGCCTTTGTACAGATGTTTTTTCAATGTATTCATCTTAGTTGCAGTAGCAGTTAACCCCAAACAAAAATTAGCTGCCATTCTTCTTTAAGCCTACATATATAAGTCAATATATATGTCAAAAATAATAACACATATAGATGTAATATGTCTTGGTCAGCTGATATTTGCTGAGAGCTAACATTTGCAAACTGACCTGCTAAGGGAACAAAAGAATATCATACAGTACAGTCTGACTACTTTATGTCTTCTGTAAGCTAAGCAGAACAGGGCAATTTTGAAAATAGATATCTAGTGGAACTTCTGATGCATTTGGTTCACTTACATTTGAAACACACTTTCAAAGCAAGAGCTGCAAGCCAAATAAGAAAAGTCAGTGAATTAATTTTGTTTCCTATATTACTTACAATCTTTTATAGTCATCTGGTCAAAACCTATTTCTGTATATCATAAATTTAGCATGACAAGCACGTAGGAAAACAGAATTTAGGAGAAGCTGAGCTAACAAAATTTATTAAAAAATGTGAATTACTTTAACAAATGCCAGTGAATACACATAAATATTGAGTCTTAGTGTAGCATCTGGAAAATTTACTCTAGTTGATGCATAGCAGTCACTGTTTGCTGAATCTACAGAAATTCAAGCACTACTACATGGCTATTTTCTATCAAAAACCTGTAGAGATTGTCATGTGAATGAACTGGGCAAATATTTCTTGAGCAGAGAGACTGAATGCCATCCAGAACACCATCTATAATTATGCTATGATATGAATCCTCAAATGGCTAGTGCTCAAGAGACGTCTTCGGGAACATTTTTTATGACCACGTATTTCAAATTTCTTGATGAAATACTGCAGGAGAAGCAAACAGGTAGATTGCAGATGTGGAGATGGAATCATGCATTTAATGGCACATACAATAATTCAATTATGGATGTAATTACTGAAAAATTGATAACATTTGCTTTCATCTTCACTGCTAAGAGTCTCTAAACCAAACTGCAGATAACGCTCACATGATTTACTTTATAGTCATCTACTAAACAATTCAGATTACTAATATGTTATCAGACTTCTTCTGAGTGGAAGAAGAATTTTCTCAAGACACAAAATAAGAAAATAAATCTTTAGTATTGTGTATATTCCATAGCTCAGCTCATACCAAGAACCTGTATCATACTATGTCAGCCAGCTTACATTAATTATATTATGTGAATAAGTATGAAATGACAGCGTGATAAATAGTAACAGTGCTGCAGTAGAATCACTTCAGTCATTATTGCATTCATATATACCTTATTCTTAAACATTGTTTTAATTGATAATGAAGCCTCAGGATAATTAAGCACTGGTACAAGTTGACCAGAAAGGCTGTTCAGCCTCTGTCCTTGGAGGCCTACAGGATAGAGACCTCTCAGGTCAGTGTCTTTAATCAGGAGGATGGACTAAATATCCCTGAGTTCCCATCCAAACTGAATTAGTCAGGGACTGGAGGTCAATGAATTAGTCAAATATTTCCAGTGTTTCAGAGAAGGAGAATACCTCTTTTGCTTTCTAACAGTGCTGATATAAAAGAATTCTAAAAAAAAAATCTCTCCATGGAGTAAATTATGAATCCAGATCTGAGGGTTTTATTGGCCCATGGGTATTTTCTGGTCCAAGCTTCATATCTAGCTTGAATTTAGTTCATTTTTATGTATTCACATTTAAAGATTCAGACCAAAATGTCACCACAGGTGATATTCATTGAGCTGAGGAAATAATTAAACTAAACTAATAATTAAACGAAAAATTAGTTGTGAGCAAATAAAATAGATAAATAACTCCATGATTTAGAATCTGAGGAATGAAATATTTTATGAGCAACTGCAGCTTGTTGCGATTTAAAGCAGGTAGGCAAAATGTTAAAATTTAATTTGAATGAAAAAAAGTAATGCAATATTTTCTAATTACTAACACCAAAAAAGTAAAATGTTTAAGCTAATATGCTAAGTAGCCCTTTCTGAACTTGTAGTTATGAATGTCAGTTTCAATGACTCTGTAAATACCATGGCATGCGTATGGAAAGCAGGATAATAAAAAGCTTATTCTTTCAGTTCTGGAACACAATTATCTAAGATGATGTCACTGAATTAATAAAATGCAGGTTTTGGTATGAGCAAATTAAAACAGAAACTAATTTTTTTTCTTTTCATAATTCACTTCATGTACGGCCATTAGAATAATGAGATCTGAGGTTCCGTAACAGCACTGAGAGACAACCTCTTCCCTTTTTTTTTCAGGCACTAGCAAACAGAAATTTTTTCAGTGTTGCACAAAGCTGAAAGCATGTGAATGTGGCACTGAGAAGGCTTCAAAAGTACCCTGATATACATGCAGGATACTCTGAGATCTGAATCAATTCTAAATAAAATAGGTAGAAAACTTCACCCAATTTCAGTGAAAGCTGACTTCCTCTATGAGTTTACAGTTATTGTTGATCAATATATAGACTCACATTTCTATATTTAAAGAAAGGTTTAATATTTAATGCTTTTCAGACTTCAGCAAGATGAATCCTGGAGCAGAGCTCCTGCAACTGTATACATCCACATTGTCTAATAAGCTAAGAGAGTATTCTAAGAACTTTGGTTTTATGGATTTTATGGAAGGGAAGTATAATTTTTTTCTGGCTATGAATAGTATCAGAATTAGTAGGCCCATAAAAGAAAACAAAAATTTAAGGCACCATGAAGAAGCACTAAAAAAAATCTCTTTTCAAAACTCTTTTGTGCCCAGGGGAATCTTTGTATTGGTTGTAATCAAAAGTGGCTTATATTTTACTGAATAATTAAAACCAAGATGAATTCTTTATAATTCTTTAAGCCAATAACATAAAAATTTATAATCATTGTAGAGAGATTGGAAACTTCACAAAAAATTGTGGGTCCATTCATCTCTGTTTATAGGGACCTACAGAAACTACATAATTGCATTTTATGCTACATCAGAATAGTTTCAGGACAGAGAATTCTGTAAATTAAGCTTTGTGTTCACAACCCTCTCTTGCTAATTTTTATGCAGACATTTATGTTACTGGCTGCATATCAAAACAGCTATTCATATATGCTAGTGCAGATACATATCTGAAGAGTACTCAGTATTCTGTGTTTCCTCGTGAAATATGCCATTCCCCATTTTAATTCTCTAGATGGGATTTACAAACTGACAGCTTGATTTAGGTGACTTGTGCCTTACACAGAATAAAAAAGTGTCATGTACTCAGAGGTAAGAGTAGTGAGGATATTTCAAGCACAATGCATTATAGGAAGCATATTTGCAAAATATTACTGACTATTGAAGATAATCAATGAATTCATAAAAGCAAATCTTTTTGATGTATGATCTTAATATAAATAAAATATTTATAAGCTATTTTTAATCTGGACCACTTCATTGTTTTGATTTACGAGGAAGCTTACCTCAACTCTTATATCAGCTGAATAGGGTAGGTAATGAATGATGCTAATGGAATAGGAATTGGATGCCAATGATGATTGCCTCTTCAATTAATTTTGTACTGAGAAAAAATAAAGAGTAGCATATCACAGGGAAACATTCAAATGCTTCTTAACTTAGAGCTTGTACTGTTTGAAGTAAAATGCTTTTTATTTCCCAAAAACAGTTGAGTATCTTATAATTTTATATGTTGTTTTTCTGGATTATAGAGAGGAAACTAGACATGAAATCACAGTGTTCTTTTAATAGTTTTAATTATTTACCAGTATGAACAGATCACCTTAACTTCCAGGTATTTTAAGTGTTTTGTGGAAATGTTTGCAATATTACAGAGCTGGGCAGAGCTGGGCTTTTTTTTTTTTTTTGCGGTGCCCATGGACAGGACAAGGCAAATAGAAACATGAGGTTCCCTTTGAACATCAGGTAGTGCTTTACTGTGAGGATGATGAAGCATTGGCTCAAGCTGCACAGAGAGATGTGGAGTTTTCTCCTAGGTGATCCTCAAAAGACACCTTGTCATAGTCTTGGATGAACTGCTCTGGATGTCTCTACTTGAGTAGGGGCTGGACCAGAAGGCCTTCAGAAATCCCTTCCAACATCAAACATTCTCTGATTCTGTGAAATATGCTTGATAGCATATTTCAGTTTTAATTTCTGTAAATGTGTAGTAATACAGTTACCTAAAACTGATATAATAGAATCATATAATTGCTCAGGTTAGAAAAGACTTTAAAGATCATTGAGTCCAACCACAACCTAACCATATTAACTTAACTCTAATAACCCACCGCTACATCAGTCCCTGAGCACCACATCCAGACAGTTTTTAAACACATTCAGGAATAGTGACTCAACCACCTCCTATTCTCCTATAGGGGATCCTATTCTTACTTGAAGTAAGAAAACAGATAAACACAGTCTGTCTCAATAAGTATTTTCAGAAGTTCAAATGCTCATTAATTTAAAATTATTTTGCATCTTGCACTATCTTAAAAGTTTCTTGCTGGCTGTGTTTTCTCATTGTTGTCTATAATTCTAGGGTTTCATAAGTTATCAATTGTCAGAGGATTAAGAAGGGAGAAAGTATCTTAATTTAGTTGACTCCTGCAGAAAATATAGGTTCATATGTCATTTAACTATTGGGTTTATCCAACAGAAGCCTTGTCCATCTTGATCTACAGAGCATGGCCATATACATCAAGCTTACATAGTCTGACATATCATTAACCCATATTCCTGGGATCATGAGTTAGTGGACAAGGACAGGCTGACCGTTGTGTTTTCTTGAAAGGTTTAAAAGCATTAAAGATAATTCAGTTCTAGCAATCCTTGGGTTACTTTGCCTACATCTTCCTCTTTGCTATGCACACATAATGGCATAAGATGCTGTCATTCTTGATAACTGTCTCTTTTTTTTTTTCCCCTTAACACAATGTCATTTCTTCTCTAAAAAAGATAGAGGCATTTGGCAGATGTATTATTGCTCTTGTGAAAAAATATTAAAGACAACATACTTGAGTTCTGAGAAAACATCAATTATTCTTAATGATTGTTAATGAAGAGATAATTAGTGAAAATGCAAGTGGTGTTTTTGTGGTTTTGGCAATAACATACTCATTTTATCCTCTGTTAAACTGTGGAATAATACGCAGATATGAATGTTGTGTTTCAGTGCTTTCCACTGGCATGCAAAAAATTTCAGACACTAAAATTTCATAACTTCTGAGACCTGGAGATACATTTAAATTTTTTTTTTTTTTTTGAAAGAAATTTCTAGATGGAGAAACTATTATAAACATGCCATAGTTACTCCTTTTACCTTTGAAGCCCTAATACATACAGATCATCCTTTATAACAGACAGAGTGTATTAGAGCCAAATTTATATTATTTATATCATTCCTGTCTCTTAATATAGTCAGCTGTAAATTGGGTGCAAGATCCAGTCAGGTTTTTGGTGTAAGGTAACTGTGATGAATTTTTTTCCATCTTCAAATGTAATTGAATCTTTGGAATTACAGAGAGAATAGATAGCTTGCAATCACATTTTCATTCTTCTTCATTTTCAAAGATTAAGAAAAGTATGTTTATTGTTTCAGAGGTTATTGCCTGCTCTTTAATTTCAGACTGTCATCTATTTCCAGTGCTTTCAAATTTGTTTTTTTATGACAAGTTAGTCCAAAGCAGAGCAACAGTGCATCTGAAAATATAGTGGTATATGTGAAAAGTTCATGGACGTATTACAGTGTAACATTTTTTTTTCCTTTTCAGGAACACACTGAGGTTATGAAATGCATTAGTTTTAATTTAATGAATGAGAATGGCAGCTCTGCAAGTAAGCTAAGATAGTAAGCAAAAGACTAACACCTTTCTGACTTGGATTTTACTCTAAACTGTCAGTTTTGTCTTGACATATTTTGGATGCTGACTGAAAAGACGATGTAATAATGACAAACTTGCTCATTTAACCACTATTGTGCTAATTGAGCAATAGTTTTAGCTGTATTTAGCAACTGAACTAATTATGAAATCCTTATCTGTCTCCTTAAATAGACCTTACTAAACTTAGGTTTGAGTGTGCAGGAGGTATCGTAAAAAACAGTGGGCCACTCTTTGGAGAGACTTGTATCTATTCTGACAGATTTTGATTCCACTTTAAGGATAGGCAAGAATTTCAGATAAATCTTTATTTTATAGTTGATGTGCCTTGCTATAGTAAAGTAAAACTAAGGACATCAAAGTATTCTTGTGAAAGTAAAGGGAAAATAATGAAATTTGTCCCAGTGTTCACATGTCATGAGGCCACACCTAAAATTGTATGCCTGAAGTCTTGTTTCCTTTTTCCAATTTCATATGTTGGACTTTATTAGATAACATTTTCCTACAAATCTTCAGTTATCACAGTTACAACACTGTTATCAGGAGATACAGCATGCTCAAAGAGCAAGTAAATTATTAAGGGCTTATTAGTAACTGAAACAACAGCTAAGAACAGTGAGTAATTCCTAAGATTTTCTGTCATATAACTGAATCTCTGTACAAAACTTACTACAAATTTACTACTTTAACACATAACTTTAGCTAATGGTTGGTAGAAAAGCATCCTTTTTAGAGAAAGGCTTTTGAAGATTATGGTGATTATTAAATTATACTGCAGGCCAGTGAAAGATTATGCAAGCAGACTTTTAGAGGAAATGCAACAAAATATCCCCACATTACAGTGTACGGAGAAGAAAACAACACAGTCAACACCATCAGAATAGATCCTAGTGAAGTCTAGGTGTGACAATATTTCCCTGCCATAGTCCAGGCAGATATGGCCAATCAGCATCTCTGAGCTCCCAAAGGTTCAAAATGTGAGAAAATGAGGGGTTGGTTCGCCAGAGTAACATTTGAGGTAACAAAATTTTCAATAGATTAAAAAGTAGGTAACTAGGAGAGAAATTGTGCAGGAGAGAATTTTCTAATGAAATTAATTTTCAGTGAGCATATCACGACAGAGCCGAGCTGTCTTACCTGCTGAGGACACATAGCTGAGTCCCTCACACTGCTCTGGGGATATGGGTTCCAAAGGCCATGGGCTTGAGGAAAAAAAAATATGCCCATCTCCTGACTGGATTCATTCTTCCTGTTTTCAATCTCTAACTCCATGCAGTACTACAGGTACTATTCACAGATCCTCGAGCTTGTACTTCAGCTGACAGATTGCTGTCAGTGTATTTCATGCATTACTCATTAAACTCAATGGTTTTGATTGCTGCACTGCTTTCTGCCCTTAATTTAGTAGATTTATTCAGTTTGACCTCTTCAAGCTCTGCTAGGCTGAATACAAAAGTGCAATAGCACACATAGAAGGCAAGCCTCAGAAAATCCCTACGTAGTGTTACTAGAAATGTTCATCATATTTGTTTCATAAATCTATGAGCTTTAAAAGTAATGATAATTAGAATTAGAAGTGTCAGCAGCCACAAAAATTCTAGAATAATTCTCTCCCACTTAGCCAAAGCCTCATGAAGCTGCGTATTATATGCTAAATTTTAGTCTTATTTTCAAGCTAACAGGAAGAAGACAGAAGACCAGGGAGCTAGTTGTCAGATGTTAACATGTTTGCAATGGTGTTACTGATCTAACTCACAAACCTAATACTGAAGGGTAACTCAGCAAATACATCTGTCTTGATGAAATATGTCTTCTCTTTCAATGAGCCAGAACATTCTAGAGATATTTTAGTCATTGTAGATACTGTGTAAAAATAATTCTTAATCACATAATAGCCCACAGTTAAGTCAGGTACTTAGATGAAATTTAACTCTAAAATATGTATTCTACATACATGCTTTTCTCTTAAAGGATCACATAATTTATTTCTTTCACACTGCATTTTTTTGAAACATTCCTCTATATAGATATATTTTTACACAAGGGCTCCTCTGAAAGTAATTCCTCCTATTTTATTATGGTGGCCCATGACTTCAGAGGCAGATGTTGGTAGTATGGCAGTAGGGATTGAACCTTTCCACCAATATATCATTATATGTTGTTGCCACATGACAGATGGCAGCAGAGGGGCAGTCTGACACAATGGCATCTGACATGCAAGTGGAGATGAAGCAAAGGTGTGTCACTAAAATCTTCCATGCAGAAAAAATGGCATCCACTGGCAGTTCATCAACACTTGCTGAACATGTGTGGAGACCAATCAGTGGATGTGAGCACAGTGAAAGGTGGAGCACAGTTTCAGCTGTGGCAACAGCAGCAGATCACCTCCACTGGTGCACATTTTACAGGTGCAACATGCAGGCTCTTCTTCATTGCTGATTAAAATGTATAGCTCATGGTGATGACTATGTTGAAAAAATACTATTCTGTAGCCAAGAATTTGCTCTATCAAATAGTGTCAATGTGCATTTTGTATCTGCTGTATTTTCCGTAGAAATAAGTAGGAAGCATTACTTTCAGAGAGACTAATGTAATTGAAATTATTTTTTTAAACTCATATATTTTCATTAACAAAACATATAGAAAAAAAGACGAGTTATTATTTCTGGAATGAAACTCTGAAGAAAGGTGAAGTAAATATAAAGATGAAATTTGGAAAAAAAAAAAAAAAAAAAAGGATTTCCATTAGGATACAGAAGAAACTTGAATATTATGGAACTGGGCAAAATATTTGCTCTGAGATTATGCTTAATAAATTCATCTGTTTCTATTCTATTTCTAAGGAAGTTTTTTAAATTAAAAGTTTTATCTTTTATAGTAGAAAATGATGCATAGACTCTAGGAAAGCCTAGATAACATTGAAAACAGAATAGCACAAGAAAAATGCAAACCCAAAGCTTTCCAAAGTGTTGTCTAGAAACTGAAATTTGTTGTGAAAAATAATTTCAAGTGAGCTTATGAATAAAGAGGGATCAATCAGGCACCAAATAAATTTTCATGAGTAATGCTCAGAAGAAACAAAACGGATGACTTTAGGAACTTCTATGAATGCATGATACATGAGTTTTAAAAAAGGCCAGAGAATAAGCTTACTGGCAGCAAAGAACACTTTAAAATGAATGTTTCTTCAGTATCAGAACTAACATTTAGAATTACTGTGATTTTTAGAATGTAATATAAATGAAAAATGATTTTTTTCATAGTTTGTAAAGACTTGTTTGTTCAAACAAGTGACCTCAACAAAATGTTTAGAACACAGTATAGCCTGCCATGTTCAACCTGTCCAAATAAGCTTGAACATGAAAAACTGTGTCTTTGTTCTACCAAAAGTCTTCTCTAAAAACATTAAATGTATTCCACTGTAAAAGATATAATAATGTGCCCTTTATGATCATGGATTACACAACATTTAAAGTATGTATTATATAACATTGTGTGGACCCCAGTTGTAGGAGAAGGTTTAGCATAACCCTACAATAAAATGTGACACAAAATGATCTGTGCTTTAGGTGGTGTAACAGAATCGTGATTAGTGACTGTAGACCTTAGTACACATCCCATCTCATTTTACAGCTCTGGGCTGCTCAGCTTTGTCAACCTTACTCACAGTGTTGTCATTTATGATCATATCCTTACAGATGAATGAGAAATGAAAAGTAGATGTCAAACTTCCAGCAATTCAACTGATTAATGTGGCGTAGATTGTGAAGACTTATTTGCTGTATTCTGGTTGATTTTTATGCAACAGGAGCATTGTTTACTCCTGCTAAATTAATAGTCATCAGAAAAAATTACTAGCACTTCCATCAATTTGCTTTTTTCTTATCTGGCAACATCAATCTTGAAGACTATGTTGAGTCCAGAAACATGTCCAAAGTCAGATTATATTTTTGCCGCTTGGGTATTAAAGCATTATTGATGTATCGAATTCTAATTTTAGTTTTAGTTTATAAGATTGTTTCATGGTTGTAATTAGTAAATTATAACAGAGCTCCTATGGGAATCAGATATTACAGACTGCTCAATTGTTCACTCATCATTAATGTTATGCTAAACATAAAATGAAATGATTAATAATTTAACCACTAATTGTTTAATACATATACTAATTGTGCTGATTAGAAGAAGGTAAGTTTGTTTCTGTACTAGTAAACTGGTTTAAATACATAGTGGAGAGTAAACCAGTTTTGAAATTTTCTAGTGGAATGAAGTAAAAATAATTGTTCTTCAAGGAATAGTAAATACACGTCAGTGATATATTATGCTGTTTCAAAAGCAGTCAAAGTATGCATGAATAAGAAAAAGAGGCAGTGTGAATGTTTCTTTATGTTTACCTCTTGAACTTTGTAGTCTTCTTGAACACTTCATACAGTTGATTTCTGACTTGCATTGGAAGAAAACAGCAAAATAGCAAATTGCAAATGATAGCGAGGTTTAGAAATAGGCCTGATTATTTATTAAATTATATAATCCTAAAGCATTTATGGTACTGATGTGGTTTTCAGGTGTGCATACATTAAATAATAAGATGGATATATTTTGTATTCTTTGTTCCTGGGTAAATTGTTATTGTTTTAAAGGCCTTAACTTCAGATTGTAAAGTCACACAGACAAACTTGCACTTTGTTTTCTCAGAAAAAGAACAAAACAAAAAAAACACACTTCTCATTTACTGCTATCCTACAGAAGGCTCTTTTAAGACAGATGTTAAGACTCATATTATACTTGCAGTGAAACGTATCCAGACATGGTAGACTTTTGGTCTCACAGAAGTCCTTCCTGGCCCTCTAGAGGTTACTCTGGTTCCTGTCAGACCTCAGGGTTTCTGCTGTTTGAGGCCGAGGTCCAGCCAGCAGTTAAGTGGAGCATCTGTTCTTGGTACAGTTGCACACATGCACAGACATGTAAAGAACAGGATTGAAGATCAATAATAATATGTACTCATACACTCACTGTCTGGATTTACAGGCCTCCCCTTGCATTGGATTTCTTGAATATTATCACCGACTCTAAATCCATCTATATCCTTGCCTTGATCCAACATCCTTCAGTCAGTCACCAGCTCAAGCCACGGCTTTCTCCAGATACTGGCCTCCTTCACTTATGCTAGTGCAGCTTTTAGGTTCATCCTACCACCATCCACAAGGAATATATCTCCCATCAGAAGCCACAACCAAGACCTATGTGTTCCTCTGACCCATGGTTTCTCTCTCCAGTGGCTGGCACTCAGATCTCTCATCCTACTCACTGGTTAGTCCTGCTTGAAGGTCACTAGAGGTTCACACACTCATACAGTTAGTGAACAAATTGAGTGATCATATGGCTAAGGTGCTGGAACAGGCTGCCCAGAGAGGTTGTGGATGCCCCATCCCTGAAGTTGTTCAAAGCCAGGTGGGGTGGGACCCTGGCATACCTGGTCAAGTATTAAATGGGAAGATTGGTGGCCCTCCCTGTGTCAGGGGGATTGGAGATTCACAATCCTCAAGGTCCCTTCCAACCAGGCCATCCTGTGATTCTGTGAAAATACAATTCCCACTGCAAACTGGAGTTAGGAATATAATTTATTACAAAAATCAGGCAAGAACTAAATAAGGCCAATATTATTCAGTTTACTTATACTAAGCTAGTCTATTTTGTCATAGATCCTCTCTCTTTCCAATACTTGTTCTTTCTCCATTCACCTTGACCTTTCCCATTCTCTAACTTTATTTATTCCCAAATGAACAGCCCACCTCTAATTACCTTTTCCCTGCTGGACTCTGTTTTGCTAAATCTGTATCCGTTTTTGTTATATCACAGATTACAGTTGCTGTGGCTCTGCCTGTCTTGCAAGATTTCACTTCCCAAAAGATCCCAGCTTCACCTTCAATTATTTGTGAGGTTTGTCTGTCTCTCACATCACTCGCTCTTAACCATCTGTGAAATCTGACCATTTCTCACAATGAAAATTATAACATATGTCAGCTTCTCACTCTGTTATCTTCCATGGCCAGCGATTTTTCCTGTCAAGTCTAGCAGTTTCTCATGGTGAGTTCAGTTAGCTAAACCTCAGGCCATGGCCTAATTGTGTACTGGTATGCCTCAATACTATATTCTGTCTGTTATTTGCAAGAGCTTCACCTTATATTTGCCCAGCGAAATGAGTGAAGAATGCTTCTACGTTGCAGCCAAGGAATCAGTCATTGGATTAGTTGTGCTTGACACATACTGCTCAGCATCACACCCTTTTTCTCAGTCCCAGCACCAAAGCCTGCATTGTTCTACAGGACTTTTCAAAGGAACAGTTTCAACAGTGCAAAAATGCCCATTCTGCCAACACACACACACACATACACACACACACACAAAAAAAGGAAATAAACCAGAAATGTGAACATGTAAGTGGAGGCAAGAAGGATGAACTGACTCTCTTATTTACCTTTTTTAACAAAATCTCAATTGTTATCATGTAAGAGATGAATTATTAAAAATCAAAGCTTCTGAAAATACCTTCATATTTCTTTTAAATGGATATTTTAACTTGGAAATTTTATTCGGAATCCTACTCTGAAATTAATTGTAAATAGAAGGAGATCAAAATTTGTGTATTACTAGGAATTTGTATTCCAAGAACCGATGGATATTCTGCTGAAATATCAGCATATAAGTAAAATCCAGTCAAGGCAAAATAGTGCACAAGACAGAGAAAAGATAGAATAGCAATATACTAATCGTATGGCTTTAAATGTGTGTGTGTGGGGGGGGGGGAAGAAGGAAAAAAAGAAGGAAGGAAGGAAGGAAGGAAGGAAGGAAGGAAGGAAGGAAGGAAGGAAGGAAGGAAGGAAGGAAGGAAGGAAGGAAGGAAGGAAGGAAGGAAGGAAGGAAGGAAGGAAGGAAGGAAGGAAGGAAGGAAGGAAGGAAGGAAGGGAAAGACATATCATGCTTCTGTAACAGCAGTAGAAAGATCAAGTATGTCTCTACTTTTTTGAAAACATACCAGTATTAGATAATTAGAAGTTTATGTAATCATGGTATGAGATTGGGATAAGTTTGGAACTCAGTTACAGAAGATCACATCTTTTTCTGCTGACAGTGTAGTCTAGCAAATATTTTCACTGAAAATATAATCACAACTTGAGTAGTCTTTCTTACTGATAACCTGAAATGCCATCTATTATAAAATTATTTGTGTACACAAATGTGATAATCTTTAAGTATGATATTTTGGCTTTAGACTAAGAAAACAAGACAAGCAAACAAACAAATAAAAAAACCCCAAGAGGATATTAATTTCATCTACGTTATGATATTTTTAAAGAAAAGAACAGATTTCTCAGTTTGTTGACCTTTGTCCAAATAATGTCTTTAATAGTAGCATCTATATTTGAGCTTCTATTTTCAAAGTAATCAAAGCTGTCATCGTTAGAATACTAAAAATCTAATGATTAAGTCTCATAAAAGAACTGCTGTGGCACTAAGTCCAAAGAAAAGCTATTCTTCAGACCAGTAGGCAATAAAGCAAAATTAGAACATGTTTTACATGTGAATATTTCACTAATGAAGTGTGGTTAGCCCTACTGATCCTAAGAACATTATACCTGCAAACAGGAAAGTAATTTTTATTTTTCTAATTGCTATCATCATTTTAAGAAACAGCTCATTATCAGAAGATGATGTTGGATGAAAAATGACATTTGCCTGGTGCTGATGGATTTCACGACAGTGCTTTCCAATAAAAATATAATCACTTGCCATAGACTCCATTGAACAACATTTGTATGATGACACATCCAGGTCCAAAATTTATTTCTGCCAAAGTGCACTGGTTACACTTACAAAATTATTTTATCTAGATGATGTCATTTTAACTCTTCTTGCTTAAAACCAGAATAGTAGGTCAAAATTAAAGAAAAGAGGAAAGGGTGAGTTTGTAGGAACAATTCATCTCAATCAAACAATGAAAGCAGAAAAAAGCAATGTCTGAAATTTGAGCACATGCAATAATGCATAAGGTTTGGAGAGTATGCTGGCCCTTTGTTTTGTTTCATACTTATTTGGCACATTGCATCATCTCATCATTTTGGATAGTGTCTGCATTTAATAGAAAGTGGCATCATGTTTCTAAAGCAATCCCTACTATAGAATAGTGTGTTAGCTATAAGGTATACAAAGTCCTCAAATAAATTGAATTATTAACATTAGAGTTAGCCATATATTTTTCATTTTTTCCTGCACTGAGAGCAAACCCATATGCTGTCCATAGTAAAAGCTATGTCCAGAGAAATACGTAAAATATATAAAAGCATCCATATTTTTAGAAATCAATGCTGGAGTGTTGATTGTTTGCTGGTGTATTTTTGTTGTTGCTATTGTTCTTTTAAAGGATGCTGGAAATTCTTCTTAGTTGCTTTGCAGTTTTTTCAGCTTACTCTACTGTGCTGGCTGGGAGCTGTGATGCTGACCCTGCACCTGTCTGTGGAACTGCAGATGGTTGATGTAACACAGGCTATTGAGTTCAAAACAGGAAGGAGGAGATTGCTTCTGTGAGATGCATACACATTTTTAAATGCTAATTGTTTGTTCCCTAAAATATTACGCAGGCTTGTGCATTTACAACTGGGATTCATCTTCATGCATCATTAACATCCTAATGTATACCTTTGGCGATGGAGGGAAATCTGTTCAGAAATTACACATTTCTAATTGCACACGAAGTGACTTGCAGTGTTAGTCAACAATACGTTCAGTTTCAGTGAATTGAAAGAATCAGACGCAGGATGAATAAAAACCATACAAATTAACTTAAGCAATGATTCAATTATGTATTTTTTTAATATATTAATGAAATTACACCACAAAGAAAGCATATATCAAACACACACAAAACTGAACTTTCTAAATTACCAGGGATTTTAGGAATATCAAAAGGCGACATCACTGTCCTCATGCAGTTAAAATGAGACATCAGAATAGTGTAAAATAGTGGACTACTAAAGGCCTAGAAATAGAACAAAATTGGTATCTTTCCAAAGATTAAGAAAAAAGAGCAGAGCTGTATTAGCAATATCAAGCAAAATAATGGTCATTTTTACTATAAAAGAGTGAATGAAGATCAAATTCTCTTGCACAAACATACATACAAACACACGTACACATACATAGATACAGAATTTAAAATTAAAAAAACACTCAATTTGAATCTTGCAACACTCTAATTTATGTTAATATATCAAATATTGATAATTCCCATTTTTATAAATGATGTGAATCCCATATGCAAGTATATGAACAAAATTATTTTTAAATGTATTTTGATACATTCTGCATAAATTTATATGTATAGGTGTAGGATTTAAGCTGTGTTGACACAATCTTAATAGGAGTCAAATCATTTTGATCTATCTGAAGAATGGACTTAATTTTAGTAAGTAAAACACTGCCTTGAAAATTAACATTCATTTAGTAGATGAGATGAAAACCATGGGTTCTGTATCCTTCACTAACTTTCCAGTGAAATGGAAATGATGGAGAGGAGTTTTCTGAAGGCCTTATTGGAAAGAATATCCATAATAGAAATATTTTTTGTTAAAATATTATCTTTATCCAAAGTTGATCTAGTTGCATTCATTTAATTTATTTATTTAGTGTAATTAACTTTATGTAAATTTTAACACCTTGTTTTCACAGAATATTTTCAAATATAATAAGATAATGAATTTACATATAAAATTAAAAACAAATTTTGACAATTCTTAATCCCAGTCTAATAATGTTATTTGTTTGTTTTAATCTTGTGCCTAGGAATAAACACATTTGCATTTTTGTATGTTAAATTCTATGTTTACTCATATTCCATATTTTCAAAAAAACTATAGAGCTATAGTGAAATATCGTAAAGAATTTCAAACTACACAGCATAATCAGTCTTTATTAACATATGAAAAATAATTTTTTACTGTTTTTTTTTCCTGATACAGCCCAAAGTCAGACATGGAAATCATACAAAAGTAACTCCTCTGAAACTCTCAGAATATTTGAACTGAAGTAATTAAAAACTACTTGATAATATTCTGATAATTTTATGAGGACATATTCAATGTCATGTAGAGTACTTCTTTTGAATCTGAATGTTGAACAGAATTCAGTTATATGTTTACTGCCTTTTTTTGTCTCCATTCCAGATTCTGACTTCAATGGTGGGATGAAATAGAATACTGCAATTCTTTAGAGTGGATCTAAAAATAGAAATGTGGCCTAAATACGTTGTTTGCTGATCATATTATATCTCTACAAACATCAAAGAAATGCAAGAGACACTGAAAATATATCTTCTCCTTTCCATGCATTAGCAACACTGCAGTTCACTTGTAATCTTGTAGTCAAACCGCTCTCCATCATATTTGGAAAAATTATGGCTGTTTGGAGAAGTCCCTGGTGAATGGAAAAAGGGAAACATTAGTCCCATTTTAAAGAAAGGGAGAAAGGAAGACCCTGGAACTACAGGCCAGTGAGAAGATCATGGAGGAGATCCTCCTAGAAGCTATGATAAGGCACATATGAGATAAAGAGGTGATTTGAGAAAGCCAGCATGGCTTCACGAAGGCCAGATCATGCCTAACCAATCTGATGGCCTTCTATGATGGAGTGACAGCTTCGGTGGATGGGGGAAGGGCGATGGATGTCATCTACCTGGACTTCTGCAAGGCCTTTGACATGGTCCCATCCCTAAATTGGAGAGGTGTGGATTTGAAGAATGGACTGTTCGATAGATTAGGAACTGACTGGCTGGATGCAGCCAAAGCATTGTGATCAATGGTTCTGTGTCAGGGTGGAGGCCAGTCACAAGTGTTGTCCCTCAGGTGTCGGTCTTGGGACCAATGCTCTTCAACATCTTCATCAATGACACAGACAATGGCATCAAGTGCACCCTCAGCAAGTCTGCAGATGACACCAAGCTGAGCGGTGCAGTCAATACACTGGAAGCTATCCAGAGAGACCTGGACAGGCTGGAGAAGTGGGTCCATGAAAACATAATTAGCTTCAATAAGGCCAAGTGCAGGGTGCTGCACTTGGGTCAGGGCAATCCCAGGTATTTATACAAACTGGGGGAAGACCTCCTGGAGAGCAGACCTGTGGAGAAGGACTTGGGGGTCCCGGTGGAAGAAGAAACTGGATGTGAGCCAGCAGTGTGCGCTTGCAGCCCAACTTTGGCCAACTGTGTTCTGGGCTGCATTAAAAAAGCAGTGGCCAGCAGGGAGAGGGAGGTGATTGTCCCCCTCTATTCAGCTCTTGTGAGGCCCCATCTGGAGTATTGTGTGCAGGCCTGGGGCCCCCAGTACAGGAAGGACATAGAGCTCTTAGAGGAGGGCCACTAAGATGATCAGAGGGCTGGAGCACCTCTCTTGTGATGAAAGGTTGAAGGAACTGGGCTTGTTTAGATTGGAGAAGGCTCCAGGAAGATCTCATTGTGGCCTTCCAGTACTTGAAGGGAGTGTATAAGCAGGAGGGGGAATGGCTTTTTACGAGGGTGGATAGTGACAGGACAAGGGGGAATGGTTTTAAACTAAGACAGGGGAGGTTTAGGTTAGATATTAGGAGGAAGTTTTTCACACCTAGGGTGGTGACACACTGGTTGCACAAGGAGGTTGTGGATGCCCCATCCCTGGAGGCATTCAGGGCCAGGCTGGATGTGGCTCTGGGCAGTTTGGCCTAGTGACTGGCAACCCTGCACATAGCAAGGGTATTGAAACTAGATGATCATTGTGGCCCTTTTCAACCCAGGCCATTCTATGATTCTATGATGCTATGATTTTATGCATTTTCACCACCAAAGAACAACAACCTGCATGTTTTGCTTGTAAAACATGTATCAGTGGAGGTGACCCACAGTTGCTGTCACCACTGCTGAAACTTCCCACCCCCTATCTCACTGTACACACCCCCTGCTTGGTCTCCACAAATTTTCAGAAGTGTCGATGAATGTCAATGGGTGCCATTTTTTCCTCATGGAAGAATTCAATTCCATACCTTGTCTTCATCTCCGCTTCCATGTCAGATGCCATTTTGTCACATGGCAACAAAATGTAATGGTATATTGGTGGGAAGGCTCGATCTCTACTGCCATGCCATCAACATCCACCTCTGACATTGTAGGCCAACATAATAAATTAGGAGGGATTACTTTCAGAGCAACTCTTGTAAATGGCTAAATACTGTCACTTGATTTTGGAAAGATAAATGAAAATAAATATGCTACTGAACAATTGCCGTGAATGAATCCAATTACCATGTTTTTTAGGAAGTATGCAGCTCTGGAATAATGACTAAAGCTGCCAATGATTCACTGCTATAAGTCCTGTTCAGCTAAGTTTTTACATTGTAAGGCTCTTTTTGTCTATATTCTTCATATCAAACAGCAACAGAGATTAAAATCTTCTATCTCCATTGCATTTTAGCATTCACCTGGAAAGCTAAACAGTTGTTCAGCAATGTTAATCCAATTTTTTGTCATTATACTACTTCCTCTCATGTCAGAAACCAGGATTACAGCAGCAAGAGATGGAGATATATCTGCATGTTAATGCCATCTGAGATGCAGTGGATATTGAGATATCAACTAAGTAATATATCAACTGCTGTCCATATCATTTACCCCATTTATTTCGAAATATAAACATACTCCCTTTGCACCAGTCACTCTTCTGTCCCTTGCTTTAGAGTTAATAAGTTGCATTCATAATAAAATGAGAATAAGGAACGTATGCACTTAAATATATATACACATACATATGTAAATACAAATGTGAAGCAGTTTACACTGGAGTTATTGAAAAAATGTTTAATGTTCTCACTTAAAGCTAAATGCAAATATATGGGCGTGCACATCAAGATCTGTGTGCATAAATTCATAGGTGAATAATAAACTTTGGGTTCTTTTCAGCTAAGCTGTGAGATATATATGTGTACACATTAAAAAAAATGTACATCTTAATTCAAGTGGCATTTACTTTTCTTAATTTTTATTTTTATAAACCTCTGCTGGGTATTTTCTTCCATTTCCAGAGCACCATTTTTGCAGCTGCTCCTGCAAATATCTCCCTACAGTGCAATCTGATTTTCCTTGTACATATGAATTGGAGTGTAAAGTAGTGAAAGATACAGAAATGAGCAGAGTTCTGACACCCTGTGGGTAAGACACTAAAGTCATTTTCATTTGTCAAGTAGGTGATGTAACAGCTAAATGAAAACCTCTTAGCAAAATCTGAGACATCCAGTTTCTTTATGTACTCAAACCAGGCTTTGCTCCTTTGTGTTCATTCCCTATCTTTTCAAAATGCTTACAGCTCTCAGTAACGTCTATTGGCATAAAGTCTTAGGGTCAGCATCAAATCCCATTAAAATAATCTGAAAGACTCCTTTTGAGTTCAGTGGCTTCTAAATCAGACTCTTATTAGACTCACCTTGTAGAGTAATAAGTATTCATAGATGGATGAAAGAACAGAAAATCTCTCCAGTAGTTTTGAGTCCAGCAAAAAGATCATTTCCTTGGTGAAGGATAATTCCCCTGTTGACCAAGAAAGTCTCATGGGCCAGGATGAAAGTCTGTGCTTTAGGGATATGCAGGATATAATTGGGTAAAAAAGGTAATAGAAAGAACATAACCATAGCAGCACATAACAGAATTTATAATGAAATACCTGCAAGATATTCTGGTGTCTCATTTTTTTCTTTAAGCTAAACGCAATTGGAATTTTTGTGAATGTTAACTGATTGTTTCTAACAAATCACTTTGCCACTAAATAGCATGTTGTCACAGCTTCAGTAATCAAAATGAAGCAAGGTAATTTTTAATTCTGCTTCTAGTGTCTCCCACTAAACAAGCTACTCCTCTCCATTTATGTTATGCAGCTGCCAATGCTATAATCTTGTTCAGCCTCTTGTGGTATAATAAAGTCTTACTGACAGGAATGAATTCAATATTTTCTGTTTTACATAATAAGATTCAGACTGGTGAGTTTGAGTGGAGGCTTGGTTGGAAAACCTTAATGTGCTTTCTCAGTACATGGGCTATTTGTTATGCAAAGTGAGTAAGAGAAGGAAAGACAGGATTTGGGAGAAGTGGAGATTAAGACATCATCAGATGTTAAGAAAATTGGACATTCTGGTGGGGGAGATATCACTTTTGGTACAACTCACAGTCAAAAGCAGTCTCAATGTGCAGAAATTACACTACTATCAAGTAGTTTCATATTAGTACTTAGAACACACTTTAAAAAAAGATGAAGTGTTTCCGAAGTGCTGACTTGACAGAATGGCAGCAAGCTCTAAGGATATCCTTTGTTTACACAGAGAAAAGGCATTATATGATGTTTTCTTGCTGCAATTACTCTGACTACAGTACCATATCGTACATACATTACAGTGTAGTGAGCAAGACTAGGGAAGTAATCCTGCCCCTGTACTCAGCACTGGTGAGGCCTAACCTCGACTACTGTGTTCAGTTTTGGACACCTCAGTACGGAAAGGACACTGAGGTGCTGGAGCAGGTCCAAAGAAGGGCAACAAAGCTTGTGAAGGGCTTGGAGAATATGCCATACAAGAAGAGACTGAAGGAACTGGGGCTGTTTAGTCTGGGGAAAAGGAGGCTGAGAGGATGATGTGTTCAAGACCAGATTGGATGGGGCCCTGGGCAGCCTGGTCTAGCATTAAATGAGAAGGTTGGTGGCCTTGCATGTGGCAGGGGGGTTGAAGATTCATGATCCTTGAGGTCCCTTCCAACCCTTGCCATTCTGTGATTCTGTGATTCTGTGATACCTTATTGCTCTCTTCCAATACCTGAAAGGTACTTACAGCAAGATCAGGGTTGGTCTCTTCTCACTGGTGACAGGTGACAGGATGAGGGGAAATGGCCTCAAGTTGCACCAGGGTAAGTTTAGGTTGGATATCAGGAAACACTTCTTTACAGAAAGGACTTTTAAGCACTGTGGAATAGGCTCCCCAGGGAGGTGTTTGAGTCACCATCCCTGGATGTGTTTAAAAGCCATTTGGATGTTGTTCTCAGGGACATGATTTAGTGGAGGGTTGTTAGAGTAGTATGGTTAGGTTGCACTTGGACTAAATGATCTTGAAGGTCTTTTCCAACCTGAGCAATTCTATGATTCTATGATTCTACCATCCAACGACATGGAAAGAAAGAATCAACCCAAAAGGCTCTATACAGACCTAAATCCACCTTAGTGGCTTAGCTGGTAGACAAGATCTTTGTATGCATGCTTCTCAAAGAGCAAGACAAGGTCATCAACAAGGCTTCAAAAATTGCTGAGATATTTTTTGGCATAACCTTGTAGTAACAAAATACTCAGTGCATAGCCATGCATTTTGCAGTACTGACCCAGAGAGTAGTTGCTTTTGTTACTTAGTGTCATTCATTTAATGTAAATGCTATATGCTTATGTAAGAATATGCTTTAATTGTATAGAAAAAGAGGGGATATATTAAGTTATGACATGCCTAAGATGCTAAAAAATGTAATGCACATACATTACAGAAATAAAAACTTCTTTTTTTCTTGTTAGTGTCCCAGATATTACCCCTTTGGTGGAACCAACTAGACTAATAAGTATATTGTGTGTAAATGTAGTATTAAAATATGGTGTGACTATTTAAAATGTATCATAAAACGTCCATACCAACAGAAAGAAGAACTTAAATCACACTAATTGCCTCCATATCTGCTGGTCTTAGCAGAAAGAGAAAGCGGCAAAGGAGTGTGTACCAACTGCTTTGTCAGCTATAGGCATTCATCCATAAGAGTAGCCATAAAGTGCATAGGCAGAATGAGAATATGACACTTCTGTAGTTGCCTGCACCATGCACTAGATAACAGGTGCTCTCCATTACTGCATATCTGTTCAGTGTCTTTCTAAGGACATTATTTTCAAAACCCTGTCTGAAAAGAAAAGCCCAAATTCCAGGAGTCTTTTTAACAGTAACCAGTGATCTGAAGCAACACATTTCACAGTTATTCTTAGAGGTAACACTTTCTTTTTTATTATTATTATTTTTCATTGGAAAAATCAAGACAAAAATGCTGAGAAGCATTAATAAGCAACCCATCATAGTTTTTCAGAGAGATCTAATCAGTATGATCTCAATTAATTAAAAAATACCAGTAGTATAATGTCATCTTTTAGGTAAAGCTCTAGCATTAGGTGGGATGGTTGGTGGCCCTGCGTGTGGTAGGTGGGTTGGAGATTCATGATCCTTGAGGTCCCTTCCAACCCTGGCAATTCTGTGATTCTGTGATTCTGTAAAGCCTTCAGGTGTTCAGGCTTACAAACAAATATGGGTAAACACATTAAATTGAGAGCTTATTTAATTGAGTTTAATTTGACTTTCTCATTTGCTAGGTTCAGGATTCTAAATTGGTGTATTCTACATTTTGCTGTGAGACATTTCAATTTTAAGTATTTCTGCCTGTCAGTGTTGAAGATTAATTATAACTTCCATGATGCCTACTCATTATGAGTAAAAATTAAACTGCAATAAAATAAAGCTACCAATGAGCCTTTAAAGAAAAGGTCTTTACACATTGAAATAAGCAACTTTTTTTGTTATATTAGCAGAAATTGCTGCTATAAGACCAGCTGTGTCCTTTCCTGCTCCTGTGAAGTCAGAGAATTTTTACTAGGCCTCTGAAACCTCAGTATTTTACAGAATTCTGTGCTCATTGACATAAGTGTTCTCAAACACAGGAGAAAAATTATGAGAAACCAACGGAATTGACTAACATTATTTGTTAGAACATTACATATGAAGCAATACTGTTGTTCTGGACTTTTTTTCTGGTATGAAAAACTTCAATGCCAATGCTTCACATTCGTCACACAGTCACTGATCAATAGGTTATGAGCAGTCAGAACCCAGCTTTCCACACAGCTTGTTTTTCAACTAAACTAAACCTCAGTCAGGCCAAATCTCCCCATCACTTTTTCAGCTGTGATGAAATGTTAGCTGCATTTAGCTTTGTCTCAGAGAACATTACCTTCTCAAAATGTGGAAAACCACCATGACGCATTACCACAATACGGACAGAACACCTGAGGCTGCAAAGATAAAGTCTGCTTTTTATCTCACAGTGGTATAATTCATGTGACCATAGTTCATACTGTAAACCTTGAAGAGGATTATATTAATTGAATTTTTATTAAGAACAGTGTGAAAGAAAAACAAAAAGGAAATACCAGCAGGGGTACAAGACCTGGCTTGACAAAAAGGAAGCTATTTCAGTTTAGTGGGTTCTGCAAAATATTGAGGATATCTAGGATAAATCTAAATGGAATCATAAAGATATGAAAAATAGGGAGAATATGTACTAAATTTTTTGATTCTGTAAGAAGTATTCTGAAATCCAAATAAGGTAGAGTAAGGAAGTGACTGAGCTTTATCTGTTCATATCTATCAACATTTTCAATGTTGGTAGTTCCTGAAAAATTAGCCCAGCTGAGGAGTTTACATGTTCTGATCCCAAATTATTTCGTAAAACTAAATATGTTTTTGCAAGTGTATTTATTTTCCCATTCCTTAAAGGACATCTAAGCTGTGGCAACTTATCCTGGAAAGAAATGTAGGATTTCATTTTAAAAAGTCCCCTTCTTTACCACACCAATAGAACAATTAAAAGCTATCTGTTTTTGAGAAATTCTGAGCAGAAGCCAAGCATTCCGAATATTCTGTCTTTTACCTACAGTTCTTGTGGAGTTCCTTAACTATTTAAGTTGTACTTCTGAAGCTGAACATTAAATATGTTTTGCACAGAATTGAATGTGTATAAAACCTATGAGTAACATAAACTCTTTTAGAAAATAATCTATAAATTCCATGCATTAGTTTTCATGCACAAATTACTGAGAAAGCTATTTTTCTAGATAGGCCTGTGTCTCTATCCACGACATTCAAAGTCATCTTTTATTTTTCTCTGGTATTTGTACAAATGCTGAAGCAGAAATTCATTTAAAATTACTTTATAGCATGAATTTATAGAATGGTAAGGTGGTGCTGGTAGAGATTTAGGCAGTGTGATTTGGTGCTTAATCTTCTGTGGCCTCATTGTTGAGTTTCAAAACCATTCTAAAACCAACTCTGAGACCTCACATCTAAGCCTAATGTATTTTCTTCTTGTTCTTTTTCTAGAATAGGCTGTATGTTGCTCCTATACCTGAAGATGAGAAATTTACTGCTGCCTTTGGAGATGCCTCTTCAACAAGAGACATATCTTGTCGTGAACAGTGGGCATCTACAGCCCGACTGAACTTTGTATTTTCAAAAACTGAAAAAGTCACTCAGATTTCTATTTTGCCTCTACAACAATTTTATTTCTGTCCAGTTAAAATGTGTTCCTCACACACATATCTATTTCAAAATATTAACTGATAGAACAGACAAGGTCCTTAAAGAAATAAAGAGTCTAAAAAGAAAGAGACTTAAAGCAAATATATTGATCATTATACAGGAGAATAATATTTACAAACATTGCTTAATGGCTGTCTTTGTTTTTAGAATTTATATTAGCTCAGCATATTATGAAGATAACAGAGTAGGCAGAACTCATCAGTAATTACAAATTCTGTCAACCTTGTTAACGAAAATGGAAGAATGAAACTGCATTCCTGCAAAACTCAAAAGCAATCAGCACACAGAATTGAGCTGTCACAGATTACAACCATACATCTGCCTAAGCCAGGAGCAGATGGATCTATTAACCTTTAAGTTAATAAATAAATATTTTTAGCTCGAATTCACAGATTAAAGGAAATGTTTATTGTTCTTAATATCAACAAAGAATTGAACACTGACCACTAAGAATGCAAACAAACACTGCTCCTGCAATATGAAATGTATCCTGCAATTCAGACAGAAAGGGATGCTACAAAATGAAAGTGGTCTTAAAAGAGATACTGCTAACATGACAAAAATTGTATTTCAATTGAAAAAAAAAAAGTTCTTTGAGCTGTGAATGGCACTAGCTTTTCTAATGCAAGTTTACTTCTGATTATACTATTTTTTTTTTTTTTTTTTCTTTTTACAAAATGATGAGTCTTTCCCAGCATTTTAAGAAGCGCTGGAATAACTGCCTCTAAAAGTAGCAGGAGTCAAAGGTAGTGGGACAACATGCACTTAGAAAAAGGAAAGGATCGTGAAAGTGAAGCTCGTGGAAATGTCTGAATTCATATAAATTCAATTTTATCTATTCTTGACCTCTAATCATTTGAGCTGTTATATACTGTCTGTAGTGAACTGTAGAAGAAAATAAAATAGCCTGGCTCAATTCTTGAGGATTTATATGTGAACAGGTCTCAAATTAAGAGTGAGATGCAGATGAACAATGTTTTCAAGATAAACACTGACATTCAACCTGCAGTTGTGGTCCCTCACAGTAAATGGCAAAGTATTCTATAAATGAGGCTGAGCATTATTTCATAGGACTTGCTTTATTTTAAAAAGTTCTACAGTTTATTGTACACCAGTAAACATGGTGCAAAATTATTCTTTTTGTGTATGTTTGTTAACCAGCTAAAAGTTTGCCTGTCTTCATAGATAAGATATTATTAGGTTTCATAGTCTGCATTATTCAAAACAGAAATTGATATTCATAAAACCGTTTAGTCCATTTTAAAATCCACCTGCATTTCTTATTCCTTTGAACTTCTGAGGCTGTTAATCACTCAGCTTCATTAGATTGTATCTGAAGCAGTTATTTCTTTATTTAACTCTTTGCTTTTAAGACCATTGTAGTTCAGTTCGAATTTACTTTATATAATCTTTTTAAATTATGACTCGCAGTGTAAATTGACATTTTTCATTGCTCAAGTACAGAGGATGTGTAAGGTGTGGATCCAAAAATACAAGTACTATGGCAAAGGGCATCCTCAAGGCCTGGTTGCTTCCTCTTCCTACTGAATTCTCAACTAATTTGAGCTCTTATCACAGGGATCTTTAAGACACATGGTCTTCCTCCTGAAATGTAGGAGCCAGATGTGATAGGACATCTTGTCAGCTGAAAGAGCAGGATCGTATCCAGTTGATCCAGGTAATTCTGAAAGGCAAGTAAAACACTGATAGATGTCATCCTACTAACCAGAAAGCCTCTGAGAGTGACTGACAATAATTCCTATGGCTAAAGTTTTGTGATTTATATTAATCTTGTGTTATAGGAAGTTTAGACTGACTTTCTGCCTCAGCTGTTCAGATACTGTCTTGATCTCAATATGTTCCTTACTGAACAGTTTTATTCTGTGGTATTACACTATGATTTCTGTTGTTTGTGTATAGATTCCAAGGGCCATAAATGGTAAAATCTTATTGATCACACACTTCTTGATATACAGCGCTGTGAACCACCCAATAATCCTGATGGAAGAATTCAATTCAGTGTCAAACACTTTTTTTTTTTTTAATTTCATTAAGGTCATTAAGGTAGAAAACTCAGCAATACGCCTGGAAAACATGTTAATTTTAGTATTTCCCTCAGCTAGACAATACACATGCTGTTTCATAAAACAGTGCAAGATTTGGAGGGCAAGCAATGATTTGAGGGATTTGTAGACTCAAATTCTCACAGAGATTGTCTTTTAAAAACAGGCACAAGGAAATGAAGAGGAATAGCTCAGACCAGTTGGAAGCACATGCTTAAGAACTAAATATTGCAAATGCCTGCTGTGCTCAAGAAAGAAAAGATCTTGTGCTCATGCTTTGTCCACAAACCTGACATTTTCTTTGAAGGGGAGAAATTCACTGGTAAAGCAAGGAAGAAACAGAAACGCACTCTTCACATTTTTTTCCTCTCTTAAATTACCAACAAGCTAAACAAACAGAAACAAACCCAAGATAACCTAAGCATACTCAAGAGTCTTAAAGATTTGGCTTATCCAGTTTTCTCCTATTTGTTTTTAATCAATAATAGAATGGAGATGTCGTTTATGAAGATAAGAAAGTTAATGGCTTACCAGAGGAAGAGCAGGACAACCCAGCTGAAGTACAGATTGAAAACTATGTTATCATCCTAGCACAAAGAATAGACAGCTGACATATGATTCAATCAGAATATAATTAAATTAAGAGCAATACAAATGCAGTCAATACTATTTTATGAAGGACAGGTCTTATCAGATATTTTTTTGTAAAACTAAAAGTTTGACTGAAGCAGGTGACTGCAGATGTAATATACTTAGATTTTAGAAAGATGTGATTTAAAGATACAGAGATGTAAAAAATATATGTATCAAATAATTATTCTCAATCCCTTTAAAAAAAAAGATGAAGTGACTAATTGGCAGACATAATGTTCAACAAGAAATCATTACATTGTGTCTATCTAAGGCAATTCATTACTGTTAGCTTTAATTACCTAAGCCAACACATCAGACTCAAAGAAAAACATAAATTCTAAGGATGTAGGATTGCATGCTTTTGGGCTTCAAAGTTGCTGAACTACATACAAGTATAATCAAATAAAATCCTACAGTCTAAATTACATATAATATCAGATTAGAAACAAACATTCTGGAGGCAGAAACTAATTAAATATTTTGAAAATTTATAGATGAATATATATATATATATGAAATATTTCATTATTTCAGATTTATGATTTATTCATAATTTATATTAAAAGTACATATATATATTGGCCTTTCTCTAAGGAAAGCTTGATCTTCCCAGCAGATATTTAAATAATATTTATATAAATATTCTGTTCTTTTCCTGGCATGACTAGGTGTTCAGTAAGTTTCAATTCTGACATCACAACCTTGAATAAATTTTACAATTATTAGTACACTAAAAGGAACTGCTGCAGCTATAGGAACTGAACTTTCCTGCTACTCCTTTGGGAGTCTCTGCTTCTGTAGAGATAAACACACTGGCAAGGTGCAGTACAGAAAGCCTGCTCAATTTCTTCAGAGTAAGCAAACAAAGGGGTTCACTCACCATGGCATTCAGATGACAGTCCTTATGAGAAATATGTTGTTTAGAGATTAAATCTTGTGTTAAATGCAGATCTTTCCTATGTATAGGTGGTGTGGACATGAGTTTTTCCTTCCAATCTTCCATACTTTGGTTTGTCTTGAGAGAACAGATTAGTAAAGTAAATAGTATGGATACATCGAGAGGTTAGTTTAGTCATTAATGAAAGTATCAATCCATTTCTCAGTCTGCACAAAAAAATCTATAAAGGATGGAATTCAATTAATAATCTGGACATCCGTAACAAACTAATAATCCTAACATTACTGTCCTATTTATGGAGATATCTGGGAATGTATAGGGTATATGGGTTATATTAGGGGTTACATTTCATTTTATCCTAAACTAAGAATTTGTAATATATCAAAATAGTGCTTTGAAAATATAATTCTCTTCAGTCAGAAAGGAATATCATAGAATTGTTGGGATTGGCAGGGAACTTAAGCACAACCAAATCCATACCCCTGCCATGGGCCAGGCTGTCACCCACCAGATCAGACTGCCCAGGCCCCCATCCAGCCTTCAGGGATTGGGCAGCCGAGGCTTCTCTGGGCAGCCTGTGCCAGGGCCTCACTCCCCTCTGAGAACTTTTTCCTTATACCGAATCTGAATCTACTTTAAGTTGAAAGCCATTATCCCTTGTTCTATTACTATCAAACCATGTAAAAATTCAGTCCTGTTTATAAGCTCCATTCCAGTACTGGAAGGCCACAATGAAGTCTTCCCAGAGCCTTCTCTTCTCCAAGTTAAACAAGTCCCTCTCTCTTCAGCCTTTCTTCCCATGAGAAGGTGCTCCAGTCCTCTGATCATGTTTGTGATTCTTCTCTGCTTGCTATACCAGTTCTGTTTCTTGGAGAACATGTTCATTTCAGTAATGTGTCAAGCATGATTGTTTGTCTTCTAATTAGTAATTTTGAGGATGTAGAATATTCATCTCTTTCATATGATACAAACCCATGAAACTTGCATCACACTATTGGTTAAGTTTTGCAAGACCACAATGAGAATTGCCTACAGCAAAAGAAGAAAAAAAAACAAAGGAAAAAATGAAGTCTTTTATAGAGAGTTATAGAACTCTGTAAAACTTCTTTATGCTGACTCTATGACCTTTGTCTTTTATTTTTAGGATGCCTTAGTTTAAGATGAGAAGATCAAATAACCATTTACTAAAATGATGATAGCCATAAATATCCTAATTTTCTTTGCTAGAAATATATGGGAAGAACAGAGTTGTAATACACTGTAAGAATTCTCAGGTTCTTTAGAATTTAGTTGACACATGTCACATTTCAGATCTATAATCCAGAATTATGAAATTGATAGCAGAAGCAAATTCTGAGGACAATATCTGTTCTTTGTGCATTAATCTTTAAAATTCCAAGTATTATATCACAGTAATATCTCTAATGAATTTATTGTCGCAGTTAAAATGTGGAAATCTTACACTACTTCCTTAGAAAATATGCATTTGTTAATACTTATGTATTTTAAAAATGTATTGCTAACTGCATAGCTATAACCTCTAATGCCAGAAATTGTTTTGAATGATTAGCTTTTTTGAATACTTCATTACACATACTTAATTTGGCTTCTGCGAGAATTAACAATAGATGAATATCATATCCTTCTACCCTGGCAAGAAAATAGAAGCCTTTGTTAAGAGTAATTTCAGGTGAAGTCTATTTTCTATAGTGGAGGAAAAAAACAAAAACAAAACCAAAAACCTATATTAACAGGATCAAGTTGAATTAATTATTTTATTTACTATTAGAGTTCACATAACTTAACCTCTCTTTGGTAACATTCTCAATGACAAAACATAATGAAAATTTGGCCAGGTGATAATGGGTGGAGTGACTCAAATAAGATTTAGTAATGAGGTAGCTGATGGGTTTTTATGCAAAGGACACTGCATTCAAACTACATTAACAGATGATTAGCAAGCTTCAATTAAGAGGCAAAAAGAACAAACACAGAATGAATGCAAACAGGTGATAAAGAGGAAATACTAAGAAAGGAGCTAGAAACATAATTGATGATGAAATATTTTCTCAACACTTAGAAAGGCTGATGTAGTACTTCAGGTGAACTAAATATGAAAACCAATTAGTAGAATAAACATCAACACTTGGTGATAGAATTAGTGCACTCTGTTGGTGTACTTTAGGTAAAAGTACTAATGATTTTGGGTCATAGACATCAAATGCATTACAGAGCATACTAGAAGCAGTTTACAATAAGAAGAATAATGTGATTGAACCATTTCTGGTTTAATCTGTAGAAGGAAGACCAAATAAAGAGAAGGAGGACCAAACAAAATGAATGAGAACATCAAGAAGACATACAGCACACATTTCCTCAAAAAGCCTTGTATATAGATATATTAGTCCATGAGTATGTCTAAAAACGATTTATTTTACAAAATCTTGTAAAAGAGAATGTCATGAGCAATAAACAAAAACAACGTGTTGCATGACTGCATATTGTTTGTATTTTTCTCAAGCTTTTTGCTTCTTTTCCAGTTACCCAGTTAGGTCATCAGACTGTATACAGTGTGACCACAGAAATAAAAATATACCAGCCCTAAGGCACTGACAGTAAATTATGAATTCTCAGAGAAGATATTACAAATAGTGTCCAAAGTAACCACAGGCTTAAAAACTTGTTTGCATAAGTGATGACTCACCATTATAAATAACTAATACCACCACAGAAATCTACATATGAGAAATATAAAGACTGACCTAAACTTCAGATCAGCTTTTCTAAATTACTGTACATTTAATTGAGGCAACAGTTATTTTGAAAACCTTGTGGAATTTGAGGAATCCTATTAGTTCTCCATTTGTAATATTCTTACAATAATAATTAATTACCATTTATGATTATTAATTATTAAAATTGGAATGTAATACTTTGTTACACTTTATTTTTAATCCTACTATTTTCTATTTCATCTCTTTCCAGAATTGAATGCACACTGGTATGGTGAGTCACAAGTACTAATATAGTTTAATGCTATCTTCAACAGTGTTTCCATTGAAGGAAAATAGTTTGCTGGATAGTAGTTGTTTTTTATGCAGGAACAATGGATCCAAAATCATCAGGATCAGTAACATCAATCAGGGGCACAATATGAAAGATGGACACTCACTTCTCTCACCATTTTGTTGAGATGCAAAATGAGTTCTAAACATCTGAATTTAGAACAAATCTGTAGTTATTATAGAACAGTTTCTATTTTTGAATTTGTAAACTAACCAGTATCTTGATCAGAATAATATTTTGATTTTTATGTGTTGAAGTAGGATCAGAACATACTTTGCGTGAACTGACTATGCAAAGTTCAATGCCCATGAGTAACCAGTCTGCTATTTGTTAGCTCAAAAAATTGTATGTAAGACAGGCCAAATGTTACAATAGTATAAAGGTAACTGTCATGGCCACTACCACTGACTGCTGTGAAAATATCTGTAGGAGGACTTGCAGAGGACCTTCTCCCTACTTCTCTCACAAGCTTCATTTAAGTTTTGGTTCAGGTGTCCTTTTTCTGTTCCTGAGTTATTTTGTAATTTTGCTTTTACTTGGTTGAATCTTAATTTGCTGAAATTACTGTCTTAGATTTGTCAAATAGTTACGGACTTGCTAGCAACTACTGAGCTCACTCTGACTACCTTTGATGAACCTCACTTGCTGGAATCTAGCAGGATGTAAATCCCTGTTGGTGAGCTTCCTGTCTCTGCCTGTCCTGCAGTCATTCTCAGTTCTGGCTTTTTCTGTCCATGTGGTGCAGACTGCAGCATTATCTCTTACAGGTGTTGTTGAGATCCAGCTGCATGCAGGCTCACACTCGTGAAGAGATCACTTCAATTCACACAGAAGGTGAAGAGCATATTTTTTCAAGATAAGATATTTTTCAAGATGTAAGATAACTTATATCTGCTTGTGAATTGCAGGAGTTCATGTTTGGCTTATGGAAAAGGAAGATCCACAAAATGTTTGAAACAAGAGAAGGATGCATGACACCTTCCAATCTTTTCATTTTTTACAGAGACATTTACTGAAGTAAACTTTAAAAAGTCTCTTTGGCTGTAGCAACTTTTGTAAAGGAGATTTTGGAGCTAGTTCCAACCACAAGACATCTGCTCTGAAAGTGCTTAAGTTGTCTCTTGTAATGGATTTTAAAATTGCTCTAAGTATGCAAACTTCTTGTTCCAGAACTTGGTATATCCATGGCACGGACTCAAGCTTCCCCTGTGGGCTTCTTATCATCAGATAAATTAATCACAGCAACATGGTTTCAGAAAGATAGGTGAAGCCTGCTTCTGTTGTGGATGATGGCCATTGTTACACCAGAAAAGGAATCTGTATGCATGCTGCTAGGTAAGTATTGTCACCATTGTCAACAGTAGAAAATAACAGCTCATTCTTGTGAGGTGGCCCAACACTGCTCATGTTGAAAGATATTTAGTGTCTTACAGAAATGCTAAATCCTCAGAGACTCAAATTGAAAAACACCTGTCTTCTGAGCCCAAACTGTAACCATAGTGAGATTTTTACCTTCAGACAGCCAGCTAATTTCTAAGTCATAAATCCATTGCCAAATCCTTTTTTTTTTTTTTAATATTCTTTTAGCAAAAATCACCAAGTTTTTGAGTTTTTTATTCCATAATTTTAGAAATCTCTTTGTAAAAATTAATGTTGACAACAGCAACATTGCAAGAATACTGCATAGACTTTTTCTCTTTCTGCTGCAGTTCCCATTACTATTTTGTAACAACAGTTCTTTAAGATTCCTCTTTCCACAGCTCTACCAAGCACCATCCCTAAGATTAAATTTTCCAGATATTCGGGTCAACGGATGTATTTGTTTATAAAATCCTGAAAGCTATTCTTTACAGCTCACAAGTAGTACTAAAGATGTGCTCCACAGTTTATCTTTTAAGATTCTACCTTGACAATATCTGGAAAACATCCATTATTTCAATTGTCTAATAATATATTCAACATCCAGTCTTTTCAAGGAGACTTCTCAGAATGAAGGTCATTAAGTTTATTGCTCCCTTTTGACCTAAGTTATTTAAGTTTAGACACTCACTCTAGAATTATAGATCAAAACCACGCCATAATAACACATTATTTGTTTATTCAAACCCCAATATAATAAGTGAGAATATAATTAGGCAATTTAAAGGGTAAGTTTAACGAGTAGTGTCTGTTTTTTTTTAATAGAATGCTCATAAAGTTGGCCTGTAACATCAAGTTGAAAGGTAGTAATTCATACAGAAAATGTAAATGTGAGATATTTTTTCTTTTCTTGCAAAAATAGGGCAGAATCAGCTTCCAGATAGAGCGATTGAAACTGATAAACTTCAGTGAGGATCTTTCCACCTTTTCCTAGCAGATTTCAATTGTCTAACTTCTAGGAAATTTTATGGAATTAATTTATATAATATGTCTTCAGCATCTGCAGAGAATGTAAATGTGAGAGAGACTGAAAAATAAAGCAACATATTTTAATAGTAGTAAGTCAAATAGTACAGAACATACAAGTCAGGCATCAATTATTTTGAAGGGTTTTTTAACATCTAAGATGAAGGGAAACATTACCAGATAAAGGTTTTGACATATTTGATCAGCAGAGCTGCTTGAAAGCAGTATGTGATTTTTAGCGTCAGTTTTTCAGAATAAATGTTGTTATTTAAAATTTGAAGTGTTTGCAAACATTTATTTTGAAAGTGTGAAATTCAGAAACTGATGAGAAGCTGTTCTGGTGCAAGACTTCAGCTGTTTACCTCTCACAGCTCTCTCTAGAGACTCTGTTTGTTTGTGTAGTGTCTAGCCAAGATATTTTTTGAAACAGATGCAGGGGACACACTTTCCTGTGTGAGAGAGGTCAATAATAGTCTAACAGAGTTATCCTGGGGGATGAGAATGTTCCAGTCACAATTTTTACATTCTTTTGAGGATGAGTTCTGATCAGTGTACTAAATGCCTCCTGGCTCACCCAAGCCTTTGATATTACTTTGAGAAAAATGTCTTTTCTGATTATCAAAATCTGTGCTTAGGGCAATGTGACTTATGTTGTAATAATCCATAAAACCCTTCCTTCATTCACTAGAACTTCTTGTAATTAAAGAATTTGATTTGAATAATTTGCACCACGGTGTTGTTTTGAGACTTAATTTGATTCTGTTCACATAATATTAAAAGAATATGATTGGAATTCAGATAGCCAGGCCTGGAGAATTTAAGCTTTTCAGAGACTTTTCTCTGAACCAGTAAAGTAAAAAGTTGATTTGTTTTGTTTTGTTTTGTTTTTTCTAATAAATAATTATACAAGTATATATTACAAGCTATTACAAAATTACCACTAGTGAACCAAGTATGGAATTACGTGCATTTACCTGCGCATTATGTGCGCATTATTTGATATCTGTTACTGATACAGCGTTCACCGCAAAGCTCCCGGAACTTGGGATAATCAGACAAAAAATTTCTTCATGGATACTCTGCACGACAGAGTACAGAGTCAGACAGGAATTCCTGACAGTGGTTGGGTCTATCTGAGAAGTGTCATGCAGAGAAGCTCATTTCTTGTAGACAGTGACTTATTTTTAAACGCTATTTGTTGTAGATCATAAGTGAGTTTAGGACATCTATTATCAGCTCTGTTTGTTATCATGGTTTCATTGTTCTGCCAACTGCACCTCATCAAGGGTGTTTTGGCACCCTGTGAGTTTACCAAGGATACAGCAAGATTCAAGGCCCCTGCTGAAGTAGGTATCCATCTCTATCAATATATTTACTTGGGTTGCCTTTGTGACAGCTCTATCAGATGGTGATCTTTTGGTCAGAGTCAGCATCTCGTCAGCAAGTAATCTTGTTTCTGCAAATTTATTCTCAATTGCTATTTTTTCTCAACAAAATGATAAATAATACTTCAATAAATGAAGTATTAACTGAATCTCTTCAATTATCATTAAATGAGGTCTGACAAATAATTTCCAGAATATGTGTTCTGCGCCAAGTCCACTACAGAAGACATAGAAGCAGCTTTTGTTCTACTTGGATCATTTGAGATCAACACCATCTTCTTTATTATTTATGACTCTAATAATTATATTTTTGTAAAAAAATCTCCAAATTAGATAAACCGGGGCTTAATTAGGTAGCAACAACTATGCAATTCTATGTAAAAAAATACCATGGCCTACATTTCACCATTAAGTTACTTTATTGTTTCTGTTAAGAAGATTAATTCTCTGCAATTTTTATTTCTCATAAGGAAGGAGTCATTTTTTTCTATTAGTTTGATGAGAACATGTTCCATGTGCAGAACTGAGAGAAAAAAAATAAAAAGAGAGCAGAGCTTGTTCAGAAGCTATGATTCAGCAACTTACATGCATGATGATGGGTTTGAAAACTGAAATGCTGAAGAAATGCTATGAGTTCACACTATGAGGAAGTTGTCATATGTAATTTGGAATTTTAAAACACTATTTTTAATTATGATGCTCTTACTTAGATTACTATATATGTATTAAATTCGTTACTGTATTTGTGTATGTAATTTGCACATGCTGCATTTGAATTTAATTTGTAGTCAGCTGTCACAACAGAATAGAAGAAGGAATAAGATTATTAGTGGATGAAGTAGAATGTAGCCAGGCAAAGCAAAGAATAATCAGATAAGATAAAATCTTCAAAATCATTCCCTGACTGAACAAAGCCAGAGACAGAACTCAGTAAGTTTGAATTGTGTCATAATAGGAGAGCAGATAATCACTTAGGTAATCAGAAGCTAAAAAATTCTGCTTCCAGAAGTTGAAGTCACCACACTGATTATTTTGTCTGAAGAGGAATACAAAACTAGCAAAATACAATAAAATAGAATTATAACAACGGTGTCAATATGAAACTACATATTGGATATTAAGACTAAGTCAGTATATCATAGAATCATAGAATGGCTTGGGTTGGAAGGGACCTCATCAAGCTCCAACCCTCCTGCCACATGCACGGCCACCAGCCTCCATATCTAATACTAGACCAGGCTGCCCAGGGCATCATCGAACCTGTCCTTGAACACCTCCAGGGATGGGGCATCCACAACCTTTCTGGGCAGCCTCCTGTTCCAGCACCTCACCACTCTATTGTCTCTTATCAGTATCAATGGGAGAAGGTTAGATCCCAGTTTAGCATGAAAGAGGTCTAAAGATATGCTTATATACTACAGTAAAACTAAATAAATAAATATGGTATTTGGCAACAAGTTATATGCAGCTGTATTTGCATAGGTGATACATACTTACAAGTGTCATTCTCGATAGTTTACACATGGCTGGGACTTCCTTCTTTTCTGCATTTTTCCTTCTTACTGGGATAATGATATTTCTATGCGATGACTTTTTTCCTGTTTAGCTAATTCATAGATATTCATAGTATTTTGGTGTATCATATGAACTCTGAAGTTGTGAAAAGAAGAAAATGAAGACAATGCAGATTTCTGAAAATGGCAATAATCAGGAGCAGCTTGGCAATCACACTGGCCAGCTTTCTCAGCACTTGCGGATGTACCTCTAGAGGCTCAAAGACTGGATATGTCCAGTTTGTTTGCATGTCCCCTTGATTCTCCTCCACCAGGACCTTAATACAGAAGATTTCTGAACAGGTTATCTGTTTCCCTCAGCTAGGATTACAACAGAAGACTTACTCTGTGTACAAACACTACCTCATGACATCTTCCTCCATAAGAAATAGTTTTAGAAAGTTACAGATTCACATAAATTGTATTTACAGGCCACAGCACAGAGTTGAGAAGGAAGATACATCACAAAAATCACAATGAA
This sequence comes from Phasianus colchicus, assembly GCF_987193195.1. Lineage (NCBI taxonomy): Eukaryota > Metazoa > Chordata > Aves > Galliformes > Phasianidae > Phasianus > Phasianus colchicus. The sequence continues at coordinate 118,737,702 of NC_143436.1, forward strand.
GTGAGAAAGAGCAAAAATGATAATTAATTTATTTAGGTTCCATCAGTTACTTTTATTAATTTCTTATCTAACAAAAATTTTTACTATTTTTTCTTACAGCATTTCTTTATACAAAATACTTTTTCATAATACTCAGCTCTGCTGTAGCAGTTGTAATTTGATGACTTCAGAGTACTTTGTAAATATTGATTTTTGAGACTGAAGGTACTGAATAAAACTCTATAATATTAAAATTAAGTATATATAGTATGCAGTGCTATACCTATGCATACTTACATATGGATATTTTGAGATATGCAAATATATACATATACATACTAATATGTAAGTTTATCTGTATCTATATCTAAATACTCAAAGACAACACCCAGGAGTATTTTTATTGTTATCACTGTCTAATTTTCCAGTGAATACAAGCATTTACACAGAATCACTGTGATGTGTTCTTTTGTGAGTTTTTCCACTTCGCTGTCCAATTTCAAATTCTCCAGGGATAGGAATGTAGTTAGCTACCAGAGTTTCCTCTACCCTTGGTACCGGAGCAACTTTCTGTCAAACATTCATCAACCACAAACACATTCTTTTCTGGCTCTGTCAGAAAAACTCTCCTGGCAGCTGCTCAGCATGTTCCAAGCTGGTTGCTAATACCTCCTCCAATCAGCTGTCTTGACTATTTATATAAATGTTTTATGAATTTATTTCAGTCAAAAGAAGCCAGATTAGCTTAAGACATTAAAACAAGAACTCCTTGCAAACCTGCCTCTTTTGATCTGAAATATTCTCATCTCTGCCAACAAACCTGAAGGCCCAGCAACATCTTTGGTGGGCACAAATAGAGGGGCAGAAGATATGTCTGTAACCTTGCATTAGAGGATAGGTATCTCCTCCACATGCTCTTTCTGTTCTGACACATCTGCTCTAAGTAATTTATCTCAGGCTACCTTTTAGAGTTCTATTAAGTCCCAACTTCCCCTGCTTCCAGATTTACTTCTTTAAATTAAATTCTTTCCACTGCTTCTACATTCTAATATTTCTTTTTTCCTGCTATCTCCCCTGTGCCCCTAACCTCTGAGTAACTTCTGTCTGCTCACAGTTGTCCCACTTATGACTCATCTTGTTACTGCTCTGTATCACTAATCACTGTGACTCTCAAAGGCTCTGACACTTCCAGCACACCCTGCTGTACAGCAAGACAGTGCTTTAATGCCAGATTCTCAGTTTTCATTGTGTAATAATATATTTTGGCTAGCAGTGAAAGCAGTAAGTCATACTGAAACTACACTGTCCCTTGGAGTAGATTCATTTCTCAGACAGAAATTAAAAAGATGAGAATTAAATATTTATTTCTAATGTTCATTTGGGTATTATATGTTTCCCCAGTAAGTTCAGATTAATATACTTTGCTTTTCAGGATAAATTAAATTTACAGATTAGATAAGAATTCAGAAATGGTCTGTCTTGTACAACAGGCTAGAATCCATTAATGCTAATGTGGACTCCATTAAACCTGCTTATGAAAAATCAACAAAACAGCAAAGAAATAGTTTCTGGAATATGTTCATCACGGTGACACTACACAAAAAATTTGAATATAAAATTTCGTGTCTCAGTCCAGCAAAAGTATACATGTGCAATTCTGTCTAAACACAATGTAAAAAAGTGTTAAAATACATATCTGTGTGCCTAGATATGTGTATATTCATGAAGACCTACATATATATATGTACATAATAAAAAAATCAACAATGATCATTTTTGTATCTCTGAACAATCTCAAAAGTTTGCATCTGCTTAACTTATCCCTACCTCTACTTGATTTGCTCACCTTTTCTGCCTCTTGCTGTCTTCTCATTCTGTGTATCTCCTCTCTCCTACCATGTAAAGTTGTCCATGAGACAAAGCGTATATATTTGCAATATAGATGCCTGGGAACATGTGTAGTATGGACTTGAAAATGTCCTTTATCCCTGCAGCCATATTCACAAGGAACACAGTTGTCTTATTGTTATTAAATACACAAACAAATTATGGCAGTAGGTATTCAAATCAGTTTGACTTCAGTTTGGAATTTCTGCCTGTGGCTGAGCTGTATGTTCCTGGAGCATGATCATTTACAATTTTCACCATCAACTGCCTGAACTGAGAGTCACAACAGTGAAAACTATTGAAGCAATAAGTGCGCTAGAACTATGAGTCAGGATGAGGTAAGCAGATGTACACTTTCAAATATGGCACTGTATCAATATGCCTACTCTGATAATCTGTGTATGCATGGAGTCTAAATGCACTTGCATGGAGTCTAAAAATGTCAGGAATTGAAGAATGGTATTACTACCAGCCTTAGGAGCTTAAGCTGAAACAGGTTATTCTATCATGTTGCATTATCCTTTCTAATTGAGGATTGCTTCTGACATATGTATTTTTTACTCTTACCATTTTACATTTCCCTTTTTAATAGTGAGTTTACTGATTTTTTTCTTTTTGTCGGTAAGCTGCAGGTATATCTGTTTGGTGGTGATAAGTATGCCTTTGAGAAACTCACCTGTTTTCTATGTTCTATTATTCCAGGATTTCAGAAAGCATTATTGGTCTGCTGCATTATGCATTTCCAGGTCATCTTGAGTAGCCAAATTTCATTTTTATAAATACATTTATAACCTCTCTGGATCATACATATACATTCTGTATCAAAAACCTGTGCAAAACACTTGGAACCTCTAGCTACAGAGCAGTGTAAGTGTGCATGTAATGATAGCTATAAAGAAGTATTGTATGAGATCTCTTAGGATTGCTTTAGCACTGTGGTCACCAGTCACAGTGAAAATTGTAACTAATGGAACAAAATTCCTTTACAACACATTTACTGTAAATTACTGTAATGTTATGCCTCATCTAAATGTACATAACTACAATATATGTTGGGAGTAGACAATCAGCTCCATGTATGCAAGGGGTAGCGTCATCTTTGGTACAAAGAAGGGAAAGAGCTTTGCAAGTACTTGTAAATGTAGTACATGCCATTGAAATAGTGTTAAGGCCAAGGCAAAGGCCAGCTTATTACTTGGAAAAATACACAGCAGACTGAAAATATTTTTTAACAATTAAGCAAATAAACATGCCACCGCATCCATCCTTCGTGTAAGATGATTATTTTTGGTCAAAGCCTCTCCAAGGAGCTTCATCCAGGTTGAGTCAGGCAAGAGTCCAGTAAGCATATCTGCATTTCTTCCCAATGGCTCTGCCTGGGGGACAATCAAATGAGAGGGATTGGGTATTCATCTAGTTTAATAACTTCTAATCTCTCTAGGGGAACAAAGTATAAGAGGAAAGGGATCAGCTAATTATAGTTAATTGTATTAGCCTAGAGAGAGTGATTAACATAATTAAGATAGCCTTGTGACTAGTAGCTCTATGGCAGAAATGTGCTCTTGAATGCAATAGGTGAAAATCAGATTTAAAGGAAGTATGGTATAAAAAAAAACTAACTAAAATCTTAAACTGATTTTTTTTTTTTCCCAAACATGTGCCAGTTAAAGTGCACAAGATTTCCTTAAACATCTAATGGCCATAAGTGAGGTACATTTTGCAGAAAGAAGAAAGGTTAATCTACTGGAAAGTGTACATTGTGTGAACAGTGTGAGAGAGGTAAGCATACGTGTGTTGCCTGGTAACAGAGCATTTGGCTGAGGAAACAGCTACTGGTGTACCAAGTGAAGACAAGGTAAACATCAACTAGACTATTGGTTTTCTTTGGTATCCTGCATTTTTTTTCCTCTCCTCTACCTCTGGATTGAATGTAACCTTATGCTGTGAAAGCCATATGTTTATCATGGTATAATTTCTGTCTCTGGCAAAATGTGAGGCTGCTTGTTCTCCATACATTTCCAGTGGTCTCTCATGCCAGCATGACAATAATATAGTGCAATTTTAAACTTAGAAATCCCAAAAAGGCACGTATATAAAAAAATGTACAAGCCTAATTTTTCTGTACTTTCAGGTCAGTAGTAGGCAGTAATCCTCATCTCCTACCTTTATGACACCTGGGAATGTAATAGCTATGTAAGAGAATTTGTAAAACTTAGTTAATATTTTTTTCACTTTTTTTCATTTTTCCAAAACAATGGAGGGCTTCCACATTCAGAGATAATAGAAAGAATACAAAATATTTGAGGAAAGTGTGCATATCTCTAGGAGTTTCTTGGATTCTATTCCCAGAGTTATGTATATGTTTTTGTTTTATATGTGTATTAATTTAAATGCTTATTTAAATCAGCTTTCCTCTTAGCTAGAATACAAAGCAGTACAAATTGCTCATAGAAGATCATTTAAGAAAAAAAAGAAAGGGGTAGTTTATGTATAGTACAAATAAAAATTTCCTGTGATTTTGATTATTTTTATTTCTTTAAATGAAGCTTTGTCATAGATAAGATGACTTCAATTTCCCTTCACCTAATTCTTCAGCTACCTCTCTTACTTTCTTTCCAGAAATAAATTGGCTCAATATAATTAATAATGTTTCTGCTTCTTTTCTGGTAAGTGAAAGTCAACAGAACAGAGTTGACCAATTAAACTTCCTATAAAGATGCTGACTTTCTCTGTTGTTAGCATTCCTCATTTCCAACAAAATAGTTCAGCCACCCCCAGAGTCTCCACTCTTCCACCACCTTGAAGTACAGCAGACACAAAACAAAATGTACCATTTACAAGTGCATGAGAAAAACATCCTTATTGTAATGGAAAGAGCTATGGATAGTGATCATTAAAAATCTTCGATAGGAGTGCTAACCCATGATTTTTTATCCATTGGAACTATCATAAGAAAGAGTACAGGAGTTGGAGCAGAAAGTGTATTAAAGACTCCTTCGTATTTATAGAATTATACCACATGTCTGCAAAAAAGAGACAGATTGGGGCCAAAATATATGTCAGATGTTCAGACTCAAAGCTTTGACCTATCAATGGTTTAAATCTATACCTTTGTTTTCATTAAGAGAAGCAGTGGTTGCTTGCTGCTCTAAATCTTGGATAGTTTTATCTATTCAAAAAAATAACTCAAGTGTAAAAGCTTGGAAACTCTTCTATGCCTTTATATCAACATAGTATCATAAAAAACATTCTTGTGCTCTGTGAGGCTGTCAGCTTAGGAGATACCCAAACAAATCTTCAGTCTCAGGACATAAATTTACAATAATATTGATGAACAACAACATTTCAAGGGGAATGTGTGCCTGATCCAACAGTTTACATAGGAGTTCAAGTCTGATGAAGCTAAAACGAAAATTGCTTTCTATTTGTTTTTCATCGAGGTAACATGCAAAATATTCACTCACTGTCTGTTTGGGATTTTGTCATTTGAGTGAGCTTCTTGCAAGATAAATAAATAAACAAATTAACTTTCTATTAAGAAGAGCCATTGTAAAAGAAACCCTAATTGTAGGGCAAGTTCAAAAGGATCAGAAGTATTTTAAAAATAAAATAACAAAAAGTGACTTTGTTACAATCTGAAAATGCTACAAAAGATTTGTAGTTAGAATCCTAATGTTAAATAATGCAATATTCAATTGAGTTTGTTAATTTTATTTTAAAGTAAACAAATTGCATTGCAAATACACCATTCTTAGCATTTCTATTTTTAGTACTTTTCATAGATGAAATTATATTCTGGAAGTATACTTATTAAAAAAAAAAAAAAAAAAAAAAAACTCTAAAAAGTTAAAGAAAAAAGAAACAACTTATTTTAGCCTGCTGCACCAGGCTTCTCGCAAGAGTTTATCTGTTTTCCTTTAAGAAAAGCCTAGAAAAATAAACAGACATAGTTGACTGACCTAACAGAACTGGTCTTCTGTAAACTAAATAATGCTACAATAGTTTGCTTTAGCTTTTTACAATCAAAATCTTTTTCCTCTAATGCCATTTGAGATTAAGAAGGAGAAGAGGAGAAAGTAAAAAGAGACAAGAGGTAAATGTTTCTACAAACTGACAGACAAGACTTAATCTAAGACAAATGATGAATAATGTCTTCAACCAGGCATTTCATGTTTTGATTTAAACAACTTCTCAATCAATCTGAACTGTGTGGATGATTTTAGAAAGGTGTAGATACAAAAAGATATATCTCGATGTTTTGTAAGCTGTCATGCTTCTTTCTTACCTAATAATTTCATTTTAATACCAAAAATCTTTCTCTCTTGTAAATGAGTAATGATATTTAGAGATCATAAATTCTCATCAGTAACACATACTTCTTAAAGTTTAATTGGTAGCTGTAATGAAAAAGTATAGCTGTTTCCTATAAACTTCACCATCTAGACTAACTTGTTAAAAATGATTAGCATGGAAAGCATTAAAAAAAGTTTATCTTCTAGTTGCCACGTCTCATCTAACTCATTGGTTTGGACTGTTAATGAGTAGAATAATACCTGAGCTTCATTGTTAGTTTCAGGACCAAGATGTCCAGACAGAGACAGAAGTGCCTCCAGGCAATGTCTGGTAACATGCTCTGTCACCTTGCAATAACTTTTAGCCTTTTTTACAAAGATCTGCCTCATGAAATAATTTCTGCTTGCTGAGAAAGCACCCGAGAGCACCTTTTGTGCTTGCCATGCACTGTGTAGGCAGAAGCATCTGAACCAGTTTGTTAGGTCGTTGTTTTTTTTTTTTTTTTTAAGAAGGAAAGGAGCTGAAATCTTACATGCAGTATATGGGACAACTAAGTTTATGGTTTTCTTCTAATACGTTATAAGCAAATATAACACTAGATAGAAGCAACAGATTTCAGAAAAATAAATTTGAGTTCTATTCATAGTCATTTACAAATACTATCTGTAACTCCTTTATTGAAAAAAAAAAAGGAAAAAAAAAAGATAATAAGTAGATATCCCAAAGTGCCTTGCACAATGACATTTTTGTGGAATCAGAAAAAAAATCTCCTCTTCATTTACTATGAATATTCTAAATCAAATTCCATAAATTGAGATGGGAAAAACATTGTGACATTTCTCAGACTGAATTGATGTAGGCAGGTATTGTAACACACCTGAAGGATGGAGATGACTAACATACTAAGAGAGAAAATAGAAATAAGAGATTGTTTTGCCAAATACAGTAACAGAGAAAGATAGATCATAGCTGATACAGCCCTAGCCATGAACCAGAATCTAGTATACTTTCCATAAAAATGTATTGTAATTATGCAGAAAAGTGTCTTCTGTTTGTAGAAGAAGGCAATTTATGGATATTCTGGTTGATTTGAAAAGAAGAATGAACTGGGTTCATTTTTACAGAAAAATATTGTTAGAAGGAGAGTAAATACAAGTATAATTGAAAAATGAGAAAAATTACCCAAGATACTTACATTCAAACCCCAGTGATTCATGTAAGTTGATCTGTTTATAATGAAATATAACTAAGTAAAGGACAGGATGTGAGGAATTTGTTAATGAAAATAAGAGATTGCTGAGAATTTATGTGCTGATTTGCTCTTTGACCTGAGCTATCAGCTAGGGTTTTGTAATTCTGTCTGACTGATGCGGAGCCAATCGATTTCAGTAACATTACATAGGTGTGCAGCACATGAGGAGGTGTATTCTTGGCAACATAATCCTCTCGTGCATGATGAGTCCCTGCTGGTACTCCTTGCAGTGTAGGTTGCTGTTTCCTCTGCACAGCAGACTCTTATTCTAAAGGAAATACTCTTGCAGGTCCTCAGAGCCAAGCAGCGCTAATTACATTTGGGACAACTCACATAGATCCTGTAGTTCTGTAGAAGGCAAGAGCAGGACATCTGCTCAGAAAAGAGAGAGAAAACGAATTATAGGGAGTGGTAAAGTCTCGGTTCCTTGCATTTTCATAAAAATATGTGTTGAACTATAGAAGACATTTCAGTAGTAAGCATACTCTTCCACATTATTGTACAGGTTGCCTTCAGTGTGTTCTCCATCACTGAGCTCTGGATTTCCGTAGTATACCGTGTTTCATTCAGGTAAACAACACAACAGAGTTGTGGTCTTTCACAGCATATTCCATACAGCCATGGGATCACATCATGAGCAAGGATAAGGTATACAGTTCCCATCTCCCATGAAATCTCATGATTGCTCAGAAGCAGATCAGTGATTTTATTGATTTATTTGTTTGTTTGTTTATTTACAATCTCAGTACTATGCCTGAAGCTTAGTTTTGGTGGAACTTCTAGTTGAAAAGACAGGGTGAAAATTTCTCACCTGCTCTGCTATATCTTTCCTGAAACACTTTGGATTGGCACTTAGATCGAGAAAGATTTCCTTTTTTTTTTACAAGCACTATCCAATACCCTCTCTGTGATGGCACATAGTTCTTTCCTTTTGCTAGAACAAGGATATGTATATTTCACATAGAAAATAAACTACACTGATACTCAGGGATGAGGTAGCAAAATCAGGAGAAAATCATGTGATGTTGAATAATGTAATCTGAGTTCTCTTGAATGGATAAGCGGCAGTCTTAGGTAATAGATGCATCTCCTAATTGGCCATTTACTCCACAAACTTGACTCCTCTGCCTAGGTGAATAGGTTGCCTAAAAGCATGCCTAAATGTATACTTGATTGTATGCTGCAGATGATGTTAAAATGTTAACATTTTCAGACCGTTTATGGAGAAACTGTCTATATGTAGTGTATGGATTATTTTTGAAATTAAAACTCTCTGAAATAACCCATGTCAAGCTACACACCTAATATAGGGGCAGAACTTGTCTCCCTTTTCTTTTTGTCTTTTTCTGCCTTTCCTGACACCAATCAGAAAATTATGCCTGGTAAGTGAGTGATGGAAGTGTTGTTAATCTTCTGACCACTACAGGTTAGGTATGAATTTGAGGGAGAAAGGGGGAGAAAAAGACAGACAGGCTGCCAAGAAGTTTTTTCCTGAAGCACATCCCAGTGCTTATTTCCAGCACAACCCTGCACTGAAGTTCTGCTCCAAAGTGGTCCTGTCCCCTTCTCTCTCCCTGCTGAGAGATGATTTGGGTCTTTGGGAAGGGAACTCAGGAAAGCCAGGAAGCAAAGAAGCCCTTTCTCATGCTCAGGATGCAGCAACTACATGCAAAGTGAAGGGTGAAGCTAGAAGAAACCATGAAGATGTAGAACCCATTGATCACTGGATATCAAGAAATAATTAAATATTCCTGAGGTAAAAAAACATTTACAGGTCTATAATTTTATTGTATCAAGCTCTGCATGCTTCTTGTTGCCAATATTAAAAACAAATAAAGCCAACTTTTTTCTTTTGCGAATATCTGCAGAATGTCCTCAGCTACTGTGTGTTTCAGGAGATGTGTGTACCAAATAAATGATCAAAGTCTTGGAAGACCTGTAGGGACCTCACCCTGAAATCAGATCTTTAGAAAAACAAAAAAAATCAGAATGATAGGAACACCAATAAAAAAGTGGAGTGCTACCTTGCCTTGGGAGATTAAAAGTATTCTGGCTCAGCGTAACTACTAAGCTTAACCTCAGAAAATGTATCTTGACAAACAGTCCATTACACATTTGAATTATAGCTTTAAACTTGTTTAGGTGCACTGTTCAGGTGCTCTGATCTGTCTTGAACACATCCAAAGTCCTTGACTGTGTTAGGTAACCAACCACTTTTACATCGACTTCATAAAATCACTTGTACTCCTTCCCTGCAGACTGTATGAACAAGCTATAAACTTACTCAAAGTAATCAATCAGCATCACACAGAAACAAGTAAAATCTTTCACATCTCTCTGACGACTCTGGAGGTTCTGGTCAACTTGTAATAAATCTCTCCTGGCATCCAGGAATCCAGACCATTTTGCTTTTTGATCTGAAATTGCAACTAACAATCTCTCTTGCAGAAAGTTAAATCAATGAGATGATGGGAGCAATTTGAAATAACTATATATCCATTGAGAAAACTCATTAGAGAATACCTATAAGCATATATTCTGATATAATTCTTTGCACAGTTATTGTTCAATACAGTAATGATGTAATTGATGCCACTGTAATTACTGTAACAGATTCTTTACTGTACGTTTCCTTCAGAACTTATAAAGCTAGATTACTAAGTCAATTATTAATCTTGGGAAAGCTTTTGACTTCTGTATTTGATCATGTGTAAAAATTTCAATCCTCCTACTTGAGGCACACTTAACTGTGCATGTGTCCAAATTGGTGTCTTCTATTCCTTCTAATTTAACATATCAGTACTCATTAAAATACACCTTATCTAACTACATTATGATGTAGCTGGCAAGTAATTTTATAACAACAGTAAATGAGTTGCCATCGTGCATCTAATTAAAAATTCACTTTAATATTGAAATTAATCTAATGAAAATGAAATTGTGCTGATACTATTCAGTGCTTCTGAAATACAGTATTCCATTAAGTATGCCTTAGCCATACATTTTTGCAGGAGAAATTCTGATAGTCAACTTTAACGTATTGAAAACAAAATTTTGAAGTGTAGGTTATTCCTTTTCCTAGATGAATGTCCCCCTAAAATCATGGCTTCCTTTCCCACAGGGGAAGAAACTTTTAGAAAATATTTGTTCCAGTTGCATAAAGAGTGCTACTGTCAAAAGCAAATCAGGCACAACAAAGTGATGTATCTTACGCACTCATTTCATGTCAGATACTCCACAACAGCTAAGCATAATTTATTTCAGATTCAACAACTTCCATCCAAAAAGAGGAAAGATGTTATAGAATATGATACCTAACATTATGAAAAAAATATTGTTAAATAATTTAAAATTTTTCCATTTCTTTGTAAGAAGACAAAGATGAGCGGCAAACATTTGTTCCTGAGTGTATAAAAGATCTGATTAAGTGTCATTTACAGCTACCAAAAATTATTGGAATGTCATCTTGTTTTTCAAGTTTATCAAAGTTTCTGCAACATATAGAAAGAATAAACATAGAGAAGAATTTTCAAGGTATTCAAGAAATATTCAGATGCTTCAGAAGATTTTCCACAATTTAAGGAGAATATGTTATTTGTGATTAAAAAAAAAAAATCTATTCCACTAATGTAGACAGGATTTTTCTTCCAACGAGTGATAAGTCTTAAATGCAAGGGTAGCAGTATGGGTAAAAATAAGACACCCAGGAACAGGTTTTGTTCTGATCTGGTACAGAAAAAAATGCTGGAGTCTTTTAGTCAAAGAAGAGTGGTAAGCATTGAAATCTATTCATAATTAAACAAATTAGGTCGTTTTTGTTGGTGGAAGGGAAACAGGAAAAGTAAACAGTCCATCAGAATGTATTTTCCACAAACAAGGGAAGGTAATATTATGTGAATGGGTCTGTTTTCAGTTTTACAATAGAATCTTCCAAATATTTTGGACTTTTATGTTTTTTTATGTTAAACTCTCTTCTTTTTTCTTTTTTTTAACAGCTAAAGCTTGACATTAAGATGGTACTTTTATTGAAAACACAAGATAATGTAAATCTGGAGAAATTGTGGAGTTTAAATTAATTTGTTTATCAAAAGCTTAACAATTAACATTCCTGCTCATTTCTAGGTGATTTTTTTAAGCAAAGAACAGTCATCAGTGCTATAGATTTCTCCTTATTATTGATGAAGATTATTTATCAAATGCTAAATTTTTGCAAATCTTACACATTTTACATCACAAATAGACAGTAACAATTAACAGTATGGGGGCTGTTGCTGCATTATATCCTGTCTGCTTCAAAATATAGTAATCATATTTTCCATACAGTTTCCATGTCTACATGGCTGGCCCAATAAGGATACAGTTACTATTCAGCTCTGATCTTTTGTTTTTCAACCAGCTAGTTAGATCATCTTTTATCTGTAGTAATTTCATTCATGTTTCACTGTTCAAACCTTTTTTGTTCATTTTAATCCAGAAAACTAAAATTCTTCTGAGAAGCCAAAAATTTCTTAAGCATTGGGGACAGTTGAATGCTTCTATAACTAATGTTGAAATGATTTTAAATGCTGTAAAACATGACAGTTCTATGAAAACAACATGTTCAGGAAAAAAATCTGAAGTTTAAATAAAAATATTAACAGAATTAAAATAATTTCTTTTATCCTACTACTTCATATTTATATATATAATATATATATATATTTATATAAATCTTAATATCTTCCATAAAACTCACATGTCCACACCATCTGCTCCCAGATTCATTACTACTTAACATCGTCTCCCTACTTTGATCCACCTGCAAGCTCTAAAACATTAACTCTTTCCATTAGCAGAATTGGAAAGTAATTATAACATGACATTTGGAGTAACTAGAGTTAAAGCTTAATAAAAAGATCTTGTGTTGAGCTATTTGTGGTAAGATTTGCAAAGCCACATCTAGGGTGAATGAGTAAGAAAATGAGGTCTGGTGGTCTGATGTTAAAGAATTTTTAAGATTTTCTAATTATTAAGCATTATTATTTTATTTTTTTTAGGAGAACTTAAAGAAATAAGAACAAAATGTAAAATATTTTGATTCCTATTCAATGACAGAAAATGGGCAATGGAATAACACTGGCGTCCTCATATGCACTAGTAAGCATGAGACAAGCTATGTAAGGTTGATGAAGGCATGGAAATAGCAACAGCAAGTTAAGGAATGAAAGTGAAGCATTTAAAAAGACATCCTTCTACACTACCATTCTCAGTCTGTGAATCATAGACAAATGAGAGTGAAGTGATGGAATGTGACTTTTGTAAGTGACAAAACGGCTTGGTAGTCAAGGGAAAAAGACAGAACAGCTAAGTCATGAGATTAAAGGAATAGGGAAGGGGAAAAGAAAAAGAAAGAAAAAAAAAGTAAAAAGGTGATTAAAATGGCAATATGAAAAGACAGATAATGTTCAAGAGAAGTCTGAGGAGTTGGAAAGCGATAGATGGAATGAAGGAAAGCAAGATAGGATCCTGTGATAGAAAACCACAGAAATGTTTAGTGAATTGATCTTGGTGGGAGAGAGGGAAAGGGAAAAGTATCTTATTTTGATGCTACTAAACCTATAGAAGATTTTCTTGTCGCCCTTCACAACTCTTTCCAGATTCAATTCATGAGGGTCTTTAGCTTTTCTAATACTATCCCGGTACACTATCCCCATGTTTCTCCAGGATCATTCAACCTTTTTCCACACCTTACATGCTTCCTTTTCATATTTAAGTCCAGTTAGGGGCTTCTGGCACTTCCATGCACACACCCTGCTTCCTTTCCTTGAGTTCCTGCATATTGGAACGAATCACTGGAGAGGGTGATTCTTGAAAAGCAAAGCTTTATCAGACTTTTTTTTTTCCCAGCTGTATCAAGTCTTTGAAGTTGGTCTCTGAAGTGGTCAAGGTCTGCTCTCCTATGTCCAGAGATGTGATCCTGCTTTTTACTTTGTCTTCTTTGAGGATCCTAAACTGCACTGTCTCATGATCACTACTGCTGAGGCTGCTGCTGACCTTCACTTCCCTGACAAGTTTTTGTTCTTTTAAAAACCAGGTCTATTGTAATGCCTTGTTCTTTTCTTGTGGGCTCCTTAATCAGCTATGCTAGGAAGATTTCACTGCACTTCTGAAGCCTTCTGTGCTTTGCTGTGCTGTCCCTCCAGCAGATATTCGGGGTGTTCCCCATAAGAACTGGGGATGGAGAATGTAAGGCTTCTTCCAAATGCTTGAAGAAGGCATCCTGATCAGGTAGTTCATAGCAGAAATTTGTAAAAACATCATTTACATAGGTCTGCACTTTAATTCTGATGCAGCTCATGACTGATTCAGTGTAGATCTGTAAGCAGAGCTCAGTGAATTCCCCATTGCTCACATAAAAGGCACGTCTATCTCCTTAAATTCTCAGCCAGTTTTCCTAAATAGTCTGTATCCATCCATCACAGTGTTACAGTCGTAGTCCTGTAATTGTGTACAGACCTCTGATTCCTCCACTGATCCCCACAAGCACATGAGAGAAGTATCCTGTCATTCAGATTCTCTAGAAAAGGTATGAGAATTTTCCCCATTACAATGTCCTGTAGGCCATCCCTTATTTATGAGCACACACTTGATGACTCCCTTCAGCGATGTATTGCTGTTTATAAGGACTGACTTCAAACATTTACTTTCTATATCAGTCCACCATTTCCTGCTCTTTACATAGTAGTGCAAGAGCTGCAGGGAGCAATACTCTGAGGACCAGACAAATTTCATAAGCCTCACCATTAGCCATTTGCTCTGGAAACAATATAATAGAATCATAGAATCATAAGATAATAAAATCATAAAAAGGTTTGGGTTGGAAGAGAACTTAATAATCATCTAGTACCAAACCCTCACCAGAGTAGAAACACCTTCACTGGATCAGCTTGATCAAAGCTTCAACCTCTCTGTCCTGGAAGGGACACCCTTGGAGCTTCTCTGCGAAACAGTTCCACTACCTCACTTTTGAGTAAAGAATTTTTTCCTCAAATCTAATCTAAGTCTATCCTCTTTTAATTAAAAGTCATTATCCATTTTTCTATCAATACATTCCCTCAGTTCCCTATCACTATACCAACTCTCTCAGCCTGTCTTCGTAAGAGAGGTTCTCCAGCTCTCTGATCACCCTTGTGGTCCTCCTCTGGATCCACTCTGTTAGATCCATGCCCTTCTTGTTCTAAGGACCCCAGGTAAGGCCTCATAAAAGCAGAGTAGAAGGGTCTCCTCCCTTGACATGCAGGATACAATTAGCATTCTGGGATGCAAGCTCGCATTGCTGGCTCGTGTTGAGTTTTTCATCAAACAACACCCTGAAGTCCTTCTTCTCAGGACTGCTGAAAGGCAACTGAATCTGTAAGGTTATAGGATGTATTAGAAGTAAAACAGCCAGTGCTAGTTGCAACAGAAAAGTCATGGGAGCAAACTGTAAGTAGAAGTGCATGGATCAGCCTGGGAGAAATGATAGAAGATGGTTTTCCAGCTCAGGAGTCCTCAGAATGAAGCAGCAGGGAAAACTGTAGAGCTAGCAGCAGCCCAGAGAAAGTCCAGCTCACACGGCTGCTTTCCAGCAGCTGGAGTGCCACCGGGGACAGAGTTAAGAGATGTGATTCATCTTCTCTTTGTAATTGGAGCTGACAGAAGTTGCATGTTTTTCTGACAGCACTGGCAGAGCATTTGCTTGTTCTCTACCAGGCTCCCTGTGTGCCTGTGGGAACCCGCAGTGCAGACCGTGGTGGTCTCCACGTGTCAAACAGAGCTGATGCCACTCACAGCAGAGGGAGTGCACTCATGCTGACAGCAGTGCTTTGCAGATATTCCTTTGCAGATGTGCATGAGCGACCATACCAAAAAATTCAAAATTACCTGCTAGTGTGGTAGGATAATGTCACTATGTCAGTCCTGTAAAATCATTTTAAAATTATGTTTGCAGTGTGCTAGGAAGAGTGGTAGTTCATTAAATGGTTCAAGTCACTTTTTTAGTGACACATTTTCATTATAGTCATGTTTTTAAAATATTTTTCTAATATTTTTTATGTGTTGCTTTTCTTTTGTAATTGATGTTGTATGTAAGATGGAAATGCAGTTAAAAAGGAGTCTATATTTAATCATTTAAGAAGAGTTTTTAAGTTAATTATCTTGCCCTGTTACTTAGACTAAATAACAGTGCCATCTGCTGAAAGGTAGTAGTGACTTGCAGGAAGAGTTTGCAGTCATTGTTCTTTATTATATAGAAAGCATAAGAGAGAGGCAGTGATAAAAAGAAAGAAATTAAAAGTAAACTGAAGAGATAAAGATGTAGAGGTACAGAGAAGGGGCTTCAATAGAAAGAGGATGAAAATAAAACAAATCAAAAAGCATTTGAATATGAAGTATGATGTCAGAGAGAGAGAGCAAGGTTTCTATTTATGATAGTATTGATTTCAGGTTTAAAACACCATGACAACTTAGATTCATTGAACTGACCTTCCTTGTCACAGTGCATCACCCCAATGGCTGTGATCTGGCCCCATGAATAATTTTCATCACAAAAAAAATTGCATATAAAATTATTTTAATCAAGATAAAATGATAACAATTAATTAGGATGCAGTTTTAGTCTTTGTAAAAAAAATATATTCTACTCACACATTCTAAGCAGTTTCCTGTTTTTTTGAGGTGATTTTTTTGTTATTAGTTTCTGGAAATGAAACAAATACCCAGACACGGAAAAGAGTATTGTATGAAAGAAGCATCAAAAGGAGAGTATCTGTTGCTTAAACATAAGCCTGTTAACTCTTGTATTCTGAAAATTTCATAGAATATGGATAATTTATATACTTTCAGTTATTCAGTGAAAGATGGATATGTGAAAGTAATCACACCATACATTTCCTCTGTTTTTAATCATATTATACCTTTTTATGCAGATTTTCTTCCTGTATATCTGCGTTTACAATTCAGGCTTTTGAGCATGAAAAGCTATATGGTTGTCACAATGAATTTAATTACCATTTTTGAATCCTAAGAATTGACATCTAGCGTTTTATTTCTTTTAAAAGTTCTAGATACAGAATTTCCAGTCCTAATTAAGGCATCAAAATGGAAAATCCTCTGATTTTATCATTCACTATATATCTTAGTGATAACTTTTCCTGGAAATCTAAAAATATATGTATTATTGTAGCAGGAGTGCATACATTTATCATGTAGAAGTTGAAAAGGCTTTTTATATTTGCTACTGTGCTTTCCATGTGTTGTAATCATGCCAACTAACAGATTTTCATTAACTTTAATACTGTTACAACTTGGTTTTCTTCTTACCCATGAAAATGATACCATTTTTTTCACTATAATTAAAGAAACTTACATTTTCCATCAAGCCCTACACCTATTGTGTTAAAGGGTAAATACCCACTTTGGTGCTACAGGTACAATTGCGTTCAAATAGGATCTCATGATCAATTTTAAGGAGTCTGGCTGCTCCCTGTGAGAGAGATAACTTTAATGGATAGGGCTTTTTATTGAAGCAACACATTACAGATTCTTTTGGATTGCTTGTGATATATATACTGTCTTCAGAGTCTGTCCAATAATGTGAATAATATAACCAACCATAAACTTGTTAAATTATGGACTAATTCTATAAAGATTTCTAAGTTTTCCAGGGAAGCACTCAGTAAAACCATGTGTGAATTTTACCCAATAGGAATCCCTATTGAGGGATGGGAAATAGATGTCTGTCAGTACCTGTAAACTGGTTCCAGGATCCAGTAGTGTCCTCCCAAACGTTCTGTGGTGGTATATATCCCAGCTCTTTCCTCCTTTAAACCATTTTTGCACTATTTGCTTACTTTCAAGTGGAGCTTCATGACTCTAGTCATATGCATCTTTGTTGTGATTGATGTGATGAAAAATGAAAAGCTGCTGACTCAGGGTGACAGCAATGCAGTTTATCAGTTTCATATTATCAGTAAGTTCCCATCCTTGTAATACTATCACAGAGAATGGCATTTAGGCTGCACTCCACCCTTCCTGCTGTATCCATCAAAGTCAACATCCAAGTTCTCCCGGTGCTGCTAACAATGTAAGGTTTGCAGGGCTTGTGTTGCCAAGGGAACTATCATGGAACAGAATCCCTGTATATTCATCACATTCCACTCTGCAGGTTTCCTCAGCACCGAACTTTCTCCTAAGATATGACATCACAATAATTCACCTCTAACAATTACTTCAAATAATCTACCCTATGACTACATTCACTCGTGTTCACAATATTCAGAAGGATCTGGGGAGGTCACAAGCACTGGTGTTACAAAAATTAGAGCTAAGGGTCTCTTGGGCTGCTCACTATGTATGGGATTAAGGTGATTGACATATAGTCATAGTATTTAGCAATGTTATCAGTCTGAGCAAAGCCTTAGGCATAATGGCCAGGCCAAAGGATGAGGTTGAGAGCAGGGGGGAGCACATTGTCACACTATGCAGTAAAAAATTCTGCTAAAACATAGTATGCATCACCTTCATAGTGGTGCAAACTCTTTTAATTTATCAAAATATTTAAAATATTGGATATTTTTGTTTCAGTCCTTGGGCTCCTATCCCTTTGAAAACACTAGCATCCCAGTGTTTAATTTTTATTTTAATGTTCATTTTCATAGAAAGTCTATAGAATTTCAAATATTATAATAGTAAAGAAGGTGATACTATGTAAAAGGATTCCCCAACTTTTTACTGGTTTAAATCTCGTTCCCATACTTTAGGACAGTCTGAAGTTGAATTAAAACCTGGAATTTAACTCTACATTTACAAAATTATAATAATTCAGGAAAAAAAAAAAAAAAGTATCAGTATTTTCTCTCCACTTACTTATTGAAATAGAGAAATAACGGCACTAATCGTTAGCAATTTTATAAATGTACTTAAATATAGGGATATCCATCTATTAGAGTAAGACCTCACTAGCGTTTAAAGGATGTGCCAAGGAGACTGTGACTTTTCCGAATAAAGTGGATCAGAACGTGAAACATTATCTAAGTCCTGAAAATCTCAGTCTTGTGTTGCTTACTCAACCTTGAATAAACATGTGATATACTAAAATCTACTGAGGCAAATGCATTGTACCCAGTACACACAAGAAGGAGAAAAATTAACTTGGAAGGAGGAAATATGATCTAAACAACCTTAGTCATGCTGAATGGTTACCATCACTTTTCCTTACTGTGATTTATTTTGGATTGATCTTCCTAAAATGGCAAGCTAGGAGCATGCTTACGTTATCAGTGAGGAAATATGAATTAAAAATTAATTATAGAGAACTGGTTGAGGGTTTTGGGGGTGTTTGTTTGCATTTCATGATTAAAAATACTTTTGTGGCAGTAAAAGGTGATATGGATATGGTAGCATACGGTAAAATTACCATGTTTACAGTAGCAAAAAATTATCCTTTATTATTTGATACTTGTGCTCTTTTCTACATTGTTACACTTGTGTAGGAATGAATCCCACTTCTCTGAAAACAACAGAAGTAAAATTCATGATTTTGTCAATAAGAACATGAAAGGAAGCCCAGTGAAAAGGGACATCCTAGAAATCTTATACTTGAAGAAAAACATAGGGTAACAAATTGTGTTAGACAAAATTAAACTGAAGACAGTCAGATGGAATTGGGAACAGTAATTTGACAAAGTTAAAGGTAGTTATAAGATCATGCAAAACCTTCTCAAAAATTAACGTCTAGACTGGAGAAACGTTTACAAATACTTGCAGAATCCAAGAAAGAACATTCCATGAATTACTCCAGTTCTATATATGGAATATAAAATTTAGGAATGAAAGGAACTAAAGGATATTTGAATATTGCATGTGATAAAAGATAATTCCATATATACAAAAGATCTTCCAGAAGAACAAAGCTTGAGGAATCAGGAAATACTGAACAGTAAGCATAGTAAAGGAGCAAAGATTTAAACTCCAAAACTGAACAAAAATGTGTCCCTTTGGGCAACATTGTCATGGAGACTTTTGTTTGTTTCCATAAAAATCTGATGATAAATGTAAGGCAATATTTGGTTGGAAGCATTTTCTTGTTTTTGTTGTCTTAGTCAAACAGGTGTGTACTGCATACTGTGCTCTCAGAAGGTTGTGTTATAAAGCTGGAGGAAGGCAAACTAATGAAATTTATCACCTCTTCCTTACAAACTTGATCACATCTGCTTATGGAAACTTGAGCAATCACAGGAGCTGAAACAGGAGCTTATCAAAATTTGACCCAGAGCTGCTTAAAAGGTGATAATGAAAGAAAAGTTTTCTCTCTCTTCCTTTCTGTCTTTCCCCCACAACTCCCAAAAATGTTTTTTCCTTAAAGCACAGAGAGTTTGTACTTGCACATAACCAGTTTAATTTTAGTTACAGTTAACTGTGAAAATTTGCTTGGATCTTCAGCTAGCCATGCACTTCCCTACCTCCTGCAGTCCAGAAATCCATCTTTTACCATTGCAGATGACCTGCAGTCTCTGCAGGAGAAATCAAGTATCTGCACAGAAGTCACACGAAATTCCACACAACCACACACACACGCACACACACAAAATAAGAAAAAGCCTGTAGAGTTTGAGTATCCATACATTTTAAGGTTTGCAATTACTTTAGCTCTTGTTTTTTAGTCTTAACCATGCACATAATTTGTAACTGTGAGAACCTCAGATGTGAGCATTTTTGTTGGACTGCATATAAATAGCCAAGGTAACATTTTTTGTGAGCTGTTTCCAAGTTGAATACAGGCATGTTGTAGAGGTTAATGGCTAATATTAAACTCCTGTTGTTATCAGCAGTTTGACTCCACAGTTCATTACTGCTGCCTTAGTCTGTTACTGACACATCTATTCTTTCCTGTGTGTTTATGAGTTAGTGAAAGAGCCCTGCGAAGGGCTGCAAAGATTTCAGGAATATTGTGCAAAAGCATAATGCTACTTGTGAGGAAGTAATAAAACTCTGTTTATCCAAAAAGCAACTTTATTTTACTGATTTTCATCCTTATTCTTGTTTAAAATAAATATATTTTTTTAAATTGTCTTTATTTTTCTTATGGCCTTGCAAGAGGAGGAAAATCCCCTTCAAGATAATTAGATTGGGAACATACAAACTGATTCTGTCCCTCCCCCACTATGAACCCCAGTTAGAAAAAAACAAATTGAATAAACACTGAAATGTTTTGCTTTTTTCTTGCCAAAATGAGAACTTGGATGAAATTGCTTTTTTCTCAGCCAAAATTAGATATTCCATTTCAGAGTCGATATGAAAAGTGAAGAAAATAAGGGGCTGTGTTCACAAAACTATTGCTGGTGATAGTATTCATGGCTGAGTAACAGAGAGGTTAGGCATCCTGTCAGAATGGAAAGAGCACCATTCAGTTTATTCCTTTCCCTGTAGAAATTTGAACCAACCACTTCTAAATTTCTAGGGACTCACTAAGACATAATCACTAAATGATAAGCTAATTCAGTGTTTTCTCTTGACGCTTTTACAAATAAATTATATTTCAGAACAGATGTTATACCCAGGTGCTGCACTTTCCCAAGAAGCCACTATTAACACTTAAAAAAATTTGTAGAAATTGAAACAGCTCATGGATAAGATAAAAAAGAACACAAATTCAGATTACCTTGTACCCAGTACATCAACATGCCCTGTTCTGCCCTTCTGCCAGAAAAGTAACTAAAAACATTAAAATACCACTCTCCACTGATGCTAAGTTACTAACTCAGGTGATAATAGGGCTTCAGTCCCTCTGCCATTTAGGGAAGACAATAGCACTGGCCTCAAGTTTGGGCTCACTTCAGCAGCACACATACTAAAATTGGAATGATAAGAGAAGATTAACATGGTCTCTGCAAGGATGACATGCAAATTCAAGAAGTGTTCCATATTTTTCCCAGGTATTTATACAAACTGGGGGAAGACCTCCTTGAGAGCAGCCCTGCGGAGAAGGACTTGCGGTCCTCGTGAACTAGAAGCTGGACATGAGCCAGCCAGTGTGCGTTCACAGCCAGGAAGGCCAACTGTGTTCTGGGCTGCATTAAAAAAGCAGTGGCCAGCAGAGGGAGGGAGGTGATTGTTCTCCTCTGCTTGGCTCTTGTGAGGCCCCATCTGCAGTACTGCCCCCAGTAGAGGAAGGACATAAAGCTCTTAGAGCGGGTCCAGAGGAGGGCCACTAAGATAATCAGAGGCCTGGAGCACCTCTCCTGTGAGGGAAGGTTGAGGGAACTGGGATTGTTTAGCTTGGAGAAGAGAAGGCTCTGGGGATACCTCATTGCAGCCTTCCAGTACTTGAAAAGAGCTTATAAACAGGAGGGGGGATGGCTGTTTATGAGGATGGATAGTGATAGGACAAGGGGGAATGGTCTTAAACTGAGATAGGGGAGGTTTAGGTTAGATATTAGGAGTTTTTTCACACAGAGAGTGGTGACGCACTGGAACAGATTGCCCAAGGAGGTTGTGGATGCTCCATCCCAGGACGCATTCAAGTCCAGGCTGGATGTGGCTCTGGGCAGCCTGGTCTAGTGATTGGTAACCCTGCATATAGCAGGGTGTTGAAACTAGATGATTATTGTGGTCTTTTTCAACCCAGGCCATTCTATGATTGTCATGGTTTTATGATTTTTGGTTTTCGGTATTCCACATCATAACATCATGTGGGGCACTGGGAGTTTAACTGTTAATGCTCAAGTTCTGGGTACCTGCCGGGAAGAGAAGAAGAACTACATTCCCCAGGGGACTTTGCATTCACAGAGGGGAGATATAACTCCTGGCAAGGTCACCTGATGCGCTCTTCTTTGCCTTCTCTTTTTCGTCGGCTCTCCTCCCGTCTCCCTGCTGCTCAACTGGACTCCTCACCTCACCTCAGTGTTGTGGTGAGGCCTATCCACCTTTCGGACATTCTGTCTCTCATTATATTTGATTTATTAGCTTCAAATTTAATTATATTGTATTATAGTGTGTTATCTTGCATTCCGATAATGTATTTAGTAAATTAGTTTGTTTCTCTTCAAATCATTGCTGATGTTTTTAATTATTTTGGGGTCCCCTGTTCCCTTTTCTGGAGGCGTGGATTTTGCGAAATCCCTCCGCCCCACTAGTCACAGAACCAGGCTGAACCAGCCCATAAACCGTTGACAGTGATTCTATGATATGATTCTATGATAAGTTGCAGTGGGGGAGGTTTAGGTTGGATATCAGGAAGAACTTATTTACAGAAAGGGTTGTTAAGCACTGGAATAGGCTCTCCAGGGAGGTGGTTGAGTCACCATCCCTAAATGTGTTCAAAAACCACTTGGATGTGGTGCTCAGGGACATGATTTAGTGGAGGGTTGTTAGAGTAGTATGGTTAGGTTGCACTTGGACTAGATGATCTTGAAGGTCTTTTCCAACCTGAGCAATTCTATGATTCTATGATGGTTTTCTGAGAAGTGATGTAGAGAAGCCCATGTATCTGGAGGATACAGTAGTTTCAGAAACTTCAGATACAGGAGAACTGCTACCAGTGCTACTTGTAAATGGTTCTCTGACTTTAGAGTGCCAATGATCACATACACTCCCAGCTAAAATTCTGTTGTCACCTCAAGAAACAGATTATTTCCAGATGGAATTAAATAAAGTTTTCGTAATCTTTAATAAGCAAAATAATCTACTATATTTAGGATGGTATTTTATGACTGGAAATTTCACATTCATTGTTTATGCCTTGAATATTACTGTTATGGACATCATTTCTCATCTGTAGAATTACTTTCATCTGGAGATTCAGGAATGCTTTTAAAGCAGCTCTGCAGCTGCCACGGTATCTGTGTGAGGTAGTAAGTCTTCACCTCATAAAGACTACAGTGCTTAGATGAACCCATGAGGGATCTCCAGATCACCTGGGGTAGCTTTGCACAGCAGTCTGGTGTTGCCAAAGAAAAGATAGTTCTACATACAGCAAAAAGAATATGTAGGGAGGAAGAAGAAAAATTACTAAATTTTAACATGGTAGCTGAATTGAGAGGGGAAAATTCTGTGATTAAACCCCCTTTGCTGTAAGGTTATATTTTGAGGACTTTAATTACATGATCCCTGTACTTTAATAACAATATTCCCAATCGCATCTTTGAAAATGACCCATTACTTACTATTTTTATTTCTCCAGATCTCATACCATGATGTGGTTTCAGCATTGTCTCCAAGGGAAAATCTTCATATGTGTGTACTTACAGACTGCATTTCTTCACCATCTTGAACCATTCTGGTGTTGCTCCACCTGATCTGGAACCAGGCTTCTCCTCTCCTATTTCTGAGTCATGCCAACTCCACTAGCCTATGGTTGAGTTACTTCCTTTCCACTTCACATGCCAGACGCAATTCAGCATTTGTCCACCTGGCATCACATCAAAATTTCTGTTCCTGGCAGGCAGTCAAGTCATGCTGGTTCAGCTTTTCCACTTGCTCATTTGGCACCGCTTTTTAATAGAGAGAAAGAGTGCTCTTCTGTCCTGTCCTGCAGGCAGTGACCTCTGTGTGCATATGTTTTTCACAGTAGATTGTGTCTCCAAAGCACCAGGCTCTGTAGCAATTCCTCATCTACACACAAACAAGATTTATTAACGATTTAGAGTAAGCATATCCCCATCCTTTATACCCTTGCAAAAACACTCCCTGCCTATAACCTGCCTCCACTTTAACACAACCTCAGTGAAGACTGAGCCTGAAGCTGTTCAATAAGAAGAGGCCCTCAAACAGTTCTGAAAACTTGAGGAGATATTTCAATACATAATACTGGTGGATTGAAATAAATGTGTTGTAAATTCCAATTGATTAAATAATTTCTGTTAAATTCATTTAAGACTGTAAGTATTTTCTTTCTGGAAGAATTAGCAATCAGAAAAGTGGAAGATATTGGTTGTCTGTTTCCTCTAAAAGCAGAGATCAGTGCAGACATATTTGAGGAGTGTGAGTTCCAGAGCTTTATAAGGCATTGTACATCTCAGATGATGAGCTAATGAATATCATAAATTAATCTGATCGTAAGTTAATCACTATTGTCTCACATCTATGGTGAATTCTTGCAAACTCCAGTGTTCACTATACTTCTATAAAAGAGTGTATTTCTTGCACAACTTGTTATGCACTGTGATCTTTGTACTTTTTCTGAAGACTATGATTCTTGTCTTTTTATTACCTGAAACTGGTGAATAGCTTATATGACAGCCTGCATATGTTCTGTAGAAATTAATTCTCTGTCATTAGTTAGGACTTTGCTTTGTTTTGCTGGGAATGGGAGAAGGAGATGTTGATGGATGTAGTTATTTTGATGGAGTGGTTAACTATACACAAAGAAATGGAGTCAAGTTTCATCTGCTGCTTACTGAAACAGAAATCATTACAATGATGTGTTAACATCCACTGCTATTAATTTGTGTATTTAATCAATCGACCTTAGTTGGCAGGAGTTACACACACATATATGCACATAAACATGCACAAAGACACACACATAAATACAATAGCAATTCCAAACAGCATAAAAAACAGGACAGCATTTTGCACGACCACCTTTAATCTCCAAAAACAATTCAGCCAACACAAGTTTTATTTTATTTGTAATGAATAACTTAAATATTTTTATTCCTAAGTCATTTTTAAGTGTAAGGAAGGAAGTACTACTGTTACTGGAAAACACAAATACTCTAAACCTTATTTAAGACAGAGTGATATTATACAATAGACTGAGCTCTGCACAAGTCTACCCTAAACCCTAAAAAAATACTAAAAGATGTTTCAGGCTCAGTGTATATTATTCTAATTACACGGAGAAGAAAGGAAGGAAGATTTTCCACAGTCAAGGAGAGTGAACAGTGAATAACTGCATAATCCAAGGAGAAATGCAAATCTTGCACATTTGTAAGTCCACCTAAAACAAACAAAAGATTCAAATGCATTGAATAAAGCAATAAAATGGCTGGTAGCTACAAAATGAGATGGGGATGAGTACATAACACTGCACTCATTTTACATATTAACTTTCAGTGTGAAATGTAGCAAGCAAGGCTGAAATACACTGCCTACTGATCTGATATGAAGTAGGTCACCCTAGACTGTGCGACTGAGAACTAAATAATCTGCCAAGGGAAAGTTTAAGAAATTCTTAATTTTTTTCTTGACTAGCTAAAATTTATTCAATTTACTTGTACATCCGTAATAAAATTCTGGAAACTGCAAAAGGGAGGAAAAGACAAGAGGAAATAATTATGAAGTCTCACAAATTCACTGATTGTACTTTGTAGCCAATTCCTGACTTCCATAGAAAGAACTCTGAAAATGCTTAACTGAAGATCATACACATACAGCTTTGTAAAATTCAATTAAGCGACAAGAAATCTGATCTAAATTTGCAATCCAAAAGTAAAGTTTGTTTACTTGTGAAGACTTTTGTACTATTTTTATAACAAAATATCTACTTTTTTGTCCCCAGTAAGTCTAGAAATGCATATTAAAAATAGGATATGAAAGCTCTTTTTATTAGCACTTAAAGCCTACAGGAATTTTAAGTGCTAAAATTTGCCAAGATAAATGTGACCTTTTTTCAGGTTTACGTAATTATTCTTACCGATGAAGCATTTTTGTGTCTCTAAACAGAATCTCTATAGTATGTTCTTTAGAGATTTCTATTTGAGTAGAGGTCTGATGTTTCATGTTGTACAGTGTGTGCATGGTACTTTTATACATTTTCTTTTACTTCGAGCCAGCAGTGTTGGATCTGAGATCTAAGGTAACCAGTCTGGAAGGAATACTTTGGCACAAGTGCCAGTCTCATCTGTTTTTGAAACTGCATAGCTAATGTATGTCTCCCCCCTACGACAGAAAGTACCTCTTGCTTTCTTAGCCCACCAGCTCCTATTTTCTTTCTTTTTTCTCTTCCTTTGATTCTCTCATTGCCACGTAATTTATCCAGTCAATAAAAAAAAAAAAAAGTCGGAGTTTGGAAATGAAACGAGGACAAAGATTATCTACTTCACAGCCAAGATAAAATCTTATTCATTTTACTGTTTCAAGTTAATCTATCAAAATACATATTTACCATCAGTTAATTCTAATGAGAATAATTCCTTTTCTTAATCAGACATCAGCTGGAATGAAAAATGATTGCATTGTGGAGTCTGGTGTTGTTTGCCAAGGGAATAATGGGTAAAATACACAAAGTAAAAAGCAATTCAGAATGTAGCTTCTATTGTCCCCTTAGAAACCTTCTGTTTTCTGCTTTCAGAAAACAGGCACAGATTCACATCTACTAGATGATTTCAAGTCCTGAAGGATGACAGCTTCCCATCAAATCCAGAAGTCTTATTCTATATAGCTGTGAAAAATCATGCTTTCATACTTTCACTCTCACAGCCTTTTTTTCTTTTTTCTTTTTCTTTTTTTTTTTTTTTTTAGTGTATCAATAAGGGAAAAGACAGTAATTTAAATATACTTTGAAAGAACAAAGCGAACTTTCAGGAGCCAAGAATTCCTCAAGTTTTCTTTCCCTATAGAGAAAATAGAGATAGAGGAATGCAGAGATCTGAAAGCTGCCATCAGAAATATATGGAAAAAAAAGAGGATGGTAAATGAACATCAAGTTCAATCATTTTTTTTTTTTCTTTTGCATAAGTCTAATATGGTTTAGATAACAACCATTTAAATTATACAATGCAGAGAGGATTGCTATCCACAGTTACCATTTTTTCATTAATAACTGTAATTGATTTAATCTTGAGAAAATGGCACTGTACAGAGGAGGTACTGCAAAAGTTGTCACCTCTTGGGAGACGGCTCCACATTCTTTTTCATCCCTGCCTCTTTTCTCACTTCTCCTTTTTGTCATTGCCTCATTGTTGCTTGTAGCTGACTCTCTATCAAAGATGAAAGGCTTTTCAAGGTTTTCTCCCCAATCCTTTGGAACTTCCTAAAGAATTCGTAAGGGCTGTTTTATAACTACATACTTCAGACAAACACTGTTTCCACACAGTATATCTAGGGAATAGGGCAATGCTTTGTGAATAAACCTATAGTCATATACCTTGTAATGTGCCTGAAAAGTACCACGTTAACAGGCACACTGCTTGGAAGACAGAATTCTCTTTCAGTTCAGCTGATGGTGACTATGGTATTGGAAATTACAGTAGTACTGATTTCAAAGCTAAGCTGAAAGTTATATGAACAGAAACACCTATCTGGCTTATTGACTTTGTTCCTAAATATTTTCTGAATTACAAGGATAAACATAAGACAGCAAAATACTTGAGTTCTTATCTGTTCAGATTTTTTAGCTTTAATTTTTTCTTAATTTCTATTTTTGTAAGGTATAATTTCCTTTTGCAGATTTTGCTTTGGTATCTTCTGAAGTCATAGAGTCTTGACCATCCCATTGCTCACAAGGACATGCTGTCCATACTTGTTAGATACATGTTAGATACAGTGTTAGTACACAGTGGCAGAGTTGATAACCTCTCAGCACCAATATAGTGAGGGGTAGTGCACTCTCCTTCCGTCTCTGCTTTGGGTCTTTACTATTGTCTCGCTCCAATTTATAGGAGGGAGATGAGGTTCTTTTAATATCTGTATACCCGGCGTGAGATTAAGAAACAACAGTTCAAATGTTGGTCCAACCAGTTTATTACAAATCCTAATCAGGGAGACAAGTAAGGGAAGGACGGCAATAGAAAAGATAGGAAAGAAACAAGAATCACGTAAAGCGGCGATAGTCACCACCAGGATCCAGCAGTGGTCCCATTGCACGCTGTTTCGAAGGTCCAAGGCAAAAGCAGCAAGGTGGCGGGGGAAGAGCAGGAGCAACGTGGCTGGCCTTGGGCAGCAAGCAGGTAGCAGGAAGAAGTCGCAGAGCCAATCCGGGAGGAAGCAGCAGGACTCAGGTAGCAGGCCCAGGAGAGTCCGTCAGCATGCAGGAATTCCGTAGTGAGGAATCTGATGGCAGACACCTTTGTTCTTCTTCAGCATGCAGGTAGAGCACAGAGCAAGTCCAGGAGGGGGAGAGGCAGGTCGTGAGGCTTCTCATGTCAGAAACCTCTTCTTCTTCATGAGGAATCTGTTGCCAGAAAACCTCAACCTCATGGTTGTAGGTCCCCTTCTTATCCTTCTTCTTCTGCCATCGTGGCATTCCTGGGTGCTTGGGTAAGAGTCATGTGCAGCACCTCCTGAGATGGCCATCTTCCTCTAGATAAGCCCACACAAAAGACTGCTTCCTGGACGTTAAGCTGCGGCTTATCTCTCTCTCGTTGACCCTGGCCTTGTCCATCTGTGTCCCTGAGAAAAAGGATTTCACAACCCTTGCCAAGGACTTGTCCATCCGTGTTCTCCAGACAAAGGATTTCTCAACCCTTACACAGGATTTGCTTGGACTTGTCCATCTGTGTCCCCAGCAAGACAATTGTGTAAATGAATAATCTCTTACAACTATGCGGGGGTACTTCAGGAATAAGATTCCTTTAATACACTGCAAGGACAATTTCAAGATGAGTCTTGACCATACCTGCAGGTTTGTCTCCTTGAAGAAGTGCTAGGCATTTAATAAGCACTGCTCACCTCTTCACATTTTGAAAGTTGAAATAAACCTTATATCACAGAACAGCATACTTTTCTACATGATTTCCACTATGAAATCACAGAAACACTGTTTCTTTTTAGTGTAAGGTTAGATTTCATGTTTTTTCAAACTTTTAGAATTGGAAAACTGAAATGAGAACTTTCTGAAATTTTGGTAGACAAATTAAGTCCAAAGATGTTTTTTTGTTTGTTTGTTTGTTTGTTTGTTTGTTTGTTTCCCTTAATTCCCTCAATTTACTTAATGTCCCTTAACAGATATTTCAGGTATCCATGCCTTCTTAAAGTGAAAAATGCTGAGATATTAATCATAATGAAACATTTACACGCTTACATACAGCTGCTGAGTACAAGAGCTACAACGTCCAAACTTCTCTGTGAACCAGTAGCACATAATTGAAAGACTACAATATATATTAAACTTTTTACATATTTCTCTCTGTGGTTTTTTTTTGTTTTTTTTTTTGTTTGTTTGTTTTTTGTTTGTTTGTTTGTTTTTGTTTTATTCTGTTTTTTTGTACACCTCTTAGAATATATGTACAGTGACATGCCTGATAGAAAACATGCCAACTGATAGGTTGCTGCAAGGCTATACTATTCCTATATATGTGCTCACACACACATACAGACAATCCATAATATTGCATATATATTATAGCTGAGTTAATACTGCTGTATGTCATCCATATTGAATATGTGTATTTTTTTAATTGGTGAGGTATAACCATTGGTTGAGGAATGAGTTATATGTACCACTAGATGTATTATATATTCAAAGATTGCTTGAGCAATGTAATGTGCTTGTGTAATATACATTGTCATTGTTGGATGGAAGAAAATGCATCACAGAAAAGGGATCTACAAGCAGAAGTAAATCTAGTCTCAGTGACTGGAACCAGAGATACCAGTGAAATTTCTTTATCTTGAAAAAACAAAGAGAAAATAAGAGCAAGCTCACAGTGCTTCAGTAAGAGATATAAGAGCTTGCTCACACTGTTATAGCTACTCCATCTCTTAACTGAGCTGGTTCCAAGAACTGAGAGGGAACACAGCAAAATGCTGATTTCATCCAAACAGTCTGGACAAATTAAGAAAAACTCTGAAATGGATTTGAGTGAGCATCTGCCAAAAAAAAAGCAGCCTACTGGCAAGCAGCTGCCATGTCTCATATACCCCACATATGGACAATTCTGCAAATATATAAATTGTTCAGGTTATAAATTTGGGGGATTTTCTTTTGCCTTCTTCATGGAGAGATGATGATAATCACCTCCCAAGCACATCCCTAGTTTTAATTAAGAGTACATACACAGCGAACAGAATATGTGCTACCCTTTCGTGGTCACAAATAGTTAACAGGATCCTTTGTTGTTTATGCTAATACTGTGAATAATGCAGTAAGGAGGAAAAAGAAACTTGATTTACTTTGATCTCATCACTATCTAAATATGACATCTAAATAAAATGAAAATTCAATAAGAAAAACAAAACTAAAGAGAAATTCTGGGGGTATGTTTAGGAACTAGTGAGATGCAAAAGGATTTCCATCTTGATTATTTCATCTTGGCAAATAAAACAGAACTCTTATGTTGATTTGGTATGGATTTGGCCCATTTTTTCCTCTACTCATTGGACATACGATGAAAACACATTCTCAAGCAGACCACAAAGGTCCTACTTGATAGTGCACAGAGAATATCATGCAAGTATTCCCTTAATACATTTGAGCAAACTGACTGTAATTTTTCATATAGTCTCAAATATTCAAACTGACTCAAAATTTCTTTGTAGTTTCTTCATAATGAAATAATCTTTTTCACTCTATACCAGCTATATACACTGTATCAGAAATAGTGTAGTTCATGGGACTAAGGAAGTAAGTGATCATTGCCCCTGTACTTACTGCAGCTGTAAGGCTGCAGCGTGAGTAACATGGTAAGTTTTGTGCCTCCCAGTACAAGAAAGACATTGAGGCCCTGGAGCTGGGATTGTTCAGCCTGGAGCAGAGGAGGAAAAAAGGAGACCTTAGCATTCCCTACAACTGCCTGAAAAGAGCTTGTGGTAAGGTGTGGGTCAGCCTCTTCTCCAAGGTAACAGCAATAGGACTGGAGGGAATGTCCTCCAGTTGAATCAGAAGGGGTTCACATTGGATATTACTGGAAAAATCTGTTCCCACAAGAAGCTGTGATGCATTGCAACAGGCAGCCTAGTGAGACAGTGGAGTCACCATCCCTGGAGGTTCTCAAGAACCATGGAGATGTGGCACTGAGGGGCATGGTTAGTGAGCATGTTGTGATGAGTTGACAATTGGACTAGATGATCATAGAGGTCTTCTCCAACCTCAATGATTTTATGGTTCTATGTACAAAATTATTAATACCTATGAGGAAATTGCTTTGACTGTGACCTAATTGAAGCAATTTCAGAAAACTAAGATGGTTAATCTGTTGCCCCTGGTGCTTTTTTAGTGACTTGACTCTCCTTTTGTTAGAGAAGTTGCCAGCAGTTGGAACACAGAATTCTGAACTCTAAATGAGTTGAAAAGTAAAGGTGAGAAAAAAGATTGATTTATCTCTCAGCAGAAATGCTGAGAGCTTACTGAGTCTTATGAAGTCATTCCTTTTTAAGCGCAAAAATAATTGTAAAGGCACCAAATTAAGAAGATGCACTATGAACAAACTGTTTTTTATAGAACAATTCTTAGAAATTCCTGTTAAATGCGCAAATGGATAAATATATCATCCCCTCATTTTTATGAATCAAAATTCCCCTTCTCAACTGTATTTATCAGCATTTGTATTGATCCAAAAAAATTTCCATGACCCTTGATTGGGATTTGCCTAAATAAAATTGTTATTTTTAGTACAGCTGATGTCATCACAACGGAGATGTAATGCACACTAAATACTTTCTGTTCAGATTGCTGAACTAAACCATCAGTCCATGCTGGATATTTTAGTTGTACATCTTTCACTGCTCAGAATGCAGCTAAGGAATAGAAAAAAATATCTGCACAGTTACTATCAGCTTTCAGGGAATCATTTTTTAAAGTGGAAATTAGAACTAGGCTACTATTAAGTGATTTTTACTGTCTCATGACATGTCACTTGGTTATCCAAACAATACAGAAAACAGTGACATATCCTTCAGAATATGTTGAAATGACATAAAAAATAAAAGCTAGTAATACTACATAACATCTATAGATTGAAGAAGGCTTCTCTCTAAATAAAGACTTCAGAGCTGCTGGAACCCAACTTAGTGAAGTAACTGTACAGAAGAAATCAACTGCTTATCAATAGATTGTCAAAGTAATACTATGGTTACAAGGGATAGAAAGGACATTTCATTCTTGAATATTGATTTTTGTATTATGAATGTCATACCTTCACAGTTAAAAGGATGGCTTAGACTAAAGAAGGTTTGAGGAGTCTTCAAATAATCATTAGTCAGAGATGAGTTCACATTGATTTCCTGATCTTTGCTGGCTGCTACAAACTACAATACAAACTCATGGTAAGAAAGTGACTTGCCTTAGGAATTCAGAGAAATTAATTTCTATAAAATGGGTCTCCAGGCTGTTTTGTGTGTTGTTGGGTTTTTTTTGTTGTTGTTTTGGTTTGGTTTTTTTTTTTTTTTTTTTTTTTCCATTCTGTTGTTTTATCAGTTTGCCTGTCTGCTGATAAACTTGTGGTAGTTAGAACAAAAGTATTTCTGAACATTTAAGTCTGTTCCTGGGATCAGAATCCCCCTCTGCAGTTTGTAATACCTCACTTTGATTGTTAAGTCTAGAATAAAAGTTCCAAGATTGCATCCATTGATCAGAAATGTCTGTGCTATCAGCACAGGAATACCTACTGGTATTTTTCAAAGTAAATGCTCTCTTTCCCCCAAGAGTCAGAAGAGACTTGTTTCTCTGTTCAACTGCAAAGCACCCTGTCAGTAGAAAAGCGGGAGCAGATTAAGTTGTTGAATTCTTGTGGAAAAGAAATGACTTGTAATACTGTGTGATCAAGAGCCTCTACATGTATTTCAAAATGAGAGGAGATGGTATAATTTACTGCTTTTCTCAGAGGTTCTCCTTCTTATGTCCTCTGGGATTTCCTAAATACTTTTCTATCATAATGTCTTGTGTTTCTCTTTTATTTCTTTTGCCTCTCCACTCAAAATATGCACCCAAGTCCTATGAAATAATTTAAAAATAACAATTATGCAGTGTCCAATGTAAACTCATTCAAAACTTGTCACATTCAAACACTCACATGTCTGAAGATTAATTACATTTATTCTTGTGTGATTTGTTGTATCTTTAATTGAGTACTTCCTGCATGTGCCCTATGTAGACCGACTACAGTCTGCCAAGGGCAGACATAAGCACAGTTGGAGAACTTACACAAAAAACATCAGAAAAAAGCTTCATGTTGGTTTAAAAGCTTTTGGATCACTCATTTCCTGAATGTTCCCAAGTGCCTGTTGGGTACAAAGTGAAATACCCTTTTTTTAGAAAAAAGATTGTCTACTCAGTGTTAGGGAATAACACTGCTCTGAAAGCAAATGCACTGGTAAATTAATTACTCTTCCCAAGCCTCTTGGCACCTTACAGGAAATAATGTCCTGTCATCCCTTGTTTTAAAACACTTACTGTTTTACAAAAAGAAATATTTTCTTTGTTTGGGCTAAATATTATCTTAAATTCAAATCTGGATATAGTTTTGGGAAACTTACAAAGCATCTGTAACAAAGTGACATTTGCTTCCATCTGAAATAATTAAAAAAAGAAAAAATAGCAAAAGGGAAATATTTTCCTGAATTTTCCATTTGCCTATCAACATTCTGTTGTTATTTATTAAAACAACAACAACAACAACAACAACAACAACAACCATCTAGAATGTACTCTTATAAGGTTATTAGTGAAAGAAATAAACTGTGTTGTTCAACAAATTGTACCAAGGTAGTAAAATGTCAGTTAACACTTTCTGTGTCTGTAAGATCTGACATTAGTAAGCCACACTTAAGCTATTATAGCAGAACTACCAAGAGATAAAACTTCACTATCAATTTGTTATCACTTTCCTGTTTTTATTAATATTATCATGTTAGCCTCTGTTCAGCTTGGCAAAACATGGTGAACACCTGTTCTTAAGTGAATCACAGATAGAATACCTCCAGAGAATTATTCTTCACATAGATCCTCTTAAAATTTAGGCTATTTATTTAATCATTTATATATAACCTGTACTACTTTTGGTTACTTTTCTTCTTTCCATTAGTAAAAAAAGAGAATGGCTTTCCAAAAATCTCAGCCTCAGAAATCTTTTCTCGAAGTATCTTCATTACAATCTCAACATATTTTAATTCATCAAGCTAGCATATTGCATGACTTAGTGGCACAGAACAAATAATAATAATAATTTAAAAAAGCAGTTTCTTTCTGTGTCAAAGTCAAAATTCCAATATCAATTTAGATTAATTTATCCGTTATTAATATAAACCATCTTCAAATAGGCTCATTGCATAGTCTTTGCTATCTGATCACCAGTATTTATGTCATGGAAAATTTGGGCATTTGTTGTTGGCTTCCTCCCTTTCAATAAGGTTTTCCTGCTCAGAGACGATATGCTTGAGTGTTTTGTTCTCCTGTTAATTTCTTTTGATGCTTACTTATTTGAAATCAGTTATGTCCACTGGCATCATTGACATCACTGATCACTCTATAATAACCAAGTAGCTTTTTGTCACTATTAAAAAAAGAAAACAAATGCAAAAAAAAATCGACACCATACTTAGTAATACCATTTTTTTTTCAAATACATTCAGAGGAAAATTAATTTAACAATGCCTAAATATTTAGTAAGTTTCACAAGGGCAGGTGAGAATGGTGTGAAAGCAAGAGGTCACTTAAGACAGAACTTGTCTAATTCAAGTCAGTTTCATAAAGAAACTAGGGAAAACTTCAATAGCCTACTTAGGTAAAGATCTAATTGAGTTTTCCAGATCTAGTAGATATAACAAGGCATTACTGGTATAGAATGAATATATAACTTATGTCACCCACTGGGGTAGCTTTTAATTTGATCACTAATTCTAATTTCACAAGACAGTAGCTATAAGGCTAAAATAAATAGGAGAAGAGAAAAGGACACATTTTCAGGTGGAGGTATTAGGAAAAGTAAAATTGAACCACTAATACATTTATATTTGAATAGAGAAAGTGAAAAATATTTTTAAAGTCCTGAGCCTGATTCTAATCACTCACCAGTACCCTGGCAGCAGAATTTCTCTGGTTATCTCTGATCTAAATAACATTGATGAAACTAGAGTACGGTACATTTAAGAACCTTTAAAAGTAAGTGGTACTTTAAAAAGTGAACTTTGTATGAAAATAGCGGTGAGCTCTTCCAGATTTCTGTTTCACCTGTATTACAATATATCATCAGTGGAGAACACACAGAATATTCTTTAAGCACTTAAGAAAGTATGCAGTCTTCTCATAAACAATGATACTTATACAAAGTTATTTCAGTTTATTGTTGATATTGCAATTTTGCAACTTGGAGCTACATGAATTGTTGTTTTTTTTTAAATAATCTGCTTTTTATTCACCCAAATTTTGAGTGAGAGATGAGCAAAATATAAGAGTAGAAGGACATCATGAAAATATTCACTTTTAGAAAATAAAATTTAAAAGTGGGGTTATTCCCCACTTTCAAATACTCGGAGAAATAGCCTGACATAGAAAACAAGCACAGAAACCTGAACATCTGTCTCTACGGTAGGTTTAGAGCCTGTTAGGTCCAGGGACAGCCAGTGCTCCAATAAACCCATGACATTAAACTTCTCTAGCCTTTTCAAGCTACCGTTCTTTTGGGAGATGGTGTTTTCTAAGTCCAGTGTAAGATTTTTCTTTACTTCACTGTATGAAAATTCAGTGGCTGAAGACAAATCCATACAGAATCATCTGCAACGTGACTGATTTGAAAAACTCTAAAACTCCTTAAGTTACTTTTAAACATTTTCAACAAAGAAACAGAGGCATGGTTCCAAGGAAGATTCTGTTCCCAAGTGAATCTGCATGAGAGCTATATTTTTTGTTCCATCTTATCTCCCAGGATAGAATCTGTACACATAAGGCAAGTTTGAAAGTCAAGACACAAATCAGTAAGTTAATTTCATTTTTATGAAATTCTAAGTGTTTTAGTTTTTTGTTTGTTTTGTTTGTTTGTTTTAATTTGGTCCATACGTATAACATCTGGTTAAATTCCCCATTTTTTTCTGAATTACTGAAAGAGTCATTTTGGAATCAAACTATAAATAAGAATAAAATTTAGTATGTAAAAAGGAAAATGAGGAAACTTTTAAGAAGCAATCAAAAGGTGAAAAACAGATTACCTTTGTTTAAAAACTGCTCACAGTGAATAGACATTTGGCTGGTAATTTCAACAGAATTCATATTCAACTTACCATCCATTCATTCTAAAAGTACTAGGAACCAAAAATCTCGAGCAACAGGATGGAAAATCAGCAATAATCCCAGAGACCACATTTTGCACCTCCGATAAAGATGAGGAAACTCATACAGCTCTGCCTTTCTTGCTTCAGAGAGGTATAATCATACAAGTAGATGTGAATACCAATCATTGGCTCTTACATATGTCTGCTAAGCATCAACTATATTAGTGCAAATATGGGATATTAAGACACTTCTTATGTGAACAATGATCCTCTATTTCAGTTACTTCTTTAGATTCAACACTCAGTAGTTAAAATTGTATTGAAATTCACATTCTCCGATGCCCATTAATTCTTCAGCTGATAACAAACCAAAATAGGCACCTGCTTCCTCAGGTGATTTTCTGAAGTTTATAGAAGTTTATTTTTTCACTTGTGTGTATGAAAGCATGAACTTATGCTATTTCTACCAGAGCAAGATAATTTTAGTGTACAAAAGTAGGTTAATTAGAATACACTCATTTATGCCTGCATTACCTTCGCTTCATTCACTGAAAACTATCTACACAACAGATGGGCAAATGTCTGCAGGTCATAAACCTAATGGTATTCTAGTAAAATTCAACATAAGGTTCTTATTTCTTGAAGCATAAAGCAACTTCATACAAATGAAAGTACACAATAAAAATTCCTTAGTTATTTCATAGCTTCATATTCCACATCTAAAACTACAGTACAAGACCTTTGGATTTCCTTTCTTAGAAGTCTAAGTCAGTATTTTGGGAAATACTGGACTTTTGCTTCCATACTTAACTTTCTTACATTGATTTCTTCCATACTTTTAGTATAACAGAAGCAGAAACAGACTGGAAATGCTGGCCTTTTCCATTGTAGAATTGAGCTGACACTTAACAAATGCAGGTCAATCTACTACAGAAATAAGAAATTTGTATGGCATTGGGCAAGTTTCTAGTTGCTTTACTCATTTATATTTTTTCTTAAAAGTAAAACAAACCACTAACTTCATGAAATTGGAAAATCCCGGAGGTGGTACAGGATAGAATGAAATTCAAGATCATGGTTTGACATTTACAAAATGCATGTTTCTAAACCACAGAAATACTTCACTGAATTTACAGAGAATTGCATGCAGTGACTGAGACACAAGCACAGTGAGTAGCATGGCCTTAATTGTTGCCCTGAGAAGTAGTGGATGCTCCATTCCTGAAAGCCACGTTGAATGGAGCCCTGGGTAACCAGATCTAAGGATGACAACCCTGCCCATATCAGGGGGATTGGAATTAGTGATCTTTCAACTCCCTTGCAACCCAAGATATTCTATGATTCTGTGTTTCTATGACTGATTAATTTTTACCATTTAAAGGATAAAAGAATTGTTAGCATGATGGAAACAAGAAGAACCCATTCTATAATGACCAGTGAAAAGGGGG
Organism: Phasianus colchicus; assembly: GCF_987193195.1. Classification (NCBI taxonomy): domain Eukaryota; kingdom Metazoa; phylum Chordata; class Aves; order Galliformes; family Phasianidae; genus Phasianus; species Phasianus colchicus. The sequence continues at coordinate 118,775,664 of NC_143436.1, forward strand.
GAACTTCAAACATCATAAGCAAAGACAAGATGTTGGTGTTATGCTACCCAAAACTGTGAGAGTTAGCCTATTTATTCAACTTATACCTATAATTAACCTTGATTCTTGTTTAGTCTAATGACAGAAATCTTCCATAAATGACATCCTGGCTGTTCTAAATGAAAGTGTGATTACCCCAATCTTAGCAAGCTAGTGCGATTAGTAGGGCTTCAGAAATGCAGACTCAGGAACCAACGTATGTGGAAATAACATTTTGCTGGAGACTTGCGCTCCCTTCTTGCTTGATCTATTTATGATTCCAATCTCACGTACTGAATTTTACAAGTCCACAAAGAGTGAGAGGGAACCTCTTTCTTCTCCGGTAGGAAATAATTTATTCAGTATATGATCATTCTGGTTTGCAAAATCATAGCAAATCTTCATATAAACTATATCCACCTGTGTTTTCCAAATGAAAATGTTTGATGTAAGACACTGGGAAAATGTTGAGACTTTAACATATGTCATCCAGAACGCTAACTCATTATTTTCTTATATTGTCTTTTTTATTTCAGTACAGTGGTTAGGATTCTTATTTTTATTATTTTTCCCAAAAGGCTTGAGAAAGAATGCTGAACATGTTTCTAAATATTTTTGGAGGACGTGCAAAAGAACAGGTTGGAAACATTTTAGGGGAAAACATTATTATAAAGATAAAATATATGTTAAAAAAATCATTAAAGAACCTTGGAAAAAAAATAGCTTACATTACTCACTCTAATTTATCTTTTAGAGTTTAAAATATACTTTTTACCACTGACTTTCCTCACTCAAATCAAATGCTTCCTCTGCCCCCCTCAGAAGTGTGGGAATTGGTCACGTGCAACTTTCTTAGAGTTGTAGCAAAGGTCATAGGATTTGGATATTAAAAAAATATTCTTTCAACTGCACCTGACAAAAAAATAGTCTGTTAGGGACAGTATCAGAAAACATAAGTAAACTGAAAAAAACATAGCCTGGGAACTGAGAAAAAGGCCTGTTACTTGTGGGAGAATGCTGACTGAAAGGAGACCAATTACAGATGCTATAAAAATACTTGCAATGTGTAACAGGTATCTCATTCAGTTCTTTGTCCCGTAGGACATCTTTTGTGAGATGCTTCCTGGTATTTAGCAAGGTACTAGCAGACTATGCACAAGGTTGTTGTAGAGGCTCAATGCTGGCCTATATATCATATCCCCCATATGTGGATGCTTGAGAATTACAAGCTTTCCTGTCTACCTCTGCATCTATCTTCTGCATGAAAATAAGTTCCTGCTTTAGGGGACACCAGGATGTTACTAAATTTGTTGGTATTTGATTTTGAGGTACGTTCTTAGGGATGGAGGCATAGGAACTCATGAACTGTTCAAAGGCAACCAGTGAGACTATAATCTTCCCAGGTAGACTGTTTTAATCAAAGATATGCTTTGAAGTTGTAGTGTAAGAAAACTGATTTTATCAAATGTAGGTATGATCATCATCAACAGAAAACCTGGCTTCACGTTTTTTTTAGAAATAAACATGGGATTAGAAAGTAATTTCCACAAAACCACAAAGTTGATGCATACAGATGCATATGGACTTTCAGTTTCTAAAGGGGGGCATTCAGATTTGGAGTCCTCAGTACAGGAGGGATATAGACCTGTGGTGTGTGTCCAGAGAAGGGCCACAGCAGTGATCCATAGAATGGAACATTTCTCCTGTGAGGACAGGCTGAGAGATCTGGGGCTGTTCAGCCTAGAGAAGAGAAGGCTGTGAGGTGATCTGATGGTGGCTTTTCAGTATCTAAAGGGGAGTTACAGGAAAGAAGGATACAGTCTCTTTAGCAGGGTCTGTGGTAAAAGAACAGGAGGAAATTGCTTCAAGCTTCAGAAGGGTAGATTTAGGTTAGATAGAAGGAAAAAGTCTTCTACAGTGAGGGTGATAAGGCAATGGAACAGGTTGCCTAGAGATGGGGTTCTGGCCCTGTCCCTAGAGACTTTCAAGGCGAAGCTGGTCTACACAAACTGGTCTAGCTGTGGTGTCCATGTTCATTGCAGTGGAGTCTAGTGGAGACTAGTCAATTTTTAAAGGTCCCTTCTGACTCTAAGGATTCTATGATCCTGTGATTCTATATAGCTCCTGTAGTCAAAGAAGGACAGAATACATTTCCATACACACAATTGTGAGAAAGTTGGAAAATGACAACAGCTAGCAGTTATCAACTGGTGGCTCATATGTGGTTAACATAATATTTTCCTGCATCAGGATGTCATCAGGCACTTCTTTCATTCGACTATCTAACAGTGCCTTAAAACAATTTTGAAATGCATGTTTTTCCCTTAAATAAAGACATGCAAATATCCCCGTTCCTGGAAGCTCCAGAGTCTGCCTTGGGCCTTATATCCAGTCTCACAAAAGGAACTGTAAACACTTGCTAGGTGTGAAGGCAATGTTTATTGGGTACCTTACACTAATAGATTTCTACACAACTTTACAATTTCAATGTACATTTTCAAAAAAAAAAAAAAAAAAAAAAAAAAGGACAAAAAACATGAATCCTGTGTGTTCCTAATTATTTTTCCCTCAAAACAACACTTGATCTCAACTTATCAATTACTTTATTAAAATCAAATCTAGGGGTCAAAATCACCTTCAGGAAACTTGTTATCCAAGAAAATTATGGCAGTGAAATAATGGCAATGTAATAAAAAATTCAATTATAATAAGTGGTGTTCAATTATTTATTCTATAAAGAATTATTAGCAGCAGTCAGTGTTGAGGTTCTGAATATAGATGATATTTTTTCATATATTGAAAAATAAACAACGGGAGAACTCCACAGTGAGCCCTCCAATCATGTGAATAGGCTCATTGATTCAGGCATGAAGATATATCTTCCATAGAACTAGTTTGCTTTTTTTTTTTTCTTCTAACTGCTGTTATTTAATGCTTTTGCATAATTAATCAAATTTTGTTTACTTGACTTGCTCCAGATTTTCATATACATCAAGCCTGAAGGAATGTGCAGAGAGGAACAGCAGCAGAAACTGCAGAATAGGCAGATCAGGTAACATGGAGAATGACAAAAAGACTAGTAAAACAATGCTGAAACAATGCTCTGATAATAATGACTGTGTCAAACCAAAACTGAAGATAAGACATACAGGGTAATCCAATGCCTTTAGTGAAAAAAAGCATGACATATGAAGATAAATCAGCTAATTGACTTAAGAGAGATGAAGTAAACTGGTTTTACATCTGTATGTTTTGCCATTCAAAATTCTTTTGTTTCCTTTCAGATAAGCCAGTTGGACACTGCTGTCATTTCTTTTGGAACTTGGGGGTTGTTTGCACTTCTTTTTTTAACCTCAAGATCATCCAAAGGCATCAAAAAATTAGAAATGCAAGTTGGGAAGGAATAAATAGAAGTAGAAAATGTGGACTTGAGATACTAACTTCACTTTATGGAAGGATGCTGTTAAATTCTGAGCTTAAGATATTGTTGTTATGGTTTCGTTTGTTGTTTTGTTTTGTTTTGCTTTTCACGGTGAAACATTTCTGAAATTGAAAACAGTGAGTCTGCACAATCTAGATGCATCACTAGAAGAAATCTTTTGACGTATTAAAGAGGATGGAAGACTGACATGTGACTGGAGAACTGAGAATATTATAGAAATTGGCTACATTTGGATATGAAATATTATTTTTCCAAGACAATTGAAAAAAAAATTATCAAAGCTTTTTCTCACACACGTACACATATCATCAAGATGACAAATATAAGAATGTATTACCTCGTTGAAAACAAAAATCTCACATAAAAATGTATCAAATATAACATTCATCATCAAATAAAAAATAAGTAAAAAATCTACCAGTTACACTCAAGTATCAGAGACAGGAAGATGTTCTTATAGACTATCAGGAAACTTTATCTAACAGCAAGGTACTGAAAATAAATATGCCTTACAACAAACCTCATGAGGTAGGCAAATTAAACCAAAGAATGGTGCTGAATCAAAATGGATGTACATTCCTACCAAGACAAATTTTAGATGGAAAACACACAGTATTTCCTAATATAGGAATGTACATTCCAGCATTTAAGAACAAAAATTCAAAAGAGCTATTTCTACATTGAAAACACTAGTAAAAGGGGATAAATTGTTTTCTAGAACAGAATTTAGAAAAGTGATTTTAAATGTTATTGTACATAATGAAAGAGAGGCTGCTGCTTATGGCATTTTAAGTAATTTTTTATATAAAGTAGCAGCTATGTAGATAATAATGTAATAGTGATATGAAGTGATCAATTTCAAATACCTGTATCTGTTATACTGGGTATAAACACTAAGAAAGTGAATATCAGTGCCAGAGCCTTTGAGAAACTTACAATTATTATTAGGTCTAGACCATGGGTGTCCAACCTTTTTGCTTTCCCTGGGCCTCACTGAGTGAAGAGGAATTGTTTTGGGCTACACATAAAATATATGTAGGTACCTCTTGACAGTAATGTCTCCTGTTTATTGCCACGGAAACTACAACAGAGACAAAGAGCACAAAAGCACTGTTTGATATAGCAAATTCTCAACTACAAAAACACTGTTTTTCAACACAATCACCACCATTAGCTCTGCATTTTCACTAGCAGTGAACATGCCACTTATAAAAAATCTGCGCGAGCAGAGGTGACCTATTGTCTCTACTGTGACAGAGTTGTTGCTTAAATGCACCACCCACCTCCTCACTGTGTTCACATCCACTGTTTTGTCTCTGGAAACATTCAGCAAGCATCAAGAATGCCCATGTCTGGGGTCCCCGGTACAAGAAAGACAGGGAGCTGACAGAGTCCAGAGGAGGGCCACAAAGATTAATAAAGGGCTGGAGCTCCTCCCCAATGAAGACAGGTTGAGGGAGCTGGGCTTGTTCAGCCTGGAGAAAAGAAGGCTGCAAAGTGATCTCATTGCAGCCTTTCCATACCTAAAGAGACCCGATAAACATGAGGAGAGTCTACTCTTCACAGGGGTGGTTAATGGCAGGACAAGGGGAAATCGTTTTAAGTTGAGGGAGGGAAGATTTAGGTTGGATGTCAGGGGAAGTTCTTTACTCTGAGAGTGATGAAGTGCTGGAACAGGCTCCCAGAGAGCTTGTGGATGCCCCATCCCTGGAGGTGTTCAGGGCCAGATTAGGGACGTGGGCAGCCTTGTCTAGTATTAGATATGGAGGATGATGGCCCTGCGTGCAACAGAGGGATTGGAAACTCATGATTCTTACAGTCCCTTCCAACTCAAGCCATTCTATGATTCTATGATTCAGTGATTCTATGAGTCTATGATTCTTTGAATGTCATAGGGAAAATTTTTTCTATGTGGAAGAATTCAAATACACACTTTGCTTCATACGCATTTCCATGTCAGATGCCATTGTATCAGACTGCCCCTCTGCTGCCATTTGTCACATAGCAACAAAATGTAATGGACTAGTGGGAAGGTTCAACCTCTACTGCCATACCACCTGCATCCACCCCAATTTTGTAGACTAATATAGTAAAATAGGAAAATTCCCTGGTATAATACAGTCAATGTATAAGTAACAAAACTTTTAATTGTTCTGTATTTCTATTAAAACATAAAAAAAAGGGCAACAAAAACATTAACCTGGTGGTTTATGATGCATAATAATTGTCTATCAAATGTTGAGCAGAAGAATGGCCCTAAAGCTATCAATTTCCTGAGTCAGGCATTATATCCCATTCTGAATGCATGAGTCCTTGCTGCAAATATTCATCAAATGAAATCTAAAAAATTGTTACAATACCATTTCCACATAAGGAAGCTTTTACCATTTAGAGTCCCAACAAAACATTTTCCCAGGAAGAAACATCAAAGACTTTTTACTCTTCAGAACTGATCCTCTACTGAAATTAATGGTAAGGCTGACATTCCAGTTCCTTTGAAGCTGATGGGAATTTTACAGTTGATTTCAGAAGTCAGATTTTACCTTGGTAGCATTTGAATGAAAGGTGTTTTTATATTATAAGTCCCTAAACAGCTAGGTGATTTCTATTTACACCACTACCTATTTGGCTAGACACTTGGGACTAGATCTATAAGGACAGAGTTATACCATATCTTTTTCATCCTTCTTCAAAGAAATCATGACAAATCAGTGCTGAGCTCTTGTTTGCATTTCTAGTATATATTCAATATATAATCCTAGATTAAAATTGCACTCTGTTTCTGTACACATCAGCAGATTTGAATTTCCTTCACACAAAAAATGCTTGATAAGGAATGACAGAAAGTCAAAGGCACTCCGTCTCCTTCCTCAGACTGCCCTGAAAGGTTTCAATAAAGCCTAAACCATTCATTAACATAGCTCATTGATTCTTACTCATTTCCACTTTTGGTTACTTTCAACTTGACTGTTGAGAATAATGGGACCTGGCATGCACACATGAGGGGAAATATCTCACAGCATCTAATCTATACAGGATTAGTTTGGCTTGGTTAGACACCCACAGTAATATCTGGTATCATACAAGGTTCAAACTGATGAAATAAACAGCACTGTTTGGTCAGTTTATTTTATTCCAAGGCAAGTGCCCTTATTCCTGGTAATTTTTTTCACAAAGTTTGGCTCATTCTGCCCTTACTGTCCATTTAAAACTGAGTGCATGGACTTAGGCTTGTCTGCCTAATTCCTTTACAAGCATGATCCCTACTCTCAGCCAGTTGAGAACTAATGTGTACTCTCACCTGTGGTTGTGAGCTGTCTTTAGTAGGGAGGCAGTAGCTGATCATCTGATCTCCTCAAGTCGCTTCTCTTACTTAAAGCAGAGAACCCACAGGTTTCCCAAAACAGATACACTCAAACAATATTTCAGCAACAGCTAGCTCTTCATGCAATCTCCCTATGTATGTAATCACAGAATCACAGAATCACAGAATCGTAGGGGTTGGAAGGGACCTCCAGAGATCATCGAGTCCAACCCCCCTGCCAAAGCAGGATCCCTACACCAGGTCGCACAGGTAGGCGTCCAGGCGGGTCTTGAATATCTCCAGAGAAGGAGACTCCACAACCTCCCTGGGCAGCCTGTTCCAGTGCTCCGTCACCCTCACCGTAAAGAAGTTCTTGCGCACATTGGTGCGGAACTTCCTATGCTCCAGCTTCTGGCCGTTTCCCCTTGTCCTGTCTCCGCACACTGCTGAAAAGAGTCTGGCCTCGCCACTTTGCCCCCCACACCTTAGATATTTATAGACCTGGATCAGGTCCCCTCTCAGTCTTCTCTTCTCAAGGCTAAAGTAATCACATGGTACTGATCACTAAGCAGATTTTATGTTCAGTACCTTTGACTGCTTTATGGGGACTGAATCCAGAGGAAATTATAGGATCATAATAGGAATATAGGATCAATATAGGAAATTATAGGATCATAAAATCATTAAGTCGTTTGAATTGGAAGAGAACCTTAAAGGTAATATAGTCCAACTCCTGCAATGACCAGGGACACCTAGATCAGGCTGCTCAGAGCACCATCCAGCCTCACCTTGACTGTCTCCAGGAACAGGGCATCCACCACATATCTGGCAACTTGTGCCAGTGCCTCACTACCCTTACCGTAATAAACTTTTTCCTTATGTCCAATCTAAATCTCTTCTCTTTTAGTTTGGAACCATTTTCCCTCACAACAGACCTCAATAAAGACTCTGTCCCCTTCTTTCTTATAGCCCAATTTCAGATACCGGAAAGCTGTTATCAGGTCTCCCAGGAGCCTTCTCTTCTCCAGGCTGAACAGCCCCAGCTCTTTCAGCTTGTCCTCATAGGAGAGGTGTTCCAGCCCTTGGATCATTGGGGCCCTCCTCTGAACACACTCTTTCCTTTACTGAGACTCCCCATCTCAACCAAATACTCCAGGAAAGGCCTCACCAGGGCAGAATAGAGGGGAAGGATCACCTCCCTCAACCTTCTGGACGCATTTTTTGGATGCAGCCCAGGATATGTTTGGCCTTCTTAGCAGGAAGGGCACATTGCTGGCTCATGTCCAGCTTGCTATCCCCCAGTACCTCCATGTCCTTTCTGGTAGGGCTGATTTCCATCCTTACATTCCCCAGTTTGTGCTGATATCAGGGTTACCATGACCCAGGTGCAAGATCTTGAACTTAGATTTATTGAACCTCATAAGGTTCACCTGGGCCCACTGCCTAGCCTGTTTAGATCCCTCTGGATGGCATCCTGTCCCTCAGATGTGTCAACCACACCCCACAGCTTGCAAACTTGCTGAGTGTGCACTCGATCTGACTCTCAATGTCATTGATAAAGTTATTAAAGAGTATCCATCCTATTACTGACCCCTGAGGGATACCACTTGTTACTGATTTCCATCTGAACATTGACCCATTGATCATTACTTGCTGGGTATGACCTTGCAAGCAGTTCCTTGTCCATCAAACTATCCAGCAAATCTATATCTTTCCAATTTGGAGAAAAGGATGTTAAGAAGGACCATGTAGATACACAATTGTCACACTTTCCTTGCTCACGAAAGCACAGGACACCAATCGGTCCTAATTTTTATTTCCATTGTCTGTACATCCATAGATCATAATGAATTTTAGAAGAAATTTTTTGTCACTTTCCAGAAAATAAAGCTCTTCAGCTAACTCTTAAGATACTTGAAACAAACATTTAAGGAAATTAGGCAGAAGAAACAAGTGAGAACAAATTTGCAGACAAATTATTGTCGTTAAACAGATCAATCATTGTCATCTCTCTACTGACTAATGTATATATAACAAATTACACTGCTGAAATCTGTTTGCAGCTACTAATTTGAAGTACACCTAGAAAGCGTTCAGACGATGTGCAGGAGTAGACAGGTGGAAAAACATGTCAGCTTTTTCAAAACAAAGATTTTTAGTTGTATAAATATGGTGTGCATTCCTGAAATGCGCCTTGATTGACTTCAAGCACTGAATCTTCTTCATTGTTTCTCTGCGTCATACTATTTCAGTTTAAGTAACTAGTCATAACTATACGTTTAAGTATGTTGGAGGCTTATCTAACTATATATTTCTATATAGAGAGAGAAATAATTCACCTATATATATATATTTGTGTATATATATATATAATATTTTTTTATATATATATTTTTAGTTTGTTTGGTCCTCCAAAACAGTACATCCTGCAACACTTCCAGAGTTTTCCAGGCAAAATCCTTCAACAGAAAGTTGTCAGAAATGAGCTGAAAGACTTGTGCCAGTATGCAGAGTACAAGTCAGATTTCTTTGAGCTGCTGAGTACCCACTGCCAAAAACTGTGTGTTGTTGTAAGTGTGTGTTGTGTGTAATTCCACTGATTTAATTGTATTACTTCAGATTCACCATAGAGCTGAGTGTTACCGTAGAGCTGAGTCTGTAGACACAGCACAGAAATGTAACATCAGATTTTCTGGGGTAAAATTGTTCCATTTTCTCACATGCTGCCAGTCAGTTTCCTGTACAGTCTTGATTAGTGTGCAATACTTGCTTTTGCATATGCAGCTTTTCTAATTAAGATTGTGATTGTGGTTAAATTCAGTAAAACATACACTGCTTAAAAAATATGGTTGTTTCTGTGGTTTAAGGGCACTATTTGATTTGGCTAATAACACTGATATCATGAACAGATATTATTATCACTGTATTGCAGGCAATGAATTTTTAAATTGTTCCACGTTAATTCAATAATGCTTGAAATGAAAAAAAAAAAAAGGTTTTCTTAGTGCAGTTACAGTTACTGCTTCATGTAGTTACACATATATTTTTTCCTTAATTACTAGAGCATTATTTTACTAGAGATGTTGCATTTATTAAGATGGATAGGACTTGCTTTAAAATGCTGAGAAAATATGCAACTGTGAAAAACAGATACATGCAGTTCTATGAGCGTTCTTGTTAAAATCTCTCTGCGGCACTAGAGGTGGTGTTGACTAACGGTGATCTATGCCGACCAAAAGCTGGAGGATCTCTAAAATATTTTCAACATAGTACTTTGTTCATTCCTTTTTTTCCATTTCCCTTTTCATGTCTCCTGACTATTAAATTTTCCAAAGAAAGTATTATAACCTTGCCTATTTTTTTCTCTCAGTGTTTTCTCATATTTACAGATAAATTCTCTGGGATTTAGTTGATTACACAAAGATTCAGTTAAGAATGCATATTGTGAAGTTTCACAAAAAATGCTACAAGGTTGTGAAAGTCATTAATAAAAATGACAGAAAACACATTTCAAAACATGACATTTTTTTTTACCTCAGTTTTTCTATCATCACAATTCAAAACACAGAAGTTTTATTGTGTACTCCGTATTGAAAGTTCTAATAAATAACATTTTAATGTGCACTAATTAGTTACCTCATCAAGTCCATCTTAATATGACGTTTCTTCAGCAACACAATATATTAAAAGAATGCAGGTAGATCTGCCTACCATGTGTCATTATTACATAGATAGCTGAGTTGACTTCAAGAGTCAATGGACAGGTTTTCAAATTTATTTAGGCATTATGTAGCAAGCACAGTTTTAAAGAAGGATCTTCTTAAAGGTTCCAAAGTTGATTCAACTTCTATTGCACAGTGATTGCAATGAGTTAAAGGCTATTCTATTCAATGCCCCACAAAATTTTCAAAAATGCCCATCTGCATTTCTCAGAGTTTAAAATTTTAGAGATATTTGGTCCAACATAGTTATCTCTGCAGTGTATAATACTATATAAAAACTTGTCTGAAGTTCTAGGTTGAAGATCATAACCTGAAGAAAAAATCTATTGGCACAGTGGAACTCTCTAAAAGATTCAAGCTGTCCTGCAAGAGAGAACAAGCTTTCTTAAAGTCTTTTATAAGATTATATTTCCCTGGCTGTGTTGACTAAATGTTTAGTTGTTGTATTAAGAGACATGTTTTAGTAGGGAAAAATTTGTGGTATATGGTTGGTCTGGTTGATCTTGGAGGTCTTTTGCAACTTTGGTGATTCTATGATTAAGTCATTAATTGCTCATTTCTGCTCTTTCTGTATATACATTTCTATGCTATTTTTCAATACACTAAAAGAAAAATTATCACTATGATTGACTTAACAAATGATTCATTATTTTCTTTAAGCAGAAAATTAAATACGTGTCTGTCAGATTGCCTAGGTACAAATACAGAGCTGCTGATCCTTCACTGCGATGTCAGTTCCTGAACTGGAAAATAAGATGCTTTCTCAGACTTCACTGTGCTTGCCAGCAGTCAGTCAGCTAAGGCTGGTTTGGTGACCCTGATTTGAGATCTCCCATCCTATACCTAAATGGTTACTTGAACATGTGTTAGGTAGTTGACAGCCAGCGTGAATGAATTTACACTATGCTGCAGTCAACACCTCCAAATCAATAGGCCATACCCTGCAGCTGTAAGTGTAGCTGATCATTCTGCTACACTTTCAGGTTTCATCATACTTGATGTTATAAGGTTCTGAGTTCTGTCAGTTGGAGTTTGTCAGCATTTTTCTCAGCAAATGATAGAGAAACAAAAAGTAAACTACAATTTATTGAAAAAGTGAGACTTATGAAAGAGGATTAGTTTTTGTACGGACTCAGAAAAGAGTTCAAAATTGATTAAAAACATAATTTCAACTCTTCTCAAAACAAAGAAAAACTGAAGTTCTCTTCTTGTGAAGAGAAGACCAGGCTACAGAGGAAAAGATTAAAACTAGTAACTTCAAAAAAGGTGAGAGTTGGTTGCAATGGAGCAGAGACAAGTTAAAACAGGACTCAGCAAAGAAGAGAAAATCCTAGTTATCATCAATGGGAAAAGAGAAATTCATTCAAAAATGTTATCCAAGCCCTCACCTGATCTCCAATCCCAGATGACATCCGTGAGAAATATTTCTTCCCAGTGTCTGTGAGCTGTATGATTTTCTTTCTCAATCAGCAAATGTTATGGAAACATGATTATTAAGCAAGTAGCTTACTCTTTTCTGATGCAGACTGTTAGTCTTTTCTCAGCTTTCCAAAAGTCAAGTATTTGGCGATAGTCCCAACAGTATGATGATGCCAACCTGCACTTCCTGCTGCTACACAGAATTGGGCTGGCTCCAAAAACTAGCTTGTGTACATACATACTACATTGCAGTCACCCCAGACTGGGAGAAGGAAATCAGTATTGTACTGTGTTTATGCTCTGAAGATCTATTTTAAAATTCTGTAGCCCAGTTTTGAAAAGACCAGGTACTCCTGATACAGGAAATCTTGAATGCATGTAACAGGTGTGTAATGCTAAGGCTTTAAAAACACCTTAACCTAAGCCTTCAGAGTGTACACATACACTAACAAGGCAGAGATGGCTACAGTTGGAACATGCTTTTATTAAGGGTGGGATTTGCCCAGCATACAATCATTCTGCATGAATAATGAATGATTTGTGAAGTATCTATGTTTTTCTATTGTACACAATTCTGTATATTAAAAAATAATAATGATGAAAAATTGATAGAATTTAATAGATAAAAAATTCAGGAGGCAAAAGAAAAATTAAAATTTATTTGCTCATTATTGCTCAAAAGGTGAAGCCAAGCAGCCTGCCCAGTGAATCACAGAAGTGCCCTATGAAGAAAATATAGGAGAATTTTATTGTAGAACTAAATATTAAATGGTTAAGCTTCATGACTTTGATGTGATTTTGATTTTTGAGTTCTGTTAAAGTCAAAAGCATAACAGATATTCTAGTTGAGCAGGCTTTGCAAGTTATTTCAAAAAATGTAAAAAACGAATGAAGACATTAATTTTTAGGCTCAGAAGAACAGCAAGACAATAGTAGAAAGGCACCACTTTCAGCAATGGTCTACAAGATCTCAAAGGCTGGAAGCAAACAATCTTCTTTGGAAGACTGTAAAACAAATGCTTTGCATCTACTGTGATTACAGTAGACATAGTAAAAGGAATAGGTAAATCAGTTTGCTCCAAGTAAGAGAATCTTGATTGAATTATCAAAGTAAAGAACTTCTTTAAGTCAGACTGAAGGAAAGTGCAATATTCAAGCTTTTGTTAACTTACTATTACACTTTTTGTTTCAGCGTGGCATGGTATAGGGGGATTTTTTTGAAAGAAGCATCTAATGGAGAACTGAGCACTGACTGAACTCTATTCATGCCCTTTCTTCATTAACATAAAGCTCTGCAAGAAAGCCTAGGAACTTTCTGATGACATTGTTCAAACTACTGAACCACTGCAGTACTTGTGAATCAAGCATGAAATGTATTTCTCAGCCTTGTTAAAATGAAGCAAAAGAAGTTTGTTTCAAAAGTTGGGCTTAAGTCAAAAATATGCAGTATTGTATGTGGCATGTGAAGTGTTATATAGTCTGCATTTTAGTGTTAGCAGTGATTCTATGAATAAAGCTGTCAAGACATTTCCATTGCAACACTTGGCCAAGAAAGACCAGAAGAGTAATCTAGCTTTAAAGCCATTTCCAGCTGGATCTATAATTGAGACAAGATTACCTTATGGTAGGTGTGAGATGATTAAGACTGTAGCATTAATTCAGTTCCAGATCTTCTGATTATTTTCCTCTAGAGCACTAAGGAAATTCATTAGTTTGTATAGCTTCAATATACTTCAGAGGTGAATCCACATTGCAATTTCTGTATAGATTGTTGCCATGGGATAAATTGTCTGTAGATTCTCAGCAAACAAGTCTATTTTCTATTGGATGCAATTCTTTAGGCCTTCCTGATTAAAATACAAAGTAAAAAATCCATTCCAAGAATAGAAGGAATGAAAAGAGGGAATTAAGGGAGAAAAACTATCCAAAGAATAGTTATAATATTATTATTCTTTTCAAAACAGAGAAAGCAGTTTTAGAAAAGTGTATGGAATGAAATACATTCATAGCACAAAGTCCAGACATAATTGAAAATAGTAAAAGTAGTGAACTTCTATTTCTATTATAAGATACCAACTTGGTTTCAGTTTTACAAGACAATATATTTTGCAAATGTAATTTTGCTGTGGGACTGATGTTATGAGTAAATTTATCTTTTCTATGTAAGAGTCACTTCAGCAATTTTATCATCTGAAATTTATTCACCTGTATAATGAAATTGCAAAGAATATTCCATTTCTTAAAATATTTTTAATACTGACAGCTTAATGACTTAGACAAATCACTATAAAGCTCAAAAAATAGTAATGTTTTTTCCTTTTCTTTTTTTTCTTTCCCATAATAAAACAACTTGACCAGCAAGAGTAACAGAATATATAACTTCTGAAATTTGGAAGACAAAGAAGTGAGATAAATCTTTTGGTTTCTTGATATTTCCGTACCAAACATGTAAATGGAAATAAGAATGACAATAACACAGACTTAGAAAATAGACAGAATATATGCAATTGCCCAGACTATATGTACTAAATTATATATTCCAATATCTAGGCTTCTGTCAGACCAATTGCTACATGTGTGCATTCAAATACGCTAAAGAGGAACAAATAACACTCATCTTTTTTTTTTTACCTTTTACAATTTAATGTTTAATGTCTGATATTTACAGGGAGATGGATAACAGCTTTACTGAATTGTTTTATAAAGCATAGGGCACCTCAGTTGTCTGTAGTGCTTGTCATTCACAAAAGATTCTTGGGTTTTATGCAATCACATTATTTTCTTATTGCTCTTTTTTTCCATTTCTCTATTATAGGGGGACTTGGAGCTACTGGTCTGAATCAAAACCAAATATTATCATATTCTGTGTGAAATTACAAGAGACTTGAATAGATATCAAGGCTTCTGTTGTGCAACTGTAAGACAAAACTATGACCACTAACATTATTTTTTTTTTTTTACTTTAAATCTATTTGTTGCAAGGCATAATTTTTTTTCATATGCTGCTGCCCTGTGACTGAACTCAAGTGATTTAGCCTCTCTGGCTTAATTCCACAAATCCACAGGAAAGTGTTTTGACATTGGTAATCACTGTAATCCACTGGAAGCACTATGGCACAGTTAATGGAGGATAACCTGCAGCCAGCATGCAATTGCCTCATCCCAGCGAGTCTTACAAAAGCAAATTCCCAGACATTCCTGTAACTCCTGTGTGTATTCAGTTTATCACTTCTGTACCCTGTAGAATTCATGTACAATCAGAACAGAGCTTGGATTACTTTGGCTTAAGAAGTGCTGAAGAAAAATAAGAAAGATGCACAGCAAGGCTTTGGAGAAGAATGCAGTCACAACAGAGAAATTGCAACATAGCAGCTAGACATTATTTAGGTTAGCACACTTAGCTCTTTCTAATCAAAAATATAGATGTAGCAACAATTATTTAATAAAGTGGCCTATGAGATAGTTCCCCACTATTTATTTTCTCACATATACTGTTCACATTCAGTTGTACTATCAGTAAAGTAAGATATTGCAAGTGTACAGCAAGCCTTGTGTAAACCCTGGAGTTACTTACTTCTACAAACACTTCAAGCTCGATCTGTTGGTATTAACTGTTCTCCAAAAAATTGCTGCAAATGAGATATGTTTAGAGTGTTGAATACTTAACTGAAACAGTGTCTTACTTTTCTGTCTTGCTTTATTCACATTATGTGAATGACAGGGGAAATTATCTGAACACTTTGTTGTCCAGTTCTTCACCTGAAGATGAATAAATACTTGGTTAGGATGGAAGAAGCAGACAGAAGGATACATTCCTGTCTCAGAGACCTACAGTCTCAAATGAATTCATAACTCATAATACTTGATGGCATAATTCATTAGAAAGAGTGAAAAAATACATAATTGCTTGTGAAAGTGAAAAAATATATTATTGTTTGTCATGGTCCTTTGTTTCTCTACGTGAATAGCCTCTAAACATTAATTTGGTAATAGCTGAGGGGGCACCTCAGCCTAAACATATAAACATGTCTAGTATTTAAGGGAGTCTTAGTAACTATATTGCAATACAAATTGCTGAGCACAGTTTCCAGCACACTGATGATATGCCTGGTTAAACTGAATTCCACGTATTAACAAACATAGGTATATGCCTCCTTAAAGATATGAACTGCAGAGTCAGTTAAGGGAATTCTTTACTCTTTTCTGTAGATAAAAGGAAGAAAATCACCTTGTCCTTAGATACTGTCCTGTCTATCAGCTCCAGAGCAGGATCTGTAATAATTAATTTTTTATCCTTAATCCAGGCAGTAAATATCTCTCTGGAAGATGCAGGAATGTCAATCCCCATGGTCACTTGCATTTTTTTCTGGGTGAAGGCAAAAGCCATTGGGAGAGAGATAAGATTTTACAAAAAAAAAGAAGAAAATAAAAAATAAAATAATAATAAAAAAAAAGGACACTATTTCATGCTTTACATATGCCAAGCAGTGCCATACAGCTTTACATACAGCCAGCAGTGCCAAAGTGTTTTCCCTTGAGTCATTACTTTACAACAGCTCCATGTGATGCTTGGTGACTTCTCAAGAACTGCTCATTTCTCTTTCCTCCTTCTTAAAATGTAGCGCTCATATTTTGGAAATCAGAATATCTACACACTCCATTGTACCTGCTCTCTGTTTGAAACAGTGCTTTGTAACTTCTTGATTTCTTTTCTCCTTTCTATTTAGTTTGCCAATCCCTTTCTCTGGTTTGATTCACAAAAAAATATTGTTGTTTTTTTTTTTTGTTTTTTTTTTTGTTTTTTTTCCACACCATTGGGTCATGATTGTGTTTAAGGTAGATTGTTAGTTAAGCTTCAGAGGGAAGCCTCACACCGGACCACTGGAATCCATAGAGCCAGACTTCAGCCCTGCTCTGAGGTGGTCACCCAACCCTCCCTCACCAAACAGCCTTTCTTGCTATTTGGGCCCTAATGGTGCTGTTTTGTCATGACTTGAGTCTTTCTCTCTCTTCTTTTCTCTGTGCTTCTCCAAATTTCCTACTCATCTTCTTCTGCCCCCTGCATGGATGCCCCTGGCCCACAGTCCCTCAGGGATGTTGCTTTCTCACGTTGGGTCCCACATGAGCAGCAGTCTGTCAGGGCAGCCTTTCTCTATTTTTGGGTCTTTACCTGTGTCGTCTATGCTGTCTCATACCTGCATCTCCCCATTTCTGGGTTCAACAGGCTTTTCTTTCATACTTGCTTCTACTAGAAGATAGCAAAACTTGGAGGCTTCTTCTGTCAGGAGACAGAAAGACTGTGAAGCATCAGTGGCAGCACTGATCACATCAAGCCTGTGGAAATAAAGAAGCCACATGTGCCCAGTCCACTAAATGTGACCTCTAGCCAAGCTGCAGCCCACAGAGAAAGGCTCCTAATTCTTTTTCTCCCCACAGTGCAGCAGGCATCTCCTGCCCAGTGAAAAGCATCCATTCCATTCTACCTTGGTGCTTAAATAATCTCTGCCATTACTAGACTTGAGGAGGGAGGAATAAATCCATAAGCTTTTCAGTGAAAGTATTAATTTACTTTGAATATGTTTTCTGTTCCTAGAGATGAATGTTTTTATGTTTGAGAGTAATTTGTCTTATTTTGTCTTTAGGGTACTTTTTATGAAAAGATATTTTCAGGGCAAATATCCTGAAAAGATATTTCCTGCAAGGAATATTTGTAGTCTTTTGATACAGCAGTATGTCAGAATGACAGGTTGTGCCAGCCATTGGAAATGCAGAAGCTGAGCTGCTTAGGAGGAAATCCATATATCACTAGACAATGCTACTGGCAAGGGAGTATGAGAAGATATTAGAATTTATTTCTACATCTTCATTGCTCCAAGAAACTTTCAAGCATAGCAATAACGAATGTTACATGACAGTGTCCCACTGCCTCCCCACATAATGCAGAACAGACCCATTTCTTAAACCACAGATCTCTAAAAATTGAAAGGACAAAGTTCATGATTAATTTCCCTGAATTTTGAGCATGTTGGCACTGACCTTCCCAAATGATGAGAAAGCAAGGAATCTTTTACAACTATATGGAATTATAGAATCACAGAATGGTATGGGTTGGAAAGATATGGTATGGGCCATAAAGATCATCTAGTTCCATATTCTTCCATGGGCAGGGTTGCCACACACTAAACTGAGTTGTCCAAAGTCCCATCCAACCCAGATTTGAACACCTCCAGAGATGGGGAACCCATAACTTCTCTGGACAACCTAAGCTGTTTTTGTGCCTCTGAGTAAAGAATTTCTTATTTAATTACGGCCAAGGGTGCTGTAGAATCAAGCCTCCCATTATTCTCATGTTTCTTGAGAGTAGAAATGCTTCATCATCTAGTCTGTTGTTTTCCTTTGTAGTTGTTGACAAGAAATACATGTATAAATTAGTAGGAAATAGGGTGCCAAGAAAGAACAGGTTTTGCAGGACAAACAGCCATGGAAGATAGCCCCCAGTACTGATCTTCGCAATCTGGTTAATGCCAATATCCATGAATCATTTTTGTTACAAGTGATCTTGCAACTCCTCAGCATTCTTCCCAACTCCTATTTTTAATGCTTAATTCATGAAGCAAAGGTCTCCGCAAGGGGTAATCCAGACGAAAGGGAAATTTTCAGTCTGGGAGTTTGGCTTTATGTGGGTTTGGTGGGTGTAGGGCATTTGTTTCTTTTTCATGTGCAGGTTTTTTTTTTGTGTTTTTTTATATTTTTTGTACATATGTTTTTGAAAGCATATCATGTTTATGTAAGTGACATTTTAAATATCCATCTGCTTCACCCAAAAAGAATGACTTTTCAAGAAGAAAATATTAGCAGCCATGGAGCAGCCATACTAAATCATATTAACAGACATCCTGCCTCTTCTCCCAAGATTGCTGAAAAGTGATGCTGAGGAATTCAGTCCAGGGAGAGCCTTATTCATTGCCTAAAACCAGAGGCATCCTGTGGACAATTAATTTAGAGCTGCTGATATATCAGTACAGTTCAGTGTATCAGTCTAAACATCAATATAACATCAATAATGTAACAGCATATTTTTCAATATAAAAATGCTGAAGGTTCCTAAGGTTTACATTTTTTTACACATTGTTGTTGAAAATGAAAAACAAGTTGTACTGAAATTATTTTTTGCCAGAAGTTTTGGTCAAGAGAAAAGGACCCTGGGCTTTACATACTACAAGATTTCGCTTTTACTGAATTGCCAGAAACATTTGTAGAGCCTTACAAAGTAAGCAAAAATGGTTTGGAAAGATGACAAAAATAAGCATGCAATTACTTTAGGAAAAATGTCTTAAAGTTACATCTGTATAACCATGGTTCTTAACTCTGCCCTTTGAAGTGATTTTATTGCAAGAGTCTTAAATAAGCCTTAGGGTTTAAATGATGCTCTTTACTGTTAATGTTGTTTTCTTGCCTGCAGGCTATAACCATGAATCCTCCTTTAAATACAGCTCTTCATTAGCAACAGAATATCCTCAGCTATTCTGCATTACAGAATGGAGCATGATACAGAATTTGATGAAGTTTGCTGAGACTAGGTGTGCTCATGGAGAAGTGGAAATGAGTTCTCAACCAGAATATCTGGGTAGTTATTGCATTAATGGAAAAAAATATGTCATGTCTTATCAGGAGTGTTATTTATCTTGAGTTTCAGAGACCGCAGAACTCTTTTCATTGTGTAATAGACATAGTCCTTCTGTTTAGCTAGTTGATGTTCCCTTCTTACTGATCTTTCAGACTGATTTCACTGAGAAACAACAAACAGCTGTTTGGCTGGCTACAGCTACTGATTTTGTTTTACGTATATGCACTAGTGCCTGGCTGTCAAAGCAAAATAATTCAGATTATGAGAACATGCATGTTTCTGTTTTCTACTTCTGTTTACATAAAACCAGATTTTATTAAAATATGAACATTTAGAGTTGTAGAACAGTCATCTCAAGCCAATATGTTTAGAGAGATGCATTCATTCAAAGAAAAGCTGCAGACGGTCCTTCTGTTTACTGTATGCAAAGACCACAGGAGACAAACAGGAGGATACAGTTTCCAAAGAGGAAGAAAAAGTTATGATGGTGTATAAAATCTTAAGGAAAATAAACAATCTAAATAGTATTTGTTACTTCATCTTAAGCAGAAGTATGATCTTTCTTTTATTTTCCTTTATTTTACTTTCATTTTCCTGTATTAATATATGTATTTGTGGGAAGCAATAATAGTACCAAGGAAAAAGAATGGGAGTTCATATTCTGTTAGAAAGTCTCATGAAGAATGTTCTATTTTACTTTTAGGAAAA
This sequence comes from Phasianus colchicus, assembly GCF_987193195.1. Classification (NCBI taxonomy): domain Eukaryota; kingdom Metazoa; phylum Chordata; class Aves; order Galliformes; family Phasianidae; genus Phasianus; species Phasianus colchicus. The sequence continues at coordinate 118,795,904 of NC_143436.1, forward strand.
GTTGAAAGGCAAATAATGAAAGGAGAAAATTGAGAGTAAAATTGAAATGATATTTGTTCTACCATTTTAACATCATTTCTAAAGATTGCTCTCATTTTCAAATAGTTCCACATAAAATCTGATACTAAAACTAAAGGCATCTTGCTTTCTAAATGACATCTTGAGGGCCTTTCCAATCTGAATTATGCAATAATTCTATGATTCTCTTCATCTGAGTAACAGAAGATCCTTAAAATGTTTTCATTTCTAAATGATTTTGGCTTTTGAACTGTGCATAGATATTTAATTTGATCAATGCCTGGTAATTACCAATACAATCTTACCACTCATTATCTGTCCCACTGCACTCAATAAAACATGTTCATAGAATGCTACATTAATAAAAACAACTCAAAATCAATATGAAAATGTAATCATTAACATGTGAAATAGATGTTATTACTGTTATCACTTTACAGATGGCAATATTTTATGTGTAAAATACTATTGAGCTTTTGAGTTAAGTAAAACTGTTTTTCTTGTGGTGCTTCCCAGAGAGCATAAGTGGGTGAGAGGAAGGGAGTACACAATTGAAGGAAAAAACTGTTGTTTACGGAGATGTAAGAACTGTTTCCGTTGTCAAACTTTTTCTTGGTCATTTTCATATTATGTCAAAATGATGATTAAGATATGTGTGTATCACAAAGTGTCACTCATATAATTGGGAGGGATTTTCACACAATTTGTGAGATATGTATTTTGAGAAAACTCATCCTTAAACATACCAAATATATAGTATAATAAGATTATTTTATTTACACAAGTATTTGTTGGTTTGTAGAGATTGGAGCATAGAGAAAGTGACTAGGTTAGGTCAAGGAACGTAGGTCATGCTAGAACAATAAAAAAATAAACCTTTGTCTTTCCCTTCTTCCCCTCAAAAGCTTTTAAGCCACTTTGTTTTAAATTTAAACCTAGTTTCTATTCTATCTTTCCACGATGGAAACTGAACATTTGATTTGACAGCAGGACAAGGGGAAATGGTTTTAAGCTTAGGGAAGGGAGATATAGGTTGGATGTCAGGGGGAAATTCTTTACGGAGAGAGTGGTGAGGTGCTGGAACAGGCTGCCCAGGGAGGTTGTGGATGCCCCGTCCCTGGAGGTGTTCAAAGCCAGATTGGATGGGGCCCTGGGCAGCCTGGTCTAGCATTAGGTGGAATGGTGGTGGCCCTGCATGTGGCAGGGGGGTTGGAGATTCATGATCCTTGAGGTCCCTTCCAACCCTGGCAATTCTGTGATTCTGTGATTTCCACTTCTAAGGATATGTTCCCCAATAACAGGTGACAGATAATCTAATGTAGTTCATCCTTCGATCTTTCTGTTAGACCTGCTTCACCAAGGTTAAAAAATTTAGTAAAATATTAAGTTTCATCCAATGAATGATGAAATTGATGAAAAAACAAGATGAAATTCATCCAGTGGTGTACTATTCCAGGATGACCTGTATAAAGAGCAGATGAAATGCATGAAAACCAAAGCAACATTCGATCCTTCAAGCACTGCAGACTATAGACATCTCTGCTCATAAAACTAGATATCTGGCTTTCCACAGTCATTAAGTGAGCAATGGAATTTATTAGTTCTGCCTCTTCACAGGCCTGCAGACCAGGTGAGGTGTTTGAGTCATGCCTATTAGTGATCAGGGTCCAGAAGAACCATCAGATTGCTTCAGTGTGATGAAAATGCAAAGGAATCCATGTCCTTTCAGAATCAATGTGTTGAGAAACAGAATGATTAATCAATATTACTCTGAAAAACACAAGATTATGCATAGCAGAATTTATTAGATTTGGCTCTGCTCTAGTCATCCTGATTTTACACAGATCCATGTGAAGCCACAGCATCTTGCTTCTCTGCACCAACATTGTAATTTCCCATGGCTTTAGCTACCTTAATCAATCACTTTTCTGGATGACTGTAGCTATTATGATACTTTCCTTCCTTCATGGAAGCAAGTGCACTTTCATGGCAACTGGAAGATGTCGCTTTTTGTGAAACAAACAGAAGAAACATGGATTTTCTACAGCTAATTGTATCCTAGGTATGATGTCAAAGGAAAACATGGTTACTGTGATTTTGTACACAACAAAAATTTTGTAGCATATCTCACTGGACTTAACAAATAGTCTCAGAATAACTGGAAATATACACCACTTGCTAAAATTCATAATTAAAAGTCGTCTATTTAAAATTTTCTACCATAATTTTAGTAGGATCAAATCATGAGAGTTTTGGACCAGAAATATTAATGAATTAAATTATTTTAAGTGATGGTGTTTACATTTCCATATTGATAAAATCACAGAATGGCTTGGATTGGGGACGACCTCAGAGATCATCTGCTTCCAACCACCAGATCAGGGCTGCCAACCACTAGAGCTGGTAAGGAACACATGAAGTCTGGCCTTGAGTGCCTCCAGAGATGGGGCAGCCACAGCAGCCCATGCCAGGGTCTCATCACCCTCTGAGTGTAGAATTACTTCCTAACATACAACCTAAACCTCTCTTCTTTCAGTTTAAATCCATCCCCTCTTGTCCTATCACTACCTATTTGCGTACCTGCAGTCAATAAACTTATAAATTAAACATAAAAATGCATTAGTTTCCTTTCTCATGAGGTTAGGATGTTAGGATGTGCCTATATTGTGATCTCTTCAGTTAATGCATATATATGGTTATGAAGTGTAGCTAATGAAGTAAACATTTGTCAAGATTTTGTACAAAAACCGATCTGAAAGTAATGCCTCCTATTTTATTATGTTGGCCCATGTCATCAGAGGCAGATGGTGGTGATACAGCAGCAGAGGTTGAACCTTCCACCAATATTCCATTACATTTTGTTCCATATGACAGTTGGCAGCAGAGGGGCAGTCAGGCACAATGGCATCTGACATGGAAGTGCATATGAAGCACAGGTGTGAAATTTAATTCCTCCATATGGAACAAATTGCACCAATTGACATTCATCAATGCTTGGTGAACATTTCTAGTGGGTGGTGTCTTTCCGCATTGGTGACACTGACAGTGAGTCACCTCCACTGGTACAGATTTTTATGAGCACAGCATGCAGGATTTTTTTCATCACTGGCAAAAATGCATTGCTCACGGTGATGCTGAAAAACAGTGTTTTGTAGCTGAGAGTTTTACTTATTAAACAGTATTATTGTAGTCTTTGCTTCTGTTGTCATTTCCATGGAAATAAATGGGAGGCATTACTTTAATAGCAACATGCACAAGGTATCTAAATAGCAGTAAGATTTTTCCTTTTCGTGTTACTATCTGCAATTGGTTTTCTTAGGCACCTAGGTTCCATAGTACATACTCGGATTCTATTTTATCTTCTTATCATGCCTTCCAATCTTTATAACAACACTGAGTAAAGAGAAAAAGAACATGTTCATTCTAGGGGCAATATAACCGATTTTTTATGATATTACTTTAATGTTTGCAGCTAAAAATTGATAGCTGATGCAGCATGGTGTTCCTGTAAAATGCCTCATTTGTTTGAAGAAACATACAACTGCAGCAAGGATTAGAAGGCAGCTGATTGGCAAACTGTTTCATAAAATATCAAACACGAAACACTGCAGTGGGATACCAGGTAAGGCTTAAGTCTGCTTGATGAAACAGGTGGTTAGAAACAAAGGAGAGGTAGAGAAAGACAATTTATTTCCCTGCATTCCTGTTCAGTATAACACTCAGCAAAGATTTCTCCTTTTTTTTATGCAGGGATTTTGTTTGGTTGTTTGCTTTTGTTTTGTTCTGACTCTGAAGCATATTGAAAGATTCAGATCATGAAATAGCCATTGCACTTGTGATCCAGTACTGGGAGCAGATAAGTAAACAATAATTTTAGATAGCTGAATATTTCTATGCAGCTGTCAGATGTATTATCCGAGATAGTTGTATTATTCATTTTTGATAATGCTCAACCCCAGATTATTGTCACTCTTTACCATAGGTATACCTTTCTAGGTTAGAGGTCATAATAATCTGCAAATGACCTGTAGTTACAAAGCTCAAGCTTTTGTATAGGTGAGGATTTCTCACCTTGATCTGTAGTTTAAGAAAGAGCAAGCACTGGGCCTGAATTTGATGGGTTTTCATTTAAAATTTTAAAAAATTGACAAAAAAAGTAAGAAATAATTCAGTTTCCTCTCTTGATTTATGAGAGCATAACTGGGTGGCTTAAAACTTGACAATTGTTTAAAACGATGAATAAAAAGACACACTGAGAGACTGAAAAGTAGACTGTTAAGAATACTCATTTAGCAAACAATATATTTGTCGATTTGAACAGAGTAAATGTACTCTCTAACTCCAGTTAGAGAGTGAGGTATGGCCGTGACGTTGAAATCTACTTCACGAACAGGACAAACAAAAGACCAAGAAGAGTAGAAGAGAAAAAAAGCAGAAGAGGTGAAGAGAAAAGAAGAGAGGAACAGAAAAATAGAAGATCAGAAGAGGAAAAATCAAAACAAAAGTAACACCCAAAAGTAAAAATGATTTTTCAAGACAAAGTCAGTTTGAAAAAACAGTAACAGTTTTCACAAGAACTCTCTTACTCCCAGTATGAAGTTTCCATCCAAGCTAGACGTGGCTCTGGGCACTGGTCTAGTGGTTGGTGACCACAGGCAGGGGGGTTCAAACTAGATGATCTTTGAGGTCCTTTTCAACCCAGGCCATTCTATGATTCTGTGATTCCATGATTCTATGATTCTATGAATATGATAAGAATAAGAAGATATTTTAAAAAACAAACAATTATGAAGTTTTCCTTTATATATCACAGTGAGGAAAACTGTTTTTTTTTAATGGTAGTTGATAATTTAATCAAGTAAATAATATTAATTATACTTAGAGTCCAGAATGTAATGTTCAAACAGTGCATAAGCTAGTGATGAAGACTGTGTGGACTGTTTATCTGTATGTACAGATTGTGTCTGTATAACTGTGTAGACTAATTTTGGACTTGTTCATATCATAACTGAGTTTAAATAAAAGACCAAACGCAAGTAGATCTGTAATTAAACTTCTTAATTTTCAAGGGGGATATTTTCACAATGTGAATTGACTAAGAAAGGCAAGTGAACTGAGGAGTTCAGAGGCCCAATATTAGAACAGGGGTATTTGGTTTTGCATTAAATACTAGAACAAACAGGAATCCATAATCCAAATGAAAGTGGGAAAAAAAAGAGAGAGAGATAGGATAATGGTGTAGAGTGAAACAGGGAAAGGAGTTTAGTTGCCACTCTTTATCCTCAACATCCCTAGGAAATTATTTAATAGCATAACAGAAATGGGAAAAAATATACTTTATAATCTTCTATATTTAAGGATTAGGAACCAAAAGGCATCTTAACTTAGGACTTGGAAATAACATTAAAACAAAAAATATCAAAGATGTCCTCAATAAAAAAGGTAAAAGAACAAGTAAAGAAGGAACTCAACAGCAAAGGTAGGATTAAGTTTAAAGAACTAGAGGATAACTGAAAATAAAATGAAAACTTGCCACATTCAATAGCTTCTTCATTGTTACTGAAGTAAATCACAGGGAAAGAAAGGGAAGGCGAGGCGAGGCGAGGCGAGGCGAGGCGAGGCGAGGCGAGGCGAGGCGAGGCGAGGCGAGGCGAGGGGAGGGGAGGGGAGGGGAGGGGAGGGGAGGGGAGGGGAGGGGAGGGGAGGGGAGGGGAGGGGAGGGGAGGGGAGGGGAGGGGAGGGGAGGGGAGGGGAGGGGAGGGGAGGGGAGGGGAGGGGAGGGGAGGGGAGGGGAGGGGAGGGGAGGGGAGGGGAGGGGAGGGAAGGGAAGGGAAGGGAAGGGAAGGGAAGGGAAGGGAAGGGAAGGGAAGGGAAGGGAAGGGAAGGGAAGGGAAGGGAAGGGAAGGGAAGGGAAGGGAAGGGAAGGGAAGGGAAGGGAAGGGAAGGGAAAAGGAAAGGAAAGGAAAGGAAAGGAAAGGAAAGGAAAGGAAAGGAAAGGAAAGGAAAGGAAAGGAAAGGAAAGGAAAGGAAAGGAAAGGAAAGGAAAGGAAAGGAAAGAAAAGAAAAGAAAAGAAAAGAAAAGAAAAGAAAAGAAAAGAAAAGAAAAGAAAAGAAAAGAAAAATTGCTCACAGGATAAGAAAGAAAGAATATGAGTAAGGAAACGGAAAAATATCACAAAAAAGGTAGATAGAAACTCAAAGGCTATAATGCTCTCAAATGAGAAAAGGGACTAGATGATCTTCATTTGAGAAATCTGAAACAACTGGTGCATGAAATTGCAGATTCAGGAGCAAACTACACTATTACAACATTAAAGTGATCTTGGTTCTTTCAGATATCATTCATAATATACAGTTCTGTGAAGGGGTAAATGCAATCCTAACCTGAATGAAAAGTTGAGCACCTGTGCAACTATGACACATGACATCCAGAAGCATTTTCCATGCCAGTCAATGCAAATGAAGAGAGGAAATGAAGGAATAAGAAGAAAATAGCAAGATACATTAGCAGCTTATATTTAGCATTTTTATGTGCTTTTTTTTTCTTCACTGGGAATGTGGAGAATCTCATTATCTGGACCACAGTAGAACTTTGGAAGAGCTGACATTGGGAAGCTTGTTAATTAAGATGGAAAATATGAGAATCAGTGAAAGAATTATGGCATAAGAAAGGGCCTGACTAAAAGGTTAACTCTCAAGAATATTAGCAGAACAAAATATTAGGCTGAAATGAAGTTATTAGTGATGTTTCTCAGGAATTCCTCTTCAATTCAGCAGATCTTAGGTGATATTTTTATTAATTATCTTGGCACAGGAATTAGGGAAGTGCTGGAGAAGCCTGATGGCACTTTTTGTTACAGTGTAGACATACATTTATTAGACTCATTTAGAGATACCCAAGCTTCTAGGCACCTGAAATCAAAAATACTAACAAATGTACCTAACACACACTGTTGCAAGAGAAAAATGCAGTTAAGTCATTATGTGTTCAGTGGACATTCAAAAATAGCAGAAATTGTGGAAGGTGATGATGCAGAATTTATCTGGAGTACTTTAGAGTCAAGATTATACATTTTTGCATACGTTTACACCTCAGATGAACCTGCAGTATCTCAAAAGAAGAGCTCTTTTGCTCTCACACACTGCTAAATCTACAGAAGTTGGAAGTTCTACTGTGTGAGTTGTGTGTGTATTGTTTTATTCTATTTTTTAGGTAGCAGCAAGGAAAGTTGCTGATTTTCTGGATTGTCTCAACTGGAGTCAATCTTTGAGGAGGACAGAACTTGAAGAAAAATCTGCAAAATAAAAAGGATATTTCATGATTTCTGTAATGTTGAAGTGCTGACAAAGGGCTCAATATACTAGTCCTTCTCTTCTGAATGTTTCAGTATTGACCTTTGAGAAGATTCTTGTTCTATGTCATAGACCTAGTGTATGCCACAGACAGCAGTCACAGATTTTCAGTCTTGATTATCATCTCTGCAACATGGGGATGCAGAATGCAGTTTTTCCTGAAAATCTTATTTTACAGAATGCCTAGGTTAATTTAAACTGCATAGATCATTTTATACTTGGAGGAAATAAATTTCTTTGTGTTACTTTGCTTTAGGAAAAATTGATCTTTACTTTGTGACTCCACTAAATATTCTAATTATCAGAATTTCAAGTTCCAAAGTACATTTTAAGAGATGTTTCCTGACATATGGAAGCTACGTCATGTAAGCCTTGAAGTCTCCAAACAAAACTTGGATAACCTGAGGTTTATCTTAAAATTGCATTGAGATATTTGAGCCTTGGTTTTCCACAGAAATTTTGAAAATACTTATTGCTTTTACAAGGAAGCTGACTTGCCTTAATTCCAAAAGCCAACTTCAAGGCAATACTCAAGCAATCAAAACAGAACGGGAGTCAGTACATTGTGGAACCCAAGTTTACAGAGTAAATGGCACATCTGGTGGACACAATGGCTTTGACACAGCCAGTACAGCACCAATATGATGAAAGGGATCAAAGCATGTATTTGGAATACAATATTTGATCCATTCCATTTTAATGAAAGAATCCATAGGATGTAGTGGATGTCCATAGCTAGTAAGTATGGGCACTATCCCTCACTACTTTCTCAATGTTTATCAGAGCTATTAATTTCATTATATTTATATTAATCTCTCACAAACTCTTTTCCTATAGTTCTTCATCTTTTTTTTTTGTTTGTTTGTTTGTTTGTTTTTCCCAGAGATAACTCTTGTTTGTTTTTTTTTTTCAGCATTCTGAAGCTGAAGACTTCATGTAATACATGTACTATCCAAGGCAGAAATTTTAAATGTGCCTAAGGATAAAAGGTATATAATGGGCATGGAATTCCACAAATATTTAGATACTGTGGAAATACAGACTTAGTGTTTTGAGGATGATTCACAATTCCATTGAGAAGATCTGTCATATGGAGTCTCAGTGAGTGCAACTCAGATGATTGATTGTGCTGTATTTCTTTTCCTCTAAATGGCACTAAAAATGTAATTTCCAATATGACTGGTTGGTTAGTTTGTTTGTTTTCCAATATTCCCTCCAGAAAGAAAGTGGTCACATTTATTGAAGTTGAAAATCACATTATTACTTCTGGGAAATATCTTTAACCCTTTGTTTTTTCCATATATTATTTCACAATTCAAAAAATTCCTTCATATAACAGCTTCCATGAATCTTCTATTATAATATATTCTGGTTTCTCACTTGTACCTCAAAAATCAAGCACAGGAGACCCATTTATTAGGTAAGACCATTATTTTACTTTATGTTCATCCACAATCATTACTAACCAGTAATCAGCATATGAGTTCAAATCTACAACTAATGGGCACAATATGCTGGTACTAATTCTATTAGCGGTAGGTCCAGTAACATACAATTAAAATTATTCAGTCGGTGAGACAAATCCTGAAATCTATACTGAGATGCCATTCAGTTTCGGGCAAAATATTAAAATCTCTTTTCTTCATGACCAAAACCGAGACCTTAAATAAGCAGGAGTTTTATAAAATGTGCAGCTACACTGCACTGACTGCATTGTTGAAAATCATTATTCTATACTCTCAGTGTAAAAAGTTTATTACATCAGCACATCTTTCAATCAGTCTAAGCTACAATGTGGTATTTAATGCAAGTATTACACTACTTTGGAAACAACAGTACTTCAAATAATGATTTTTGTTGTTAGGCATCTTGATTATTTTTGTTCCCTGCAGCTGCCTCAGATGGTCTGGAAATGCTTCACAGCACAGTAACATCCCAGGCACTGAGCCTCTAGCTGGGTGCTTGGGCAGGTCACATCAGCTGTGCCTGAAGCCTCTTCTGCAGGGTAGGATAGTGGGGACAGCCACAGGCTTCTGTGCATGGCAACTACAGCTCTCACTGGTTAACCAGCTCACTCAAGTTGCACTAGTGAGCAAAGACACTTCCTCAGCATCTGAAGTAACGGCTAATGTTTACAATATGCTTAGGTATGAAATGAATGAAATAATAACAGGATTAGGAGTTTTTTCTTGTGATGTACATAGAAAGGCAGTTTGCAAGCCAAGTTTTGCCAGATGTTATCTAAAACAGCCAACTTATAAACACTTGAAAATTGTGGTTTGTAATACAAATGTTGACAGCTCCTTAACTACAGCAGAACACCAGTTCATTTTATGTATATACTGTCATTTTCAGTACTGCTGTGCCATCTGTTCACTCTGTGAGTTGTAAAAGATTTTTTGTCTGACTATTGGTTTTAAAATCCTTTGGATAAATGGGGTTGTAAAAGGTGAAGTCATAAATTGATGGCGCCATCTCTTTCTCTTCCCCTTAATTACACTATCTTTCCTGCCAGTGTCCAAACATTGAGAATGAAAAGATATTGAAAATTGTCGTGTTATCTTGCAGCAAATCACCATTATAGCTGTCACAGAGAAGCAAATGCCACCATTAGGTTTGCAAAGTATATTTAATAATCACACTTTGTTTTCTGACAGTGATAACTTCCTGATGGCCTTCCTTCTGGACTAAAAATTTCCAGATTGCTTCCTGGCCAAAGGTGATTTCTTTGAAGAAGTTTAAATTAAGTGCCTTCAGTAAATGTGGAGTTTTTTGAGTGTGAGGAAATGGCATGTAATTAAAAAAAATAAAAAGCTATTACAGAAGAAGTCAAAGCAGAATAACTAAAAACATCATAAAACTGTGTAGGCCTGCAACATAGAAAGTAGACATATACTTTTATAAATTCTTTTATATTAATAAAAGACAGTAAATGAACATGTTACAGACACATATTGTCTGTTAAGATTTAGTGCCAATATATTACCTTTAAACTGTATGATTGGATGTAATCAGTGTTATAAATGTCATTAAGATATTGTAACTGATAATTTAACCGTTCTTTTGATGAGAGAAAAATAGAGCATTGTAGGGCAGCAGTATGCATTTCTGTATTCTCGCTTTTCCTGTTCTTATACATGCTACTGTGTTTAGAATGTGGCTAGAAAAAGTGAGCAAAGTGAAGCTTGAGAAGCTAGAATATAAGAGGCGGTGAGTTCTGCACAGCCATTCAGATGGCAGTTCACTCACTGCTTTCACTTCAGTGAGGAACACCTTAGGAAGATACTAAGGTGACTGAACATCTGCTTTATAGTAGAATTTGTGAAATCCCAATTTAAAATTATCAAAAATATGTATAGTAGCAGAGCAAAACACATGCAAAAAGAAAAGAAAAGAAAAGAAAAAAGCCAAACACAAACACACACACACACAAAAAAAACATGCTCTGACTTAGTTTTTTACGTAGCCTTATTTTGGTGGGAAAAAAGAGTGTCATAATGTTCTGCATGAGTTTGCCTGGAAAGATCTTAATGCATACCCACATTTTTAGGTCACTTAAAGGATGCTTTTTGCTGACCTAGCATTCACAATGATAACATTTAGGGCAATTTAGTTCATTTCTATCTTTTGTTTGTGGCATACATCACTGAGCATAGCCAATTAATTAGTCTGCCTCCAAGTAACAAATTACTGATTTAGAGATGTGAACTATCTTGTGACCTTGTAGTAGGTAAGTTAATAAAAAGCATCTTTTGAGTTTTCTTTTATTATTACACCTCTGCAAATTAATTTTTTTACATGTCTTTTAGTTGGGGGAAAAATTGATGTATAAGGCAGCCACAGAATTTGGCTCTTCAGCACTCTAAACTTGAAAAACTCTAAACGTGAAAAGAAAGCTAAATAACAAAGAAAGGAAAAATCTGCTGTTCTCTTTGCTAAGGGAGTGTACTGTCATTTTTTTCCACTGATTTCCTTTCTCATGCTACATGGAATGTTTAACTAAACATCCTGAGGGGAATTTTTTTCTTACATCTGTTACTGCAGCCCAGAGTTTGTTTTCTAGAAAAAAAACCTAAGAGCTAAAAAATAAAAAATAAAAATTATAAGCTGTGTTTTCCAATTGCATAAAAGTACCAGTTACAAAGCAGAACTTCCTGCAGTAACTGTTAGATTTAATTAATGCATAAAGTACATAGCTTGACATTAATTTTTTTCTTGTACATACATTTCCTGGCTTAGATGAGTCTTGAAGGAAGGTTATAAAGAGGAGTTCAGAACTAGCCTATGAAAAACTGACAATTTTTCTAACTGCGAAATATCTACCAGTTCATATTACATCTCAAAAGATGTTATGAGAGGGTAACTGGGAGTAATGACACTAATTTAGAAAAAAAAAAAAAAAAAAAAAAGAAGAAGAAGAAGAAAAAATAGGTTAAATAGCCAAAAATCAGATGGAAGAACTTGTGTCTCTCTTTCCAGCATTTAAAATTTTTCTTTTGGTTTTTACTGTGTTTACAGGTATATCAAGGTTTTCAATAGTGACTTCTTAAAATACTATTTTTAGTGACATTTCAAAATGTACTATGTAATTTATTCACATACTGAATAAAATGATATTGAGTTTCTGATGGAAGAGGTCTTACTTAAAAGTATAAAGTGCAACTTTCCTCAATAAGTTAGTAAAAAAATTTGGGTTAGTTTTATCAAACTACATTATTAACATTCAACATGAAATGCAATTTTAGTCAAGAAAAACCTGAATAGATAACTGAAGTCAACCCAAATGTCTTCAGCATAATCTGTCACTTGGGGCTTGCACAGGGACTGGAAACTACCAGAACACTTTTGAATTGAAAGGGTAATGAAGGATTTTTTCACAGTGTCTACTAGTTAAGTAGACAATGGTCAAACCATTTAGACAACATGGAAATTATGGCAACCCTTCATGTATTTCCATTCTTATTGGAGAAAGTATATATGTATGTATATGCACATGTAATTTAATGGCTCGAATTATTAGTTTTCCTAGTGTAGAAGGAGGAGAGTTCTTCTGTATGGCTATTTTTTATTTTATTTTCTCCTATGGAACTTCAATACTTCTGTTGTTTTTTTTTTAAGACATCATATAATTTATATCTTTCATGATTAGATGTCTGTTCCCAGAACACCAGTTTTTAGTTCTACAGACTTATATTAAGTATTAAAAATCTCTTCATTTTTGAGTGAGATTTGTATAACTCATACAGATGTGCACTATTTTCTGCTTGATGTACCTCTTCAGTCAGTAGCAACTGTTTGATCAGAGTAATCAGTAAGGACAAAGCTTTTCATGTTACATTTTTGAACACTGTGATGAGAACTGACAAGCAAACCAATGACAACTCATCATTTTCCTATGTTTCTAAGGTCTGGATAGCAGGACAGCTTAACTGGAAAGATGCCCAGGATCAAGGCAGGCTTTGTACTATAACTATCATGTTTTGTGGCAGAAAATAAATGAAGCTAAAATATTTTTCCCAGGAGTGAAGCCTCTCTGACCTGCTAAGAAACCAAGTAAGACTCCTAAAGATGGTTGCAAAAATTAACTTCTTTTCATTAAGTATTTCCTTTTTGTTGGAGTGGCTAATCCTAACTTCTCCAGGAGCATGCTCATAATTGTGTCTAATCATTCTTCTTGACAGCTTTTCACATACGAGTAAAGTGCTTTTCACATAAGAGTAAAGAGTAAAAAACAGTCTTACTAATATAGTTTTTTTGTTTTTTTTTTTGCATTAACTTGATCCCTGTATTACTGTAACTGAACTTATTACTAATCTTTGCTGTATTTTAATCATATAGTTAAGCTTGAATAGATTGTTTCCTGATCATTTTGGTTTAAGTCTTCTTATAGATATTTCAGTTTAAGGCATTTCTTCTTTCTCTATCCAAGAGAGGATTAGTCTGCTACAAGAAGCTGCTGAAATAATGCGAAGAATTCAGTTCATTTATCTTAATACTGCTTTTATGATACAATACAAATTCTGTAGCAGTTTTCTTATTCCAAACATGTCTGAGAACAGAATTATTAATAATTTTGACTCCATTTGCTATTTGATCCTCAAATGTCTTTTGGTCTGCCTTATAACTTTTGCTTTTTTCTCTTCTGAAATGTATAATTCTCTCCCCTGTCTGCATTCAGACAATGAATCAGTTTTTCAGAGATCTTCCTTCTAACAATGTTTTGTTGTTTAGTTGCATTAGCTGTGTTTCACCTTTTCCCTTGTCTTTCACACTTGGTGATAAGTGAATATTTGGTGTTTAAATAGTGAATATTTTTCACAGAATTTCCTATGATCTGTTAGTCTATGATTCAGTAATACAGGAGCACAAGTTTGTATAGTACAAGATTGGTCCTATTTACTTCAGAAGAAGCACATACATTTAATTGTAAGTCAAGACTAAGCCTGGCTTCTCATTCTCTGCCTATAGAGGAATACCTGTCAGTTCATTTAAGTGTTTGTTTAAATGATAGATATCTTAAAGTATGACAAATCTGGTAAATTACCTACAGGTAATTGTTAGAAAAGCTTTTGTTTTCTGTTCTATAATTAAAATTAAAAATGGCCACATGCCATCTCTTACTGTTGTTCATGAAGGATAATAAAATGAGGTAGAAATGCATAGATTATTTAGATGACCGTTCATAGTAGTTTTCTAAGATCTCTTTCTCTACTCTGCTAACACCATGGAGACTTACTGACTCATGCAGATATCAGTGAGATATTACAGGTTAGACTGGATGCATTCTTAGCATGACTTTTTAGCACCTTTTAGTACCTTCAGCATATTTTAGCATCTTTTCTCACTGTTAAGATATGAAGCTACAATTGAAACTCAGGTTAAATAAAACTTTGCATTACTTTTTAATACTAATAATAAAGCCAATGTATGGGGTCTGCTGCTGTCAACAATCATGTATTGTAGATTCATTTCTTATTATACCAGACTGTTTTTTGAGAAAACATTCCTTCCAAAGTAATATTCAGAAATCCCAGTTCTCTTTTTCAAATGACGATGTCTTGGTGTCACCTCTGAACAAGTCTTTACAGCTGGATGCAAAATACCAAAAACAATAAAAATAGCTAATCAGAAAGAAAGTTCTATTTCACTAAAATTTGTTTGTTGTAAAAGAATCAGGTAGACTGAAAACTGATCAGTAATGTGTTCCTTTACTACTATTGCTGCCTCTGAATTAAGTGACCTAAAATAGATTTATAAGCAATTGTTGAGATAACAATAAACAAATATCATAAATTATAGTAGAATTTTCAATATTTTTGATTACACAGAGTAAACTTTCTTCCTGGTTGCTGGATTACTAGCTAAAACTCTGCCTCTACTTTTTCTGTCTTGAAGCAGTTTACCAATTGAAAACATCTGACTACATTGCCTGACCTGTAAAATCCAGGTCTCTAAAACATGCACTGCACTTCCTGTTTAAATATATACTGTGAAGGTTTGATGACATAAAGGAAATGTTTAAATAGTACTAGTACAACACATACATTTCACAGCTCTTTTTTTCATTTGTTTCTCTTTCCTGGGCAATTTCATATAAATGCTGGTATTATTTCTACTCTCCAGCTACCAAGCTGTATGGTAGATGAGATATTCTTGCCTGTTTATTTTCTAAAATGAGCATTTTTAGGTAGAAGTGATGTTTAAGATTGCTTTCTGCAGTAATATTTATGTAAAGTTATACTCAAATCAAACTATTTCAAGTGCTCTGAAACTTTCTTTTCCAATAGAAAAAGAAATTACTAGCTTGTATTGTCTTTGAATATGCAAGGATTTGTATATAAATGCACATGTATGTATATAAGAATCAAGCGCTTATTTGCCATCTTTAACACATTTATTTCTTACATTTATTAAAATAACATTTGCTTCCCCTTTGTAGCAAAATGGCTGGATTGAATGAATTTAGGCTCACTTAGGCTAAGGCAAAAGATGCAAATCTGAATCTTAGGAAGAGACAATTTATTTTTTAATTAGAAAAATTTATTTTTCTAATATTCTTAGCAGAAGTACAAATGGAGAAGAAAAAAGCAGGATAGGAGGAGCTCATTTGTCTTTCTAATTAATATCCAACTGCTCCTGTTAGACTAAAAGCTTTTCCTATTTGATTCTGAGTAGCTTTGGCTAAGAGGATACAAACTAAAACTATGTCCTTGTTTGTTCCAGTAACCTTGATTTAAAATTAAAGAAGATAATGAATCTAAAATTTATTTTCAGAATTCTACTATGCAGTTGGTGGAGTTGATGTTACTCATAAAAACAAAGTCATTTTTTTCCAAATGCTCTCACCAGCATAATTGCTATCCATTACTGCTGAGATGTTGATTATTCATGTGAACTCTCTCTTTAACAAGATGCATATTCTCTTACACATTTTAAAACAGTTATTCACGTGAAGTTTAAAATTACCAGTTATTAATATTTATCAATTAACTCATCAATCAAGTATTATTAAAATAACTAATTGCTTCTCAAGAGGTTTTATAACATAATGAACAAACAAACACGAACTATCCAATCTTTTACAACAGCATATCCTTTAAAAAAGGACACCTGTTATTCTAGACATGGACTTTCCAACTAGAATTTTTCATGTATTTATCATAGCTGAATTATTTTTTGACATCACAATGTATGTAATGTGCCTAGTAACTAACCTGGGAAATATATTACAGAACTAGGCAAGAAAATACATACTTTAATTTTGCAGATTAGTAGGCTCAGAAATGCTAAAACGTTCTGGGAAAGATCGCAAATAGCATTATGAGATGAAACCTACTTCAATAGTTCATCTCCTGTGAAGACCAGAAAATATCATCCTCAGGCGCACAAATATTTGAGAAATCTTACTGCTATCTCAATCTTTTCATCAGTCCACAATAGTGAGTTGCTATAGAATTAGTTTGCAAGCAGACACTTCAAAAATTTATTAGAGTTTCTACTATATTCAGAATTACCAAGATTAGTGTTTTCTGGTATATAACAAATGCTTTGGAATTCTCTAAAGTGTAGATCAAATGCAATAATTATTTTATCAACCATTACATCTTTAGGTGGTTTCTTTTTCACACAAAGAAATGCTAGCTCATCAAATACATAACGAAGAACTAGTTATAACTTAGTGCTTCATATTATGAAGAAATATCACATAAATAAAGAAATATCTAAATACATTTCACTGCATATTTTCTTGTGAAGTGGGACAACTCACTCTGACAGGCTTCAGCTTTATCATGAGTAGTCAGGTGTGTTCACTGAAAGTAAGATTCTTTCTTGTACTTGCTTTGGTGAGGGAGCACCTTGTTTGACTTTTTGTTCCATATGTTATACTTATTTGAAACTATGCTCTAATTACAGCATTTTTCCCCTTTCAAATGTGATCTCAGGTAATAGCATCTCTGAAAGTTCTTGGCTCTCTGTCAATTGATTTGGCAGCTAAGTTTCTAATAATCCAGATGGAAAAAATAAGAATTGTACTCCCCTGAGTTTTTAATATGACAATACAATTCTTTAATCAGGTTATTTAAACAATAGTTAAATTTTATTGCTAACAGTGTTATAATTGTGCTATCTGAACAGAGGAGAATACTGAGTCTTTACAACATGCTTCATGCATAGCGTATATTTCCTTTAAGTTACACATACGTACACAACTGCTCTCCACAGCTGAAGAAGTAGGTAAACTTTATCTACATCTGACATGCAGTTCTCAGAATGTCGGATACTTCTGATTTCCAAGTGCTTGAAAGAAAAAAAAATGCAAAACATTTGGAATCTCCATCTTTGGACATAGTCAAAATCTGAGTGGACGTGATTGAGCAACCTGCTTTAGTAGATCCTGTCCTGAGCAAAGGGCTGGACTGGGTGATCTTCCTGCCTCAATCATTCTATGAGCTTGTAGTATAATTAAACTGTAGAAAGTTTCTGTATTGCTAAACATATATAAATAGATATATGTATATGTACATGTTCATATATAACCTCATATGAATTAACTTCCAACAGTTAAATTCCATGAATACATAAGATTTAGCTGTTGAAACAGAAATTTCTTCAGCAGTTTATTGTAAATTCTAGTATTTCTCATTCGGTTATGTTTAAAATACTTTAAATTGGAAAGGAAAAATAAAATAAACATTTAGATAGATTTTATTACCAAAATTTTTTAATTCATCCATGAGGAAAACACAGGATAGTATTAAATTTAATACAGTAAAAGCATCCTTCAAATTACCAGGTTACAAAGCACCAGACTGTTTTTTTCTGAGACTTTTACTAGATTACAATGCGGACCCTTCCAGCAGTTATGCATGCTTCAGAATCAGGATAGAGTGTCAAAATTCTTCCAGTATTGATCCTGGGCATGTCATGGTTATTCTTTCTACTCTTTGAACAGATCTTACTCTGCACAGCTATACACCTACTTTTTTGTCCTTAGAACTTTATCCTAAATCCTCAATGCTACTCAACTGTTAGATTTGAACAGGAAATTATTAAGGAAATCACTACTAAATGATAGAAAGAATCCACAGCAAGCAATTCAAGTCTCACCAACATGGAAAGGAGGTTTCTCCTGATATTGGATGGGGCTGAAAAGAAAAGGTAAGTATTTTTTACTAATATAGTTTTGTGCCCAAATTTTAGAAGGACAAACTAATTCCTGGATTTTCTATTTGTCAGGTGCACCTGTTTAGGAACTGGAATATGTTTTAAAGAATGTTCTTGCAATTTGAAGATAACTATAGGCACATGGGTGCTAGAGAGCAGGAAAAGTTTGCTATATGGGTTGTGTATAAGCAGAAGTTAGTTACCACTGAGTATCCATTAAGAGGTAAAAAGGTTTCCCATTTTAAAATGTTACTGTACCCACTAGTATCCTCACTTCTATGACTTAAGAAGATCAGTAATCTCTCATTTCTGATGTCCTTAATATTTTTGAGAAATGTATTCCCTTTCCTCAGTGATTTCCCTTCTTTAAGGATACTGGTGAAGGAAAATGTAGACTAGCTAATGGAGGTATATAATGTCAGTTTTAGACGGTTTTATTTTTGTTTTATTTTCTCAAAAAATATTTTCCTCAAACATCTTACATACATCTTAATGTACTCTCATACTCACCTCTTAACAGTGAATGTGTCAAAAATTCACTATTGAAGATTTTCAAAATTATACAACCTGAAAGATTTCAGCAGGAAAACATTTTCTCTAAAGAATATTAAGCTTTATGTATGATAATTGGTTCTGAATAACTCTATCAACCAATATTCTAAAGACCTTTCTAAGCTTCAAATATCTTATGAATTATAATACCAGTGAGACAAGTCTTCAGAATATGGCCATGGTTCTACAGTACAAATACATAAGGTGTTAATCACCAAAGCAGTTGCTGAGCTCCCAAATAAAATATTGCTGAAAGATTGTATGAATGCAATTTGTTGATTTTTTGAGCAAGCTCTGATTTATAAATTTGTTTTCCTCAGAACTTGGTCACAATTTTTTATTCTGGAATCCCATCCAGTCTTTACAGAGACTTTAATCCCTGAGTCTTTCTGTTTCTGTCAGCTAAGTGAAAATACATTTAAAATATTTTATTCACACTAATTTAAAGAGGATGTTTTTTCCTCTTCTATTTGGAATAATTCTGCCATATTATAGTTTGCCCCATTTATAAAATAATGTTAAAGTCTTAAAAACATAGGTGTCCAAGATGTTTTATCATACAAATGAAGAGCCTACAATGAGCCTTATTCATTGTATGTCCTGGGCAATCTGATCTAATAATTTATCTAGCAGTTGGCAATCCTGCCTGTGGCAGGGACATGATGATCCATGTCGGTAACCAGTGTGGCTTCACCAAGGGCAAGTTGTGCCTGACAAACTTAATGGCTTTTTATGATGGAATTACAGCCTCAGTGGATTAAGGAAGAGGAACTGATGTCATCTATCTGGACTTGTGCAAAATGTTTGACACCATCCCCTGTGAATTCCTGGTCACCAAATTGGAAAAAAAAAAAAGAAAAAGTGTTCAGCAAATTATAATTTTCAGTCCTTTTAAGGAAAGATGAACTAATTATCAAATAAGAACATATACTGAGGTACTGATATATGCCAAATGTTACTGAAATACATTATTTGAATCAGTGGTGAAAAAGAGAAATAGAAGAATAAAATCCTTACATATTTGCTGTACACACTGTACACAGGCACTGTATTAATACATATTACTTTCATACTGAAATTTTAAATATTTAATTAACCATCTGGAGAAACAGTAAAAATGTGCAGACTATTTTGCATTTTATATTAATTCCTATTTTGCTAATGAACCATGGTTAACAAACTTAACATGATAGACGTTGTAGTTTTAGTTATACAACTGTAGAACTATTGAGAGTCGCATGGAGTACTGTACATTATTTTTCTGTAAAAAATAAAGTATCAGAGGGATTGTTCCCAATGAAAACCCAATGAAAAGTGTCTGTGATCACAAGGCAACTTTCAACTGTATGTAGAAGGCCTCATCAACTTTTTCTCCTGATCAGGTGACCTGTAGTAAACATCCACAGGGGTGTCACCTATATTAGCCTGCCCCTTAATTCTCATCCATAAGCTCTCCATTCAATCATTATTCATCCCTAGGAAACACTTGATACATTATTCTCTCACATAAAGAGTAATTCCACCACCACCTCTTGCAGGTTTATCTTTCCTAAGTACATAGCCATCCATGACTGCTTTCCAGTCATGCAGGCTGTCCCATCATGTCCTCCTTACCACAAAGAGATTATGGCCCTGCAAATGCAAACATACTCTATCATTCTTCCTGTTTATTACCCACACTGCATGTTCTGGTATAGAGACACTTTAGGGAAGAAAAGGGAGCAGAGGATGCAGGTTTCCCCAAAGAGATACAAGAAGATCCCCTCTAGGCAACTGGCCTTCTGGCTCATGCTGGAAGGCAGCTAAGAAATGTTTGTCACTCTTCTGATTGTCCTGGCTCATTCTCCAGTTGGTTGCAATGGCATGACTATTGCTGTTTTAGACCCCATACCCCAAATCCTTCAGTTTAAAGCCTGCCTCTCGTGGTTGGCCTGTTTGCTGCCAGACATTGCCTTGCCTCTTTTATACAGGTGGATAACAGCTCTAACAGGTTCATAACTTTCATGGAACATCCCATAGTCATAAAAACCAAAACCTTTGGCATGAATCATGAAGCTAGGAGTTGATATGCATTATGTGTCTGTTTCCAGTTTCTCTCTTTCCTTCAACTGGCAAAGCTGAGGAAAAGATAACATGGACAATAGTGTTCTTCATTTGCACTTCCAGGGCTTTATAGTATATTTTTTTTTGTTCTTCCCACATCAGTCCTCCAGTGTCATTCATGCCCACACAAAAGAGCAACAGCAGATAGTGCTCTTTGTGTCTGTGCTCTTTGCAGTGTCCCAGTTCTTGGCTCCTGGAGGACTCTCAAGTCTCATCATCAGGCCAGTAGAGGGGAGCCTCAATGACTTTTAATAGGGAGTTTCCCACTACAAGCACTTGGTATTTCTTTTTATGATACCTACTGCAGGCATTGTTTTTAGTAGTGAAGCTGGAGGGTGGGGACTGAATTGGAGCTCTGCTTTTGTGGGTCACTGAGTACCCAAGTGCCTTCTTCTCAGTGTTGTCTGCTGCTGGAATATGATTATTGAACAACGTTATCTATCTCTCTGTCTCTCTCAGTGTCTCTAATGCTATGAAGCCTTTTAACTGCTTCTTGTAGCTCAGTCATTTGTTGTAAAAGATCATCCGTTAACCTGTATTCACCCTCTGCAGGTACTTATTACCAGGAGAAGGTTCAAGTACAACCAACTACCTGAACTGAAGTCTCCCTTTTTACCAGTTCTCTCTAGGGGGGATGCATCAAACCTCTCTGTCAATTTCCATGAAGGAGCACCAGTGTTAGCCTCAGGCAAGTGCCCACCACCATATTGACAGAGATCAAGATCCCCTTGTAGAGAAACTGCATAAACTGCTGTGACAGCGTGATGCTCCCAGATGGGAAATAGTCTGCTTTGCATTGTCCCTGCATGCCCTGCCTGCATAAACCATGCCCTATCATCATTGATTTACACTGGCATGAAATATTCAAAACACAATCACCACATATCTCCTTTACTAGTTCACATTTAACAAATATTGTCAATCAGTTCACCAATGAAGAGTGTCATCTCCTTGTAAAAAAAAAAAAGAAAAAAGAAAAAAGAAAAGATATAGAAAATGTTCTTCAGAAAACGTTGAAACTTTGAAGCATAAACATTTACCAAGGCAGTGTCATACAAGTATACAGTGTGTGAGCAGGAAGGAGATATGACATAGCTTGGCTACAGTGACAGAATTTTTATCATAATTTATTCTAAATTTGCCGTTGTCTTTCAGTGTACACTTTACAGCACATTATTGCCTTGGGGCAAGTCCAGGGATTTCTGCCTGACATTACAAGAATGTGTTATGGCATGTCAATGCTACTTGATTATATTATAGATCTACAATGTGCTGGAAGTCTAGTCTTTCATTTACTGTCTTACTAGTTGCCTAATTGATTGGAAGACTTTCATGTGAATTCTGCCCATGAATGTTGGGGATCAGAATAACCATCCCAACTGTCACATCTGCATTATCTTATTAGCATTGCCATGCAACTCATTTTAATGAGATCCTTAAAATGTCAGGCATTTATTCATACTTCAGCAGCTTGCAGGTCAATCCACTAATTGGAAGTTACCTGAGCTTATTTTAACAAACTCTCATGAGACCAGCCCTTTTTGCATCTTCAACCACTGTTGTTCATGTTTTTGAGACATTACTGTATAATGTAAGTAAGCTCTGAAAGGAAATTTCTTTCAAATGTCTGATTTGATTTCACACATTTGTGACAAAATAATCAATAGCTGAACATTTTCTCATGTATAAAATTTATAGTCCCATTTCTCATGTATGTTTCATATTAAAAAATATTTCAATAAATTTCTGTTCTGCTAGTTCTACACTGTAATAAATATACTAATATACCTTTTAAGAACTGAGTGCAATTGGATAAATTTGCACTGACTTCAAACTAACTAGAGAAATCTTTAAATCTGGGACTAATTAAATACAAATGATTGGTATACCTCATGGTATAACAATGGCTCATAAGTCCTCATATGGCTCTTTCTATTTTAATTACCTTGTATTTCCACAAAGTATTCCCACTGATTCTGCCCACAAACCCTTTTCTTTCTTTACTTCTCCCCTTCTTTCTTAATTTTAGGGTCTGAACTCATGATATATAAATGATTTCCCACTAAATTTCTGAAGCAAATACATCCAGGAACTTGTCCTTAAATCTCACTCAAATCTGTCTCAGTATGTAAATCCTGTCATTTTAGTAAGATAACTGTGGGCTGAATGTCTTCATATAGGAAATCCTACAAGTCTCCCATGTTTTCATGTCCAGGATTTTATGACATAGCTTCATTAGTGACTAAACACAAAATTTGAGTAAACAGTTGATTCAAATGACATAGAAGAAAGCTTAATGATATTAGTCAGTGATAGCCCACTGTCTGATATAACAGTAAAGAATGTCCCACCTTCCCTTACTGGAAAACTACGGTTGTCTAGAAATCTAAGGAAATGAAAAATATAAAGTGGAGAAAACAGTATGAGCAAAAAATAAGACAGGGAGGAAAGAAATAAGAATAAAATTAGCATATTTATTTTTTAGTGAGGCAACTTAGAATGTGAAGGATGACTTCCAATAACAGTGTTTTTCCCATGCTGCCAATAAATGCAAAAATTGGATACAATCGCAAAGCAGAGAATTCAAGGCAGAATACTTTCAATGCTCATTTAGTGTAATTTAATCATTTATTGAATAGGAATGGCTGAATGAAATTAACGGAGTCAATGAAATGGAAGGTGAAATACAAATTATGTTCCAGTCAACCATGGTTTTCGATATCAAAGAGAAATTACACTGTGTATATTTAAAAACCAATAACCTGTACCAATTAAGACACTATAAGCTTGTGCTGTATTATTAGATATAGTAAACAGATGATAAAATCCTCTCCTATACAGGTCAGTCATGCAATCTAGGCTTAGAAGTACTCATTTTCAGTTTTTTTTTTAATCTGCTGTTATGTGTCCCAGGAAATTAAATATATCTGCATACGTGATTTACTTCCAGCTTATTAAATGGTCACTGTGACATTTTCATTGCTTTTAAAAGCATTTATTTGTACTAAAAACTAATTTGTTTCTGCACAACTCCTGAATACTACAAATACTGAGAGAAAGTGAATAAATTGTATTTTATAAGAAAGATTTACACAGACCTGGTTTACAAGGGCCAAATCCTGCTACCATAATTTATGCTAAACACATCTCATTTTCAGACAAATTTGTTGGTTAATAAAGCACTTTTTCCTCATATCTTGGTCTCAGGAATTTTCCACTGTTCAATAAATCAGATAAGAACATGATGAATGCTGTGAATATATGTATAACTAAATCCATAATTTGCAAGGACCTTACTTAGTAATAAAATTAAGAAACAGTCTAAATGGTTTTCTAAATAAAAATAAGTAAATCTATGCTTGGATTTTCTTTTTAATTTCAGCATATGTACAAGTGAGAAGAAAATTTAAATGTATTAGTATTTAATCATATATCTATATTATTTCAACTGAATGTGTATCTAAATTCTTTATATGGGAATTGAACTACTACAACCAATAATTCAGATTTCTACCTGCTATAACACCACTGGTTACATTGGAATTGAAACAGAGTTCAGTCTGTCCTTTTTGTCCATGCTGGACAGCAAGTCCAACCCATGGCCTGCAGGCTGCATGCAGCCCAGCCCAGCTCACATTGCAGCTGCCCTCTGCCCTGAGCCATCATGGCAGCAGCCCTGCCCCATCCAGCAACCTAGTCCAGCTCCTCAGCATCAACCAAATGTCAGTGCACTAAGAAGACTGAATTAAGGCTGCAAACAGAACACGGGAAGGGTGCAGTGTGATGCTCAACTTTTCCCTACAAATTCTTATAGCACCTTCAGTTTTTCTATGTATGTTACTTTAGGAGCAGGCTTTGCTGAATAAGGCATATACAGTGTATAAAGGGACTGAATGGTCAATGGGTTCAAAGCATCTGAGCTTTGACTGAAGAACATGCTCCAAAATTAAAAATGAACATAAACTGTGCATGAAGCCTTTTATTATGCAAGACTGCTCAAGTTTGAGTAGAAAACACCTAAAATTCCTAAAGAAGTATACACTTTCTTTTCTACCCCTCTGTACTCTATTTAATCTTTAACTTCTTGTTAAAGAAGCATAAAAATAAAAAGTAAAAATTAATCATCATACTAATTAGGTTTGATCTCTTAACTCATGGGAAGCCAGACTATGAGATTGTACTCTGTATACACACATCTTTCTTCCCTAACAACATTTTAGCAATTTGACCAACAGAAGATAAATTTGGAAGAGGTAAAGGCTGAAAGGTTACCATATGCTGTATAAAATAAGATTAGAAGAAGGTGATGAGGAGATCCTATCAGTGCAACTTCACAGAAAGTACTCATTTGTAAAACTGCATCTACCTTAGAAATCAAAATCTAGATACTTCTCCAGAGCCCAACTCACTGAACACATTCATGTGCACTGTATAGGTAACATTTTTCTCTAAGCATCTTGTTGCTCCACTTTTTTGGTTACTTTAACTTTGGAGAGTTTGTTTTCTTTTGTTTTAGTTCATTTGTTTATTTGTTGCTTTTTAGTTTGATTTTGAGGGGAAAGAAAGAAAGCAAAAGTCTACTAAAGTCTATTGCTATTAGCTGGACTTGGAAATTCATAATTTACCAAATCAGTAAAGTAAGGTAGGATTGTATCTATGTCTGTGACGATATTGAAGGATGGTTACTTTTTCTGCAACACCAGGTTAGCAGGGAAGTTGTGTAACTTCTAACGTTTTGATATGTATACCCAGAAAGTGGAAGAAAAAGAAAAAACAACAGAATTTTCAAATTTGATTCAAGAGGATAGAAAAGCATTTCTTCTTTTGTTGAATAAAGCTGTGATTCGGTTTTAAGTGCTTTTTAAGTAATCTACTAGAGCAACAGTAACCTGATTCAAGGTTATTTTCAAATCTACCAATATTTATTCCCCAAAGAAAATCTGGTTGTCTGCCCCATCTCAAAATAATTGGGATGAAAAGTCCTGAACTTACTACAGTGAAAGAACAAAGCATCTTCTTCCACTAAAATGTTCAGTTAGAAAAAGAAAAAGAAAGTAATCTTTTTCAGTTCATGTCAAATAGTTCTATGAATTGTTAATTCTTGAAATGGCCTTTCTAGAAATATAAAAGACATAATTGAAAATAACAAGTAGATATTTCAGAGAAATACTGATTTGAATCATTTCCTAAGCTGCTCAAGGATTCTGAAGTATTATTTCTTGCAAAAAGAAATTTGATAGGTTTTTTACTTCTCCATTTGTTCTCCATTTCTCAATGATTCTTCAAAAAGCTTAAAGGTTTTTTTTATCAGATACAAACTGAAAATGATTACAAATTATTTCCAGTGACAGCCTAGTAAAGCAAAAGATAAAATGGATAGTTTGAACTGGAATTAGAATTTGCACTAGCTAGGCTTCCAACCTAAATATATATATCTATCTATACATATATAGATAAATAGATATATAGATATATATAGTATGTATCAATTGCTACATAATTTCTGAGTGACTATTTTGAGGTCTTTTAAATAGTAAGGATTTCTCATTCATACAAACTTATTTGCATAGTTCAGAAACAGGGAAATATTCATTATGGAGGAGAAACAAATACTTCAGTAAAATAAACAAAACAAAACAAAACAAAAGAGAGAGAGAAGAGAAACCTGAGTAAAATATTGATAAAATATAATGCAGTATTAATAACAGATAATTTTCTATTTATATCTGAATGAATATGTATAGACAAGAAGTTTATCATTCAGACAACACCTCCAAAAATTCTGCGAGCTATAACACTAACTACAGCATAACTACAGAGTCTTGAGATGCGTTTCTGATGTCCTAGTCTTAGGAAATGCTACGTAATGCTCAAGTATTATAGCACAGTAAAATCAACTTTTTAAATAATTCAAGGGAGATTTATCAAATTCCATTTCTCTCTGACGGTTTCTTCTCCAGTTAGAGAAAGCAAGCCACCCTAATGGGATTTCTCAGACCCAAGTCTTTTCAATTTCATGGAATTCCTTCATATAAAAGAAACTAGCAGCATGTAGGATTTTGAAACAGATTTTCTTATTATCAGAATATTGTGTCCCTCTTAATATTTAAGATAATTCTGAGAAAGTCATCAGTAGAATTTTATGGGGAAGGTATCTGCAGGTTAAGAATACCTCCTCATTTTATTCCTTGCTGATAATTTACATACATTAATAGCTTCCTACCTCAGTCTTAAATTGATTTAACAATTTACCTAGAGATTAGGAGTAAAAACTTTTGTTCTGTAAAGCTTTGAGTCACAAAAATCACAGTGGGTTGTTTCAGCTGGTGTATACTGTACCAGTCATACTACGCTTCACTGATTTTACAGTGCTAAGTCTGTCATGTATCTATAAAAAAAATACATTTGTTGTATATTTAGCATTTTGTATTAGCTGTATTAGTTAAATAATTAATCTGAAAGATTCTAAACTAGCCATCTAAATTGTTTTCTGTTATAAATAGGTGAATCATCTATATTCTTTTCTGATATAAAGTGGGGGCAAGCACCAATTACCTCTAAGTAAGATACAGGAATCTTTTTATGATCAGAAACTGCATTCTCATTGCAGAGAAAAATTGAGTGTCTGAGTCCACATCCAAACAAGTCATCTGATCTCTAAGATTTCTACTTTGTGATCAATATACATGTAAACTACTGGTTGGTTGCAATAGATCTTCCATATAAAACAGCTCAGGGTGCTCTTTCTTCTTCATGGAAGTTCTTCATTCTCTGAAAAGTCATCTTAGCCTCAGAAACAGTTTGGGTCAAAGCTTTCATATCAGATATATTAACTAGAACAGAGACACTAGTATCAGTAGGAATTGATAGTTGACCAAAGAGCACATTATATTGTACAATTCCTTTAATAATCCTGTTGGTTGATGCTGTAAAACTTTCAGCCTAACAGCACTGGTGCTTCATGGTCTGCAGGAAGCTAGCATTTGTTGCCATAGCAATCTGTCAGGTCTCTGATCTATCTTATTTTGAGTAGGGAGAGAGGGGTTTTATGATTTGAATGCGTGTGTGTGTGTGTGCGTGCACAATTATGACAAAAGCGTAGGTATATAAAACTGAAAATTATTTTTCTTTCAAAGCAAGCAAACAAACAAAAAACTTTTTAAAAATACTAAAAATATACTAATAAATATACTAAAAAACTCAGAGAACACTTTAATTTTGCTTTTTCTTAGTCACCTTCTCTAAAAACAATAGGGGATTCTCTAAACTAAAAATGTGATTTTACAGTCAGTAAATTTGTGTGAAAACATTAAATCAGTGAAGATAATGATTTCTTTTCCTCAGATTACCTAATCATGATAAAACCTCCTGCTTAATTTTCAAACAGTTAAAAAAAAACTGAAATGTATTTACCTCCATATCAAATTAGTCAATAGGAGTCATAACACTTGTCACAGTACAACTATTTTTGACAGATTCCTTAAGACATCATAAATACAATAGTAGTTCTCAATTTGTTAAATGACTTGATTAATTTTACTGAGTGAAACAATCACTCACAGAATCTTTTACTAAAGCATTTCCTACAAAGTTGTGTGAGGTAGCTAGTGATTATTCAGTTGTGAAAATATAATAGTAGTAAATTATTACAGGAAGCTTAATAAGTGGTTTTTAGTTTTGCATATGGGCATGGAAAGTTGCTGACAAGGTCACCTCTGTTTTGACATGCATATATAATGAGGCTGACCCCAAGTAGGTGAGCTGGAGACCACAGCACAACCATACAGTTTGTAACCATCAAAATAATACCACACAGAAGGTTCAGTGCAGTTTTGGTTGGAAATTACCTACATCAAAGACCTTTCTTATTTCTCAATATATGTATACCTAAAAGTAAGTACAAATGCCCAATGGATGCCAGGATTGAGCTCTCCATCCTGCTCAGGATCAGCACACAAATCTTCTCCCTTATCAAAAGCCACTGCTCTTTGACAATACCCACTCATCTTTCTCTAAACAAGTGTAGAGCCCTTCGTCTAACCAAGTTACAAACAATACTCTCAAGCCACTGACATCCAGAAGTCTCCATCCAGGACTAAAACTTTTATGAAGGACATCAGGCATCATCCTTGCCATCATCTCTGTGTTAGCTGGACGGAGGAAGAAGAGAGGGACAGAAATGTGAGGTGGACCGAGATTGCTTATTGAGGTGAAGATGCTACAGATGGATTATGTCTACCTGAACAGTAGCTTTGAGGCCAATGAAGGGTTTTGAAGAATGATTCACAGAGAGCTAGAGCATGTAAAGAGGCAGAATGAGGAGTTAGGCAGGTCTGGACCTGGACCAGAAGCAGAGGTTAAGCTGGTGTTAGATCTGGGAACTGAAGCATCAGACCATGAAGAAATTGAAGAAAAAGAAGAGCAGATCCACAAACAGAACTTGACCCATAGCAGGTCTTTAAAAAAATAAAAAAATAATTAAAAAAAAGCAGACGCAGGCCTGGAAGATTGTAACATATGTCCTTAAACCACACAAATTCAGATAACCTCACAGAAAGATTCTTCTCTAGAGTAGCTCTTTGCCTGTCTACAGCAAAGGCTTCTGCCAAATCCTCTGATACATCTCAATGTGATTTCTGACTTTTCTAGTGATTAAAGTTTGAATTCAGACAAACTTTTGTTATTTCTTGTAATTTATACACTGCAAGGACTGATGAATAAACTGATACATAAATTTTGTCTACTAGGATTTTCTCCTGAGTTCAACAGGAAGAACATGAGTACCTATAAATTACTATAAGAATCTAGCTTAGTCTCTGTATTCAGCTCACACAAAATACAGTTTGAGTGTCTTTTTACAGATTTTTTATGAAACAAGTTTGCTTATTTTTGAGGAAAAAAAGGGTTCAACTTCCCTGGAGTTGGATATGAATACAGTATGGTAGGAAAATATTTGTTTTAACTATTATGTCATAATTACAATGAATAATGCATAAGCTATTTTTGGATGGAAATCAGGATTTTAAATGGGTTTTTTTGTTGCCTGCAAGTTAATTTACTAGTAGCAAACTTGTGAAAATTCCACTTTTTCAAACTTCTGAGTTTTCCCGGAGTCAATCTTATTTCCTTGGGACATACCGTATATTTCTATTTTCCAAACAAAGAATCCTTACTAATTTTCCTAATTTTTAACTTTTTATTCTTCGGTAGCAATCAGATATACATATATTCCCATAATCTCACAAACTTATCAGTTGACAGATCTTTACCTATAACAATTTTCTCAGAACATCACTGTCAGTTTCTTGTTACTTATTTCATTTAAAATTTAAGTTGTTTCTGTAATACCAAGATCTCTTTCAGATTTTTCATGATGTTAATAAATTATTATCAGGTAACTAGTAGGTATTCCTAAGGTAGCTAGTACAAATTGTAACCTGTGTGCACAAAATTTCTAAAAAAGACATTTACTAGTCTTACAATTTTTAAAGGCTCTTTCTTATATTTATTTCTGGAAGTAATTAGGGTAAACTAGAGACTCAGTAACAATCTTTTCAAATCTCTTTTGGTATGAAAGATTTTAATGAATAGCCTACTACTCTGAAGTGCATTTTTCAGTTCAGAGAGAATATAAATTTGACCTCTGTCCTGAAAAGTAATGTCCTCTGTAACCTGTAAATATTCCATTTAGCATGGAGATTTTATTCCTCTGCTACTGTGTTTGTTTTGAACAAGTGTCTTTGATACAGCAGGATTAGTATTAGCTCATTCCAATGCCAAATTACACATAATTTCCACACTCCTTCATATGATGTAAAGTTCTAGCAGCAACACTTGAGAGTTCAATGTAAAAAACCCTAAGAGCAATTAGCTCTCAAGAGGTATGGCAAATAGCTTAACTGATGAAGAAAGTTTAAACCTTTTTTTCTTGAATACTTTCAGGTGGAGCTTCTATGGGAATTTCAGATGCCAGAGGCAGGCTATTACATGATAAAGTTCAAATTCTTTTAAAACATCCCTGTACATTTTTAAATACCCATAGGCAATCTTGTCCTATCAGTGTCCATTATCAAAATGTTGACCATGCAGACTTTTTGTGAAGCTGAATCCAGTAGCATACAGAGTGTATTGTTCAGATACTTAATGGAAAAAAAGTAATTACTTTTCCATAACAGGCAAGGCTATATTTTAACCTGTGCAACATGTCCACACTCAGGTAGGAAAGATGTAGTTTCAGGGAGGAATTTTAGAAGTCTTGGTTCCTAAAAACTCTTGCCATTATCTAGTGAGGTAAAATGCAGACCTTCTTGAGTAAGAAAAAAGGTCCAGACAAGTATATTCTATTACAGTCTTCCTCCTACCTGATTTAAGAACTTCTAAATTACCCTGGGCCTGTAAGGTCAGCAGATCCTAAATGGGAGAAGTTTGACACTGATTTCCCTTTTCTTCAGCCAGGCCCCTATCTTCTTTTCTCTTTTAGGGATGGAACATGTCATAGCATTAGCTCTCCAGTTAATGTAAATTTAGCATTTCTTTGAGTGATTCTTTCTGGATTCAAAATATGTCCTTTATGAAGAGGTCACCTTGACAGTACAGCAACTGTAGTAAAGAAAATTAAATCAACTGAACGTCAAAATTCAAGGTGAATATAACTTTAAATGATGTGTAGACTAAAAAGAGTATGCATAATTTGGAAGCCAGCTGCTATTCATACTATTTCACTTTTTTTAATTAGTCTGAGCAAATTTTACTGTATTGTCTTTTCTTATTTTCTCAGAGGATACTCTGTCACTGCGTTGGAGATTAAAGAAGTCTGCTGTTGGTTTCTAAATCTTGGTCTCAATCTGTAGAAAAATCAACAGCGTCTCTTGGATGCCAGTTTATTCTTACTAGAAGCATACATCTCAAAAGATGGGTATTTGGTTTAAAAGACCCACAAGATAGATATTTTGGTTTAAACAACGCTTCAGAAGTCCAAAATTCAAGTTGAGTTTCTCTCTATTCCCTGCTCCACTTCCCTTCCTTTCTGGAGCCTTCAGTACAGGAAGGATGTGGAGCTGTTGGAGAGGGTCTAGAGGAGGGCCACGAAGACAGTCAGAGAGCTGGAGCACCTCCCCTACAGAGACAGGCTGAGGGAGCTGGTCTTGTTCAGCCTGAAGAACAGAAGGCTTCAAGGTGACCTCATTGCAGCCTTCCAGTATTTAAAAGGGAATAATAAACAGGAGGGGAATTGACTTTTTACAAGAGTAGACAGTGATAGGACAAGGGGAAATAGTTTTAAGCTCAAGGAGGGAAGGTTTAAATTGGATGTCAGGGGAAAGTTCTTTACTATGAGAGTGGTGAGGTGCTGGAACAGGCTGCCCTGAGAGGTTGTGGATGCTCCATCCCTGGAGGTGTTCAAGGCCAGGTGGGATGGGACCCTGGTACCAAATCTGAAGGTTGCTGGCCCTGCCTGAGAACTTGATGATCCTTGGGGTCCCGTCCAACCCCAAGCCATTCCGTAATTCTATGATTCCCCTTCTCCCAGCCTGCCTCCCAGCCTCATCTCTTACGTCTCTTGGCAAGTTTTTTGAGTTGCTGTTGCTTCCAGACCCTAGGCTAACTGCAGCTACTATTGTGTTGAAGTTACTGTGTCATAAGACACTTCTGCATTGTCTCACTTTTCTGCCTATAGCAAACCACTTTGTTCAGAAGGCTATCTTGTGCTTGGAAATACATACATTGCCCAAAAATCCCTTTGGAAGCATTTTTAATTTAGAATACCAGATGACACCTAGTGGTGCTTACATGTAAACATTTCCCTTACAGAATAATATCTGTGGAGCAGCTGATATATACTTTGGGTTTAAAATAAAATCTAGTTGCTGCATTCAGATCTAGTTTTTACCTGACACTTTATCTAGACAGTATTGTCTTCTACTACCAGGGGAGAAATTCTATTGTATGGCAGTTTCTTTCATTGAGTTCCAGTGTCCTGTCTTAGCACAAAAAGGTAGAGATCTACAACAAATTTAATTTCTGCTAGGGTAATTTTCAGTAGCACTGAAACCTTCTGAGTGTGAAATGGAAAAGAAATATTTACATTGCAGTAATATCTTTTCAAAACAAGTCATTTCATTTATAAAGTCATTACCTAGGGATGTTTGCACTTCTGCTGGTGTTTTATTTTAGCAAAGGTGCCAGACAGTAGCAGTTTTTGTAGGTGGTTAATGACAAGAGTGAGAAACTAAAAGAGGAAGGTTAAGCCCAGTCACCTATCTCCTTACTGGCCTTCAGGAAATGTTCAATCCAGAGGTAAATATTGTTATGTAATATGAGGAAATACTATTATCTCAGGAAAAAAATATGATTATTTAATGTACTGAAAAAAAAAAAAAAAGAGTTTTTGAACAGCTATTTTTTATGTAGAATTTTGTTCATATTACTGATGATCTTCTGAGTACTTGAGAAAGTTACATTTATTTGCACACTTATCAAGGCTCTTCTAATTGGGTTATAGAATTTTGGTATAAGGAAACACAGTAAAACATGTGGGAGATCCATTTATGTGCACCAGCTATACAGCTGTTCCAGAACAGAATGAGATTCAGGATTTCAGTAACCCATCACTCCTACACCATGGTTCAGGCAAAAGGGGGACTTGGTTTCCCTCAAACATTCCCTGCAACTAAACTGAGGGTGGCAGTAGCCCCAGGAATTGATTTATGCAACCAAAAGGAAGTGATACAGAGAATGTGCTTCCTGTGGTGACAAGAGGCAGGGTCACTACACACCTGTCAGATCTCTACACTTTTTAAAAGTAAAAAATTTTGCAAATTCTGTTTTCTCCTTTTTACAGTGATATTTAAAATCTGGCATGTACTTGGCTGGCTTGACTGTTCCCTCATTACATCTACGTAATTTTGATAATGTGCACTCAAATGTAGCTATTTTGATTCAGCAATATCTGTTTGGCATTGTATGAGGCAAGATGGAGTCATGCAAGTCCACTCAGATCTACTAAAATATCTTGTGATCTGAGTTTTTACTTCCTTCTATTCAGAGAAAGATCACTAATTTATAGCAATCATAAATTGAGAGAAGACCAGGAAGATCGCATTTATCTAAAAAGTAATGTCTCTACTATATATTTTATTTAGAGAATGTTGAATACAAACATTAAATATATATAAATCTAAGTGCAACATGAAGTTAAGCACAGAAGCTTATTGTTTATACCTGTATAATCAACACACAGCTCTATGACTCTTTTCAGTTCAAAACCTCTTCACTGTGAAGAAATTTAATGGTGCCTCAGGATTTACAGCATGATATAATGCTAATGTTCACTGATTATTTTACTGGAAAAAGGATGTCTAACTGTGATTTATCATAATCTTTTTTACAATAAGAATCCATAATTGATGGTTTTTCTGTTTCACATAAACCTATTATGGGACACTAAAACTAGTGAACAGTATGGGCATTTTTAAGGAGTATGTTGATAGTGTTTGTCTTTCTGTCTGAATGACCAGAAGGTTCACGAATCATGTCTATTTATGTTAAAAGCTCCATGAATATTTACTGTGATAGTTAGCAACAGTAATATCTGCACACATAGATTTCATTTTTTTTTTATTTTATTTATGTTATTTAACTTGTCATGCATTTAAAAAAGTCCACAAGAAACAATGTGCAGAACTTTATCCATGTCCTAAATGCTGAAAACAAATTATCTTGAAAAAAATCTTTCAAAAACTTTTGACTCATTCTTCACTAAGCTGGTTAAACTGCATTAAACTCCACAGTGAATCACTAAATCCTATTGAAATTAGAAAAAACAATTTCACATCAAGCTCATGATAGCTTTTTAACCATTTACTTTCTAAGATCCCTTACAATATCCCTGTAATAGGTCTTTAAAAAAGATTTTAAACTGTGAGTTTACCGTGATCAGGGATACAGTGATACCAGATGCCATTTGATCTTTGGTCTAGGAACCTGGTGCCATCTTATTTGTGCACAGATACACAATAGTTGAAGCACAATGAGCAGAATCTGCCTCCCTGCTGCCCATAATGTAGGCAGATATTCCAAAATGCCTGGTTGGGAATGATTCCCTAGCACAGACTTCTATGTCAATTTGCCTGTACTATGTCAATTTGCCTCCAATGATTTTAACAATTTTAAAATAATCATACTGTTTAAATGCTTCCCATAGTACATCAAGTTTTTATCAACAGCAAATTTAAAAGTTGTGGGCATAAAGGCAAAGTATCATCCTTCCTGGGGGAGGAGCATATTGCTCTTTTAATACATCCAGGGAAATATTCAATAGCTTCAGTTCAAAAATGGATTTGTCAAAATGGGATTGAAAAGGAGAAGGTCTAGTAGGAGAAAAAGTAAGAGCTTAATCACTGTATAATGGCATAATGTAGTAATCCTGTAGAAGACATTTTTGCTGGGGATAGTCTGAATTCAGTATTGTAATCCAGTGGTTGGTGATACTAGAGTTTAAAAATGTAGGCATGAGAAAAAATATAGTAGAAGTACATGCAATGCGTTGGTTTAGTACATACTGATTTTATAAAAGGTGGCAGGATGTGCCCATAAAAGCAGTGAGCAAGAAGATGAGAATGGGATGCTAATAACTGGAGAGAGGCAGAGGAAGAAGATATTGTTTGCCCTCTCTGAAAGAGAAAAAACAGCAAGTGCAGGACAGATCAATATGAATGGAAATGGAAGAAAATGTGGCTGCAGTGCAAGGCAAAGCAGCAGTCAACAGCAGAGCAGAGATAAGTCTGATGCAGGAAGGAACAGAGGGAGGGGAAGGGCTGTAGAAGGGCAAAAGTGGCATCAGCAAACTTCTGCCAAAGGAACTAGTAGAAATAGGCCTAGTGGAGAACATCAACTTGAAAGAAGAAGAGCGTGATATTTTTCTGGCAGGGGAAAAGGAATGGATGCAAAGGCTCAAAGTAGAGACATGTCAACAAAAACATGTTCCATGCCTTCCTTTTGAAAGTGACAACTAGCTGACTCATGCTTCTCCGTCCATTTGTATCTTAGGATCCTTTGTCATTGCAGAGGAGCTACTACTGCAAATCCAGCAGAAAACGACACGCACATAGGTGGGAGGAACAGATCAAAGAGCAAGAAGCTGTTGCCAATTTGGAAGGATGGTGCTGTCTCTTATAAGAGAAGTATGTCAGTGTAATGGATGGTAGGCAGAGAGAGTAGAGTTTCTTCTCAGAAAACTAGCTGGACTGATGCAACCTGTAACTTTCCCAGTGCTCCACATTTTAGAATTCAGACACAGCTGCTGTGGGGAGAGCATGCTGCTACTGCGATAAAATAGTCTACACTTGCTGCTGTTCTTTGAATAACAGATCTCTGCTGAGCACAGAGGGAAGTGGTGACTGAAGGTAATCTGTAATAAAAAGATAACTGCCCTAAGTGTCCCCAGACTTCAGAATAAAAATGTTCTTATGTTTTAAATGTTTCTTTGCCAAATCAGAGGTGATGTTTCCATCGGCCAATGTAGGATAATCTTCTGCATCAAGTTTTTTGGAGGCTCAGTCCACCCATCAGCACCCCCTGCCTGAAGGACAAATTTCAGGTACATCTCTCTGATCCCATTGTTTCCCTCCAGAGACAAGTCACAGAGGAGTGAAAGGAGCTGCAGCACTGCTCCAACTCTATATTTTTACTCTTCTCTTCCACAAGGAATTGCTAGAAGGAGAAAAAATTATAATGTATTGATCCTTGACTATCAGAGGACATTATGCTGGGGCTGTCACTGGTTGCTATTCCCCAAACATTAAAGAGAATCTCAAGGACAAGTATCTCAGTGGTTCAGTGGAAAGTCATGAATTGCCTTGTTCTTCTCTTTACCTGCCTTACTGAATAGTATGTGAAATTCATCTTTGAGCAGCACAAGCCTTTGGATCCCAGCAAAAATCTAGCTCACCATAATGAGCTTTGCTACTAGCTGCAGGGTAAGAGTGGCAAATAGCTGAATGGGCTATTCAAGAAAAGAAATTTCTAAAATGTTTGGCTGCATTTGGTGTCAGATGCCAAGCTGAACAAACTCCTCATGCAAAACCAGTCTTCTTTCAACTTATTTAATGTGCAACTCTCAAAAAACAATTAAAAATAAATAAATAAATGAAAAAGTTTAACTAATAACAGTTTAAAGTTCTGCTAAGAAATTACTAGAGTCATTTGAAAACCATCCTGCACTGACAACCTGAAGTACTATTCGCAACAGCTCTAAAAGACAGCATTATCACTACCTCTGTCACCCGGTCTATATCCCAGAATCAGCACTGGAGCACCTGCAGACCCTCCTGGCCTTTTAATATCTTTTTATATGAGGACAAAGCCACTGACTGTTTTCAGAACCACATTCCCGTACATGTGCTCCACAGAACATGACTAAATGCAAAACCTCACATAACCGTCAGGGAAGAGCATTCTGCATGGCACCCCCGTAAACAAGTCCACTTGGTCTCACTAAGACAGCAGCCATCTGACAGAGACTTGTGGAGCTGTTGAAAGCTCTGAGTAGGGATGTAGGATTTCATGTAAAAATCAACTCTGCGAAGCCATAAACTACTGATATGTTTTTGGTGTATTCAGACCATAAAGCCAGGGTCATATTTTCATAACAGTTGCTCTTATTTAAGTCCTAAGAGAAGGTACTTATCACCTGCCAACTGCCACTGTGGTACTTAGAGAAGAATTTAGAAAGGGGGCAGTATTAAAGCTGGCTCAAACTTTATGATAAAAAATTTACTTTGAGAAAATTTTCCCTTTATCTTTCTGCTGGAGAAGCTTTTACAAGGGCATTTGAAAGTACTTTTGATCCTTATTTTCCATTCCTTCTTTCTTCCTATTCAGTTACCAGTTTCCCTTCTTTCTGATCTACAAATAGATAACCTGTGGAACTATATTCACAGAACCACAGAACCACAGAGATTTGAAGGGTCCTCTGGAGATCACCTAGTCCAATCCCCCACTAAAGCAGGATCCCTAGAGCAGGTTGCACAAGAAAGCTTCCTGGTGTGTTTTGACTGTCTTCAGAGAGATTCAACAACCTCTCTGGCAACCTGTTCAGTGCTCTGTTACCCTTACAGTGAAGATTTTAAAAAAAGAACTGTTTCTGGAATAAATCAGGGTTCTGATATTTCTTTTCTTTTTTTTTTTTTTCCTTTTTTTTTTTTTTTTCCCTGAATTTGGATTATTGAGAAATTTCAATCTGAGGCGTTCCAATGAGTTTTGCACACTCTGTGCAATTATCTCTACATTCAAACTGGCGGTTCTTAACGTAACAGAGACCCTTCCTCTTTTCTAACTTCAGAATAAAAATAACATACCCCAAAATGTATCTGTTTCGTAAACTTATGGGCTGAGAGCAAGTTCTAGAACTTTTTTTTTCCATAATGCTGATTCACTCACAGCATCTATTTACTTTCACCATGACAAATATTGCTCACAACAAAATGCAAAAAACCAAAGGTCCTAAATTCAATTTTATGTATCATGAAAGCTTTCCTCCTTTATAAGATTTGTGTAAAAGAGATAAAATGTAACACTTGTAACATCTGAACTCCCACTGATAAGAATTTAAATGCAACAGTACGCTGTTTTTAAGCTTGCATATATCCAGGGAGCAATGAATAAGAGATAGATTTGTATGATGCTGTACATATTCAGCCAACATCAACAGCTATATATATTTTTAGGATAAAGATTATGCATAAGCACATTATTAACTGAGCTTCATTGCAATGCCACTTACAGAATTTTAATATTTTGGGGGTTTTCTTTTTCCACTCAAATCTTATATAGAACTGCTACATTTAATTTTGATGTAGACATTTGGGACCACTGATATTAATAACTCCAGAAGTCTAAGGAAATTATCATTCGACAGCTCGTGTTCAATTTTTTCATTCAAATTTGAAATACAATTTGTAGAAATCTGTGTTGTGGGAACAGAC
This sequence comes from Phasianus colchicus, assembly GCF_987193195.1. NCBI lineage: Eukaryota > Metazoa > Chordata > Aves > Galliformes > Phasianidae > Phasianus > Phasianus colchicus. Next base: position 118,834,576 of record NC_143436.1, read on the forward strand.
AGGAGACTCAGAAATGAAATTCTAATCACAGCAGGGGGCCCTAGAACCAGAAAATACTGTCCTTACTTCATTGCTGTGGGGATATGATGACATTTTGATGGAAAACTGGCTACAAAATTGGGAGATGTATGCTTTAAAAAATTGTTTTGCCGGATGAGAAGTTTCCATGGTTTTTTTGTTGTTGTTGTTGTTGTTTTTTCTAGTAGTGAAATATACAAGGGAAAAGTCTGCATGTATATCAACAGTTGTCTGTTCCAGACAGCCGTATGAATCCAAGGTTCCAAGTGACAAGTTTTGAACTGGAATGTGAAAAGTGCTACACCAAGAAGTATCTACAGTTTAATTTTGATTTACCATACTTATATTACTGCTGCTATCATTTTAGTGGTGGATAAGTAATGCATCAAGAAAAGTAATGATATATTCCCCTTCATTATCTAAAAGGGGGCTACAAGAAAGAAGGGAAAGAAGATTCCTTAGCAGGGTGTGTGGTAATAGGACAAGGGAAAATGGCTTCAAACTTAAAGATGATAGATTTAAGTTGGATATAATGAAAAAGTCTCTTATTGTGAGAGTGGTGAGGCATAGGCACATGATGCCCAGAGAAGTGGTGGATGCCCTCTCCCTGAAGATCTTCAAGGCAAGAATGGATGGGACTCTGAGCACCCTCATGTAGCTGTAGCTGTCCCTGTTCATTGCAGTGGAGTTGGGCTAATGGCCTATGAATGTACTTCTCTTTAATATTCCTGTACATTTTTATATAACACCATCACTATTTGAGTTCACAAATTACTATTTCATCCCTGGTACTGCCTGTAAACACTAAGATCTCTAAGTATGTTCGAGAAAAGATGCTAAACAAAAGCTTTAGATTACGTTGGTAGTGTCAGAGATGCATGTATAATACAGCAAGTGTGCAAATACAAGTTTTGTAGCCTTCAATGATGAAAAGTAAGATTGTTGAAATGATTATACCTTAAGTAAATTCTAATTACAGGTTTCACTTGTAACATTGCCATGCAAGTGATTTAACTTTCACTATATAAAAATATATCTCTAATATCTAAAATAATAGTTATTATTATAAATTACATAATACTTATTTCAAAAATATTCCTTCGTTTTTTATTTCGTCATTCTTGGGGAAAAGGAATATGTCTAATTCTGTAAATGCAACAGACTATTACAGCTCAAGGGATATGTTTCCTCTAGCCCATATCAGAAGAGTCTTTTTATAATGTATGTATTTTAGATATATTGTGAAATGCTCTCTGCTTTCTTGAATTTCAGAATGTCCTTTATTGCCATCCCAATAATTGCCCTTACTGAAACTAGAACTGTGATGTTGAGGTAGCTGCAAGATAATTACATTAAACACATTTTTGTGAGATTGATGCTATACAAAGTAACACAGATTCTAGAAAATCCACAGTTTGTTTCATCTGAATTTCATTTCATTCATTTTTAGAGTGACTTTGTCTAATCAAAACTGAGATTAAGGGATAAAAATTATTTTCCCTAAGAAGGAAGGGTGGATGTAAAATATCATAACTTAAATATTATCTTATGCAGTTAATATGGAAAAAGGTCACAATCTTTACATCTTTCCATCAAGATGGAAGACAAGCTAATTACATTTGACTTTTTTTTTTTTTTTTTAATTCTATCCTGTATTATCGGTTTTATTGCTTTTAGAATTACCTGTCAGTATAAAGAACCAGCGAATACTTAAGACTCAAGAAATTTTGTTGGTTTTATTAACTGTTTAATGTTGCACAGGCTGGTATGTCTCTAATGAAATGACGGTTTCATTCAAAAGTTGTCTGGCTTAAGCTGGTAATTTAGTGCTTCTGGGAGTCAGACAAACTAGTCTCTGTAACAGAAACTTTTGTCTGAAGCGTCACCTTTGTGAAACATGTGACCTGTGATATAGAAAGAAGATAAAACTTACTGAAACACTTATAGACTTGGCTTTTTTGTTTGTTTTTTATTTATTTGTTTGCTTGTTTTTTTTGCTTTTAAAAGGAATCATATGGCAATAAGAGAAATACTGCTCATTCAAAAATCCTGTTATAACATTCCTTATCTGTGGGGTCAATACTATTTCATCTCCATTGTCTTTTTTTTTTCCCCTCACAAAGGAGCATCTTGACAACTTTACCTCTGTTATTAGCATAACTAGAACTAAAAATATATAAACTTTAGCCTTGGGTATCTCATAAGTTTGGGTGCCTATCAAGATCTTCTGTCCCTGCTCATAGCTTCTTCAGCTTCAGACAGAGGTCAAGTAACTCATCTGACTTATTTGGTCTGGCATTGAGATTGAATCAATAACTGTTTCTCTTCACAGACTCTTAAGCTGTTCCTGTAAGAACCAAAGGAATTATATATAGAGCTACCCAAGATCCTTTTGGTTATGCTGTCTCCAGTACTGGACACATGTCTGTATTATCTTCATACTGTCATGTGCATCCAAGGTAATTTGTCTTTGTTGAGAAGAAAGGATAGATGCAGCTTCAGGGTCCCAAACCAGCACTGTCTGGAAGAAAAAAATGTATCTACACACAGACAGGTATATTGAACCATTTATAGATATCCTGGAAATCCCTACTACCTCACCACTGAAGGGTATCTTATATTCTCTCTTGTTTTCAGACACTAAATATGTCATAATGAGAAATGAAACACAATGCTAAAACCCACATGCATAAATCAATACATTAAGCAAATATTATTTTAACAGATAATTTTTCTATTTCAGAACTCTCAATACTAGTGGGAGAGTGCAGGCTGCTTTTCATTCCCTTTTTTGCCCGTCCTAAAAATTGTACGTTAAGAACAAGGGGAGCGGAAGGAGAGGAGAGGAGGGGAGGCCACTGTGGCATATTACTGGTCTGGCAGGTGCAAATGTATCCCTGAGGGGAAACTTCTTTTGGCAACTATAAAAGAGCTTTTCAGATTAATATTCGAGAGGTACTTACAGAATGTACAGTGAAATTACACAACCTTTCAAATTTTCAGTCCATTTAACAAAGTGCTTCCAGTTTCCCTTTTATAACAGGTGAAACAATGAATATTGAACAAAATGTTAATCTCTATCATGAGCTTTTTATTAATCTCTGTATTCAGAGCAGAGCATTTATTAAATAAAGGAGTTAAAAGAACGAAAAGCAGAGTAGAGCCACTGGCTTTTAGCAGTTCTTGTTCATTTAATTATTTTTTTCTACTTGGTATATTTCAAGATATTGCTGTGTATTAAGAAAACAAATTTTTATCTTCAGCTTTCAATTTTCTCATTTTAGTAAATATTTTTCATCTCCCAAATGTGTATAAATTCCTTTTATGAGTAATTTATTTTTATCACCTCATACAATATACCTCTGCAGCTGTTTTTATACAGAAGTGACGTACTATAAAACCAAGGAAAATGCAGACAAGATGTTGAAAAGCAGGATGGATGGAAGCACTGCAGATCTGATTTTGCATTAGGGGAGAATAAGTCCCTGTACACCAACACTTTGTTTTACTTTTTCTTCAGTTGTATGGGATTCAGTCTTTAGGGTTTTGTAGCAGAAATCAATCTGTTTGTCAGCCACCTGATGCGACTTTTTGCTGGGATGTAGTTGCAAGCCAAAATACAAGACCATACTGCCAGCTAGTATGAGTCAGCATAGCTTAAGCAGAGCTATTCTGTCACTCCACTTCAGCTTTTTCATAAAAAGTTTGAGCTTTGTTCAAAATTTCAACAAAATATAACAAATATAATGTCTCCAACTTTGCAGAAGAATGCAAAATATTGTCACTGTTGGGCCTATAAATACTACATTAAAACCACCAGCACAAATACACAACTTAATTATCCATCTTATGAGAAGACAAATCCTGTGATCATATTGGCCTCTCTCATTATCCATAAACTCAGTTCAATGAGATGGAAGTCCAAGCATGCAAGATTTAGGTAGATGTGGCATACTTTATCAGCTCCTAGCCTGGATAACAGGGGCAGTCACTATAGCACTGTAGGGAAAAGCTTTCCAATAGTTTAGATATCCACTGTAACTCAGCTCTCTCACGTATTTTAATGAAGCATACAAGCTGGGTGAGACAAAAGATCATAATGAGAAATTAGTGCACCGTCTGCTATATTTTCCACATTGCAACAACTCAAAGTATTTGTGAGTTCCTTCTTGTTTGCTGCTTACTTTACAATTAAAGTTAGAAAGTCAAAGAAATGTTAATATGTCATATATATCATTTTAGCTGCTCAGTGCGAGTACAGACTTACGTGAACCCACAGAACAGACACACAAATGCTGAAAAAAAAATTAAAAAGTTATTTGAAATGGGATTTCTCACCTGCAAAAACTTGCTGGCTGCTTTCATACTGATGGCTTCGATTTGGATGACAGTTTACATTTCTTTAGATTTATGCCAATAGAGTATTGCTGATTTAATAAGAGGAAACAGTGGGGATAAAACAGAAACAATGCAGAATTTTCCCTATTGAGAAAATACCCATAGTGGCTTTGCTCAGCCACTGAGCAAATGGAAATGTCTTCTCCACACAAGCTGTCCCTATTTTTAAATATACAATACAGAATTTATTTACGTTTCCCCAGAAAATCAAATTACAGAATCACAGAATTGCAAAACTGCAGGAGGTGGAGGGGACCTTACAAGATCATTGCGTCTAACTCCCCTGCTAAAGCAGGTTTTATACAATAGGTTGCACAGGTAGACATCCAGCCAGGACTTGAATATCTCCATAGAAGGAGACTGCACAACCTCACTAGCCAACATGCTCATGTGCTCGGTCACCCTAACTGTAAAGAAGTTCTTCCACATGATTGTATGGAACCCACAATCTTTCTGGGTAGCCTGTTCCAGCACCTCACCACTCTTTCTGTAAAGGACTTCCACCTGGCAATCTAAACCTTCACTTACTGAGCTTAAAACCACACTCCCTTGTCCTATCACTGACTACCCTTGTAAAAAATTGATTCTCCTCCTTTTTATAATCCCAACTGTAGACTAAATGTGGCCTCACCAAGGCAGAGGAGAGGGAGAGGATCATCTCCCTTGACTTGCTGGCTACACTCTTTTTCATGCACCCCAGGATACCATTGGCTGTCTTGGCCATAAGGGCATGCTGCTGGCTCATGGCCAACCTGTTGTCTACCAGAACACCCAGGTCCGTCTCTGCAGAGCTCCTCTCCATCAGGTCATCCCCTAACCTGTCCTGATGAGTGTGGATATTCCTCCCCAGGTGCAAGATTCTGCATGTGCTCTTGTTAAACCACATCAGGTTCCTCCCTGACCAAATCTCCTATGAGTCCAGGTCTTGTTGAATGTGTGTTAGCTACCCCCCAGCTTTGTATCCTCAGAAAACTTGTCAAGGGTGGACTTTACCCCTTCATCCAGGTCATTGATGAAGATGTTGTACAAGACCAGACCTAGCACTGATTTCTGGGTACCACTGCTAGCCTCCAGCCAGACTCTGCATTGCTGACAACAACCCTCTGAACTCTGCCAGTCAGCCAGTTCTCAGTCCACCTCACCACCCGCTCATCTATCCCACGCTTTCTAACTTTCATTACAAAGATGCAACAGACAGTGTCAAATGCCTTGCTGAAGTCAAGGTACACAAAATCCACTGCTCTCTGTCCATCTACCCAGCCAGCGATGACATCATGGAAGGCTACCAGGTTGGTCAAGCATAATTTTTTCCTTGGTGAATCCATAGTAAATACTGCTGATAATCTCCTTCTCTTCCAATTGCTTGGAGAGGGTAGTCAGAACAAGTTGTTCCAACACCTTTCCAGGGGACAGAGGTAAGGCTGACTAGCCTGAAGTTTCCCAGATCATCCTTCTTGCCCTCTTTGAAGACTGGAGAGACACCGGCTATCCTCACTATTTCCATGTGCCAAGCACAATAGGAACTTTTTTTTTTAATCTATAAATATTAAGGACCATATATACAACCATATGTACAACAAGTTTGTAAGCAAAATAACTGTGGTGCATTGCTGAAGCATATGTAAATAAATATATTTCTCAGGCTTAAAAATCTATTCATATAGGTGGCATTATAAACTGCCATATGTGGCAGTTTTTGTTATAATTCAGTGTTTTGAATCTTGTGGACTTCAATAATATGAAAGTTAGTAATAATAAAAATAGTTATTAGCAAATAAAAAATAGTAGCTCTAGTTAAAGTTCACTAATTTTTATATTGCTATCCAAATGATCAAAGCTAGAGGAAAAGCTTTTAGTCCTACAGAGGATAAAGAAGCTTGTGTTTTATCTGATTCTTCTTGATGGGACTCCATGCTCAAACTGATCTAATTTGTTTAGACACATCAAAAAGGAAAAGGAAACTTAGAATGTAAGGTAAGATGTTGCTGGCATCACTGGAAAAGTGATGAACAGGGAAAATAATTTTTTTTTTTTTTTTTTTGGGTCACTGTGTCTCTTTGTTTGGGTTTGGTTTTGTGTTTTGTTTTTTTTATTTTTCTTTTTTTTTTTTGTAACAATACGGCACTAGCAGGCATTTTTTAAGTAAAGGAAATTTTTTCAGAGGACTAGAAAAGACAAACTGGATTTTAGAGTGCTTAGGTCTGTGAGTTTATTGTTTCAACTTCATGTTGCAAAGGAAAATTTCTAGAAGTGGAAAAGAGTTCAGACAGCAACTGGAAATAATTTGTTTTAAACATTCCACCATAAGTTATCAGAAACAATTGAAAGAACATTTCTGGTATCAAATGTTATTTATTTAGGAGGGAACACATTACTTTTGAGCTATATCAAGTATATCAATTGCATTCACTTATCACATCCACACAGCCAACTTTTTTTTTATTATAGAAGGTGAAAAAGTTGAACACACTGGAAATTCCATTGTTAAATATCAGTGGATTTTTACTGATTTTCTGTTGTATTAGGCACCCACAGGGCTATTGAGATGTGACACAACAGGACCTCCCCTGCTCAGTGATTGGACAATGCATGCTTAAGGGATAGAAGAAGTAGAAGATTAATGTATTTAAACAGATGCGACACAGTAATAAACGGCCATTTCTCTATTCACCATATTGGTGTATGCTAAGCACTAATTGGGGGGGGGGGGCTAATCAGTTAACCAAAGGGCAACACAGCATGACCATAACATCTACAGCAACAGTTTTCTTCTTATCTTTCACAGATACGTAATTCTGTAAAAATCTTATTTATGGTCTTTTGAAAAACTGAGGTGAGATTAACTAGCCTTCTTGATCTTATCCCAAATGATATGAGCAATACATACATACACTCTTTGCCAGTCCTGGTTTCTGCATCTTATGGCTTCCCACTTCTCTTCTGAATTCAGAAGTTTCATCTTAGGCAAAATTCCCAGTGCTTGTATGCAATAGAATGATTATGATTATTATTATTATTTTTACTAGCCTCCTAATAACAAACAAAACAGGGTACTTCTTAAGGGAAAGCTGACCCAAGAGATTCTGCCCAGCAGTTTCCTGAATAGACCAGAGTCCAATATACCATGGCTTGGAGTACTGCTATTCCTCTCCCCAGGATCATCTGAATCCTGGACTCCACTATTTTCTGGGTGCTACTAAAAATAATCATCCAATCTGCCACCCATAACACATTTGCCATTATTCCCCATTTGTGAGCATTAGACAAACAGATCAAGCCGTTCTACTATCTTATTTAGTAAGAAGTCACCAATAAAATTTAGAAACCTGCTTGTCGGTTGCACAAAGCCATGCTATGCTCTCAGCAGATGCCTGGATAGGTGTCAACTCACGTGATAAGCAGGGCACATGGTCAGGACTTCTTTGCTACTTTTTTGATCAGAAGCCACTTCAGGCAGTTTGCAGCAGGTTACAGTTATACAGCTGAAACTACTCCCCTCCAACTTTGGTCCAGGGACTCTTGACAGATGTGTTTCCAGTTGTGCACTTCTATAGAGCATAGCTTCCTCTTGTTATTGTTTGAGTTTTTCAAACAGACCACATCCACCAAGAATTGTACTTCACTCACATATGTGAGGAGTTCATAGAACTTCTCATTTAATAGCCTTGAGACTGCATATAGGCTTCCTTCTGCATAGACACATGGCGCAGGTAGCAAACAAGATCTACTTGCAGTAAGCTTCTAAATGGCCTCTCTTCTGAGTGGGAATGTGAAGACATCCTCCTGCCTTCTCTCAAGAGTTACTCCTTTTGCAGCCAGATTGCCTGAAGTCCTTCTGCCTCAAAGCTCTCATCTGTAGCCTTGCACATCTGCTTACAAAGGTAGTCTTTTCTCTCTTCAACAACCAATTTTCATCTCTTCCTAAACAGGAGAAGACTTCACAGAGATATTTTCAAAATCCATTGTTATGTGCTTTCAGGTACCTTAGTGAAGTAAATAATCAGGTATGAACTATCATACTTCATTTTTCATGGATAATTTTTACTAACACTCGCTGCATAAGAAATGGTCATCTTCTGTCTGTGCATAAATATTCATACAGGTCTCTGCCAATCAGACTACATTGTAGTTCATTAGTAAAAACTCAGAGAAAATATGAAAGTTTCTCAAACAATTTACTAGTCAATCATTTCCTAGTGCAACTAGAGAGTCCCCACGTAGACACTCTTCCTTGAAGAGGAAGCAAGAAAAAAAAACATAAATTATACATAGAATGTATAATCAATGAATAGACAGATGATATAATTAAAAAATATACAAGAAAATTAGGGTAAACAAGTTATCACACTAAAGAAGAATGGATGGAAAGCTTACCTTCATCCTGGACTTTCTGAGAAGACTCCAAGAAGAGCAGTCACCAAAAGAGATCCTTCCCCAATGGTAGTCAGCTCTTAAATGGGGACTAGGAGAGGTAGAACAAGGCTCCACCCCTTCCGGTAGCACAAGTGAATTGCTTTCATCTGTGCTCCCAGAGCTGACTCATTTCTCACCTCAGGTGGAGGTGATCAATCAAAGGTTCAGGCTATGATTCACCAGTTCCTATACAACAGAACTTCATGAAAAATTGTAAGATTGTTGAAGATTCAAAGTACAAAGATTAGAGTATTTAGAACTGGAAAGGAAAAGCTCTCCTAAAATATATCTTACCATCTCCAATATTAAATGATAATCAAACACAAATATATTTGAAATCAAAGCTTTAAGCTTTAAAGATTATAAAAGGCCCAAAGACCAACCTTTACGGAGAAGACATACTCTGATCTCATGTTCAAAACAGGAAGAACAATGGCCATTAACAACAGTTTCATTCCATTCTTTTTGCACAATCTATATTTCTCTAGAGGAAAGAGTTGCTAACTTTAGTAAATGCTCTCTCTTTTCCACTTTCTCTTCATCTTCAAAAATAGTTCTCTACGCTATCAGGCAGAGTGGGAGAAAAGAAAGTATATGATCTCGTTTGGAGTGGGAATATACATGCTCATATGGATTGGAAACTGCTAGACAGATACTTTCTTACTGGATTGGGAATTGCTCAAAAGTGTCTTTTCACAGCAAGAGGTCAAACCATTCAGAGCAGTAACTAAACGCAAGTTGCTATACGGGAGCACAGATTTGCAGAATCAATGAACAGTCCTATAAAGAGTCACCAGTCTCCAGTGCATCTGAAACTCAGCAAAGGGATCTGGCTTGAGCAGTGGGCTCAGGTGAACCTCATGTGGTTCAACAAATCCACATGCAGGGTCTTGCCCCCTTTTCAAGGCAACCCCCATTACCAATACAAACTGCAAGATGAAAGGATTGAGCGCAGACCTGCCAAAAAAAGACCTGAGGGTACTGGTAGGTGGGAAGCTGGACATGAACCAGCAATATGCTCTTGCATCCCAGAAAGCATACCATACCCTGGACTGTATCAAAAGCATGTCCACCAGATCGAGGAAGGTGATCCTGCCCCTCTACTCTGTGAGGCCTTACCTGGAGTACGTCATCCAGATGTGGAGTCCTCAGTACAGGAGAGGCATGGACCTGCTGGAGAGCAAACAGAGGAGGGCCACAGAAATGATTCACAGAATGGAAAACCTCTTATATGAGGACAGGCTGAGAGCTGGGGCTGTTCAGCCTGGAGACGAGAAGGCTCTGAGGTGACCTGATAGCAGCCTTTCAGTATCTAAAGTGGAGCTACAGGAAAGAAGGGGACAGACACTTTGGCAGGGTCTGTAGTGATAAAAAAAGAGGGGAAATGGCTTCAAGCTCAAAGAGGGGAGATTTAGTTATATATAAGGAAAAAATATTTTACAGTAAGGGTGGTGAGGAACTGGAACAGGTTATTTAGTGTTGTGGTTGATGCCCTGTCACTGGAGACTTTCAAGGCCAGGCTGGATCAGGCCCTCGGTAACCTGATCTGGCTGTGGTGTCCCCGTTCATTGCAGGGGGGTTGGACTAGATGGCCTCCAAAGGTCCCTTCCAAGTATAAGTATTCTATGATTCTATACATCTTCAGTGAGTAATGTTTTTTTAATTGTGCTCATGAGAAAGTTCTATTATGTTGGTTATAAGATCAAAGCTTAATTCTCTATCTATCTAATATGAGGGGAATTTTCAATTAGTCCTAGCCTGAGAGCCTGTAGAAAAGGGAACCATCTGCTTCACAGTTTATCCAAATCAGATTGCAACAATGAAGACCACAGAATTATTGACAACAGACGAGCAGTAGGAAAAGAAAATATTTTGCTAAAGAAAGTGTTGTAACTCTTCAAGAATCTTATGTTGCTAGTAATATCACCAACATATTAGTCATCATAGAGATAAGCAAATATACAAAAGGAGTAATAGATTCCACATATGGTTCTCTGATATGAAGGCCCATCTGCACACCATTCAGATGCTGTAATTGCCCCAGAGAAGGTAAGCAGAATATAAAAATTACCAATCAAATGATCATGGACTCCCAGTATATCTGCTAAACCACATTTAATGTTCTTATCCGTCCTGCCATCCTGCTTTCTGTAACAGGAAGATACCTGTGTTCCTGCACCAAAAAGCCACCTGCCTTCCTTATTCTCCTCTTACATGGTCCATTTGAAACAGACTGCCCTTTCACCTCTCTCACTTCAGGCACACTCAGCTGCATTGACCACCACCAATGAAGAACTGTCAGTGTGCACATATCTCAACACTTTAAAACATCCATCAGTAACATGAACCCATTTCTAGGGAACCTCCATGCTCTCCACTTCATCCATCTGCACTGCCAGCATCCAGCCCAGAAATTGTCTTTTGCTTGCCAAATAACTGATGGACGGAGTCTGTGCTTTCAACAGCCTGGGTTTTCCACAGATCAAAAAACAATCTTTGTAGTGGAACAGTCAGAGTTTGATCAGCAGTTTGGTGGAAGCACTATTACTATGGGGAATATGTGTAATGTACTCAATTAGATGTATTACCTGTGTTTAAAATCAGCTTTCAACATTTGCTGCACAAGTCATTCTGGCTTTTCTTGTGGCCCAAAGCAAGCACTGGGGAAACTGAAGAAGGCAGAAAGACAAAATTAATAGCTGCTAAAATCAAAATGTCACAACAGTTTTGCCTCAGAAGTGCCCTTTTGATAATCACTGCGAAGAATTCAGCTAAATTGAAATAGTTGCAGGCTTGTGGCTTCTCTGTAATGATATCAAATCTGTTCAGGTAGTCTGAGAGGGCAGGTTTTGCTACCTGACTTTGAATAGAGAACATGCATGCTGTTCAAATCAGTGGCTTTCCTGACATATAAATCATGTTCATATGTATACACTTACCAAATAGAAACACAGAATCACCAAATCATAGAAAGGCCTACATTGGAAGGCTCCCTAAAGGTCTCTCAGCCCCAATCCCTGCCATGGGCAGGGTTGCCCCCCACCAGCTCAGGCTACTCAGGGCCCCATCCAACCTGGCCTTGAGCACCTCCAGAGATGGGGCACCCACAACTTTTCAGCACTCTGAATAAAGAATTTCTTCTTCTTTCCCCTCTTTTAGCTTAAAGACATTCCCCCTTTTTCTATCGCTATCAGCCTGTGTAAAAAGTGAGTCTCTGTTCTGCTTATTAGCATCCCTCTGGTACTGAAAGTTTGCTTGGAGCTTTGTCTTCTCCAATCTAAATAAACTCAACTCTCCCAAACTCTCTTCAAAGGAGAGGTGTTCCAGCCCTATGATCATTTTTGTGACCTTCCTCTGGACTCACTCCAACACTCTGGACACTCCAACTTCCACATCCCTTCTGTACTGGGTGTCCCAAGCCTGGACATATTTCTCCAGATGGGGCCTCATGAGGGTAGAGTAGAGGGGGACAACCCCCTACCTCATCCTGCTGACCACCCCTCTATTGCTACAGCCATGATCATGAGGCAATCTACTCGGCACCTAGCCTGAGGTCTGCCGATGGGTATCAGGGTTCTCGAAGGGGGAAACTGATCCTTGCCTAGGAGCTGGCAGGGCTTTAGACTAGATATGAATGGGGAAGGGGATAAAACCAGGCCCACTAGAGATGACTCTGGGGGAGCAGTAATGGGATTATGGGTGAGGTGAGGGGCTCAGCTGAAGTGCATCTACACCAGTGCACACAGCATGGGCAACAAACAAAAAGAGTTGGAAGCCATTGAGTGGCAGGCTAACTATGACCTAGTTGCCATTATGGAAACATGGTGGTGACTGGAGAGCTGCAAACTCTTGGCTTCAAACTCTTCAGGAAGAACAGGCAAGGAAGGGGGGTGGCGACATGGCTCTCTATATTAGAGAATGCTTTGATGTTATTGAGCTTGAGGCTGGGGATAAGGCTGAATCCCTATGGGTAAAGATCAGGGGAAGGGCTGACAACACAGACGTCCTGGTGGGCGTCTGCTATAGACTGCCGAACCAGGATGAAGAGACAGATGAGGTGTTTTACGAGCAGCTGGCAGAAGCTGTGCGATCGCCAGCCCTTGTTCTCATAGGGGATTTCAACTTCCCCGACATATGCTGGGAATACAACACTGTGCAGAAGAAGCAGTCTAGGAGGTTTCTGGAGTGTATAGAGGATAACTTTCTGATGCAGCTGGTGAGAGAACCTTATGAGAGGAGCTGCCCCTCTGGACCTGCTGTTCACAAACAGAGAAGGGAGATGTGGAGATAAGGGACTGTCTTGGACAGAGTGACCATGAGTAGAGTTCTCGAACCTTAGTGGAGCCAGGAGGGGGAGCAGCAAAACTGCTACCTTGGACTTCCGGAGGGCGGACTTTGAATTGTTCAGACGACTAGTAGGAGGAGTCCCCTGGGATTCAGTCTTAGAGACTAAAGGGGTCCAAGATGGATGGTCACTTTTCAAGAAGGAAGTCTTAAAGGTGCAGGAGCAGGCTGTCCCCCTGAGCCGCAAAATGAGCTGGCGGGGAAGAAAGCCAGCATGGATGAATAGGGAGCTATTCTTGAGGCTCTGGGAGAAAAAGAGAATCTACCACCTCTGGAAGAAGGACAGGCAACTCAGAAAGAGTACAGAGAAGCTGTTAAGATGTGCAGAGAGAAAATCAGAAAAGCAAAAGGCCAGCTTGAACTCAATCTAGCTGCTGGGGTAAAAAAGAAAAAGAAACTCTTTTACAAATATATCAACAGTAAGAGGAAGACTAAGGAGAATCTCCACTCTTTATTGGATGAGGCTGGGAATGTGACCACTGAGGATAAGGAAAAAGCAGATGCCTTCTTTACATCTGTCTTTAAAGTCAGACCTTTTGTCCTCAGGGTACTCCAGTCTCTGACCTGGTAGTCTCAACTGGGGAGCAGACTAAACCCCCACGATTCAGGAGGACACAGTCAGAGACCTACTACTTCAACTGGACTGCCACAAGTCCATGGCGCTGGATGAGATTCACCTGAGAGTGCTGAGGGAACTGGCAGAGGTGATAGCTGAGCCACTTTCCATTATCTATCTGTGCTCCTTGTTGACTGGTAAGATCCCAGAAGACTGGAGGCTTGCCAGCACAGAACTAAGCAGTTGTTCGAACTTCTGAATTTCTTGGCAGAAAACTTCCATGACTCCCATCTCCAAGAAAGGCTGTAAGGAGGATCCGGGGAACTACAGGCCTGTTAGCCAGACCTCAGTGCTAGGGAAGGTTATAGAGCAGATTTTCTTGAGGGAGATCACACGACATTTGCGGGACAACCAGGGGATCAGGCCTAGACAGCATGGGTTCACGAAGGGCAGGTCCTGCTTGACAAACCTGATCTCCTTCTATGATCTAGTGACCCGTCTGGTGGATGAAGGAAAGGCTGTTGATGTAGACTACCTAGACCTCAGCAAAGCCTTTGACACAGTATTCTCCAGCAGAAGCTGGCAGCCCATGGCTTGGACAGGTACACTCTTGACTGGGTAAGGAACTATCTGGAGGGCCGGACCCAGAGAGTGGTAGTGAATGGAGTTAAATCCAGCTGGCAATCGGTCATGAGTGGTGTTCCCCAGGGGTCGGTGCTGGGGCCTGTGCTCTTCAATACCTTTATTGATGACCTGAGGGCATTGAGTGCACCCTCAGTAAGTTTGCAGATGACACCAAGTTGGCTGGAAGTGTTGATCTGCCTGGAGATAGCGAGGCCCTACAGAGGGATCTGGACAGGCTGGATAGCTGGGCTGAAGCCAATGGGATGACGTTCAACAAGGCCAAATGCCGGGTCCTGCACTTTGACCACAACAACCCCAGGCAACGCTACAGGCTTGGGGCAGAGTGGCTGGAAGACTGCGTAGAGGAAATGGACCTGGGGGTATTGATTGATGCTCGGCTGAACATGAGCCAGCAGTGTGCCCAGGTGGCCAAGAAGGCCAATGGCATCCTGGCTTGTATCAGAAACAGTGTTGCCAGCAGGAACAGGGAAGTGACTGTCCCCCTGTACTCAGCTCTGGTGAGGCCGCACCTCGAGTACTGTGTCCAGTTTTGGGCCCCTCACTGCAAGAAAGACATTGAGGCCCTGGAGCGGGTTCAAAGAAGGGCGACAAAGCTGGTGAGGGGTCTGGAGCACAGGCCTTATGAGGAGCGGCTGAGGGAGCTGGGATTGTTCAGTCTGGAGAAGAGGAGGCTCAGGGGAGATGTTATTGCTCTCTATAACTACCTGAAGGGAGGTTGTAGTGAGCTGGGGGTCGGCCTCTTCTCTCATGTGACTAGTGATAGGACTAGAGGGAATGGCTTCAAGCTGCACCAGGGGATATTCAGGCTGGATGTTAGGAAATACTACTTTTCTGAAAGAGTGGTCAGGCAGTGGAATGGGCTGCCCAGGGAGGTGGTGGAGCTACCCACCCTGGAGGTGTTCAAGGAACGTTTGGATGTTGTGTTGAGGGATATGGTTTAGTGAGAACTATTGGTGATAAGTGGATGGTTGAACTGGATGATCTTCTAGGTCTTTTCCAACCTTGTTGTTTCTGTGATTCTATGATATAGTTGGCCATTTGGACTGCAAGCACACACACTGGTATGCGTGCAACCAAACACATACATAAAGGAGAGAATGCTTGAGAGAGAAAGTGAAAGATGTGGGCTGAGGCAACTGTAAAACTGAAATGTTAAGTCCTCACCCTGTTTCAGTCTGTCTTACTAATAAGCATCCAGTTTTCACAATTACCAGCAGAAACCTAAATATTATACAGAAAACTAAATTCAAAAATCCTGATTTTAACTGCTAAGATACTCAAACAAGAAGCAGTTTCATTTGTTTAACTTTAATTCTCCAGAATTTCATGCTTATATGAAGCTGAAATTTATCTTCAATTTACTCTTAGTTAACTTATTTGTTTAAAATACACTGAGTACTTGTGGTTATCATAAGGTATGGAATGAAAAATGAGTCACAATGATGTCTGACATGAAAGTGTGTGTACAACAAAGGTGTGGAATTGAATTCCTCCATGTGGAAAAAATAGTCCCCAGTTGATGTTCACTGAGACTTGCTGAATGTTTGTGGAGACCAACCAGTGGATGTGAGCACTGTGAGGCAGTGGGTGATAAGTTTCCACAATGGTGTGTGCAACATGAGAGACAAGCCATATATGCTCTCACATTATGAAATGAAGAGAATCTTGATCAGCACATTCATGTAAATCAGCCCATTGTAGTGGCTATGTTGAAAAACAGTGTTTTGTAGCTGATAATTTGCTCCATCAAATAGTGTTATTGTGCTCTTTTTATCTATTGTAGTTTCTGTGACAATAGAGGGTGTTACTTTCTCAGCAACCCATGGATTTATAGACATAGAGCAATAAAAAAAGATCTTCATCCAGTTTTCTGTGTTTTGTACATTGATTGTTAAAAAAAAAAAAAAAAAAAAAAAGACAGCTTTTAATGACAGGAAAATATTAGTTCTTACTTCTTAGTTTCTGCTGAAATCAAGCCATGGCCTTTCTGATTCACTTTCAGAGGAATTTAAGACTGGTGAGTCTAGCAAATTAAGAAGTGTTAAAACCTGGTCTAATCTGACATTCAATACCATTCTGCTCTTTCTCCCAGTCTTTTCAGCAAATAATGCTTAATATAACAACCTAGCCCCAAGACAAACCCTAAAATAGAGCACAGTTACCAGCCCCTAAGAAGTTCTAATACCTCAAATATCATTCCTACCAATCTTGATTTGTAGTTACATATAAAAATGAATTGGAATTACCCGTGAAGATTTAAAAGTCCAGATGTAAACCCTCTGACAAACATTAGAACCTTTTAAATGGCTGAGGAGGAAATACGTGAAAATTTTTTCATTTGCTAAGATTCAATGGGGAAGCAGTTATGAGAGTACAAAGGAACTGTAGGAAAGGAAAGGAAATATGTTTAAGTGACCAAAAGGTGACATAGTAGAACCTACCATTTCTCCTTCTAAAACAGACATCTGTGGATTCACAGCTTGGTGAATAAGAGGTTGCCATTGCTCATAGCAGGCCACAGATTTCATGTCAAACTAACATTACAGCTGTTGGGACCTCTGAGACTTTGCTGTAGCATACTTGAATTTATTTTTTTTTAACTTGTTAACAACAATAATCTATCATTGGAAAATTACCTAATTTTGTTTTATCTTACGCTTTGTACAATTTTTGAGAAATACTGTCTATAATTATATACAGTTTTGTAACCATACTGAGTAATAACACAGAATTATTCTCTGTATGCAGACTGAGAAATGAAGTAATCTTACATATCAAAACAGTAATAACTTTGATTCTCAACATAATTTTCCAAAGTCTGTGTCTGATAGTATTAGTAATGGCATTATTTGACACCCGTGATTATGTTGTCAAGCAACTGTAATCAGGAGATTCAGTTTTAGCCTACGTCCCTCTCTACTGATACCAGATAAATGTTAGAATTTTTTTGCAATGGATTGTCCACTGGTCTTCTCTGACAGATGTGTGCAAGACTAAATTAAAAGTTTTTTTTTTTTTTTTTTTTTTTTTTTTTTTTTTTAGTGCAAGTTACTCATTCTTCACAGCTGCTAGGATTAAAAAACTCTCAGAATTTTTTGACATTTTCAAAACAAAAAGACAATTCTGGAAAATACACATTTTTTTTTGTCTGCTTTTCCAATACTACATATGTGCTTTTCTAACAGCTACATCAGTTTTCCTTAGAACTAGTGGGAATCTAAGAAAATTGTAACACAGTAATGCCAAAGTGAACCAAAAGCATTTTTAAAAGAGTTAAACATTCCACTGCAGTCTAAAATGGCAGTGACTATACACTGTAAAGTAATGTTTGCATGGAGTACTTGCTGCCTAGAACAGTGAATGTGTATCATGTACAACACTATAATCTGTACAGTTTTTGAGCTGAGTTTTATTAAAGAAAGAGTTGTATTTTGCACTGTGCAATTAAACGTCTATAATGTGCAGAACTTTTAATCTGAATTGAAATTTAAGTTTTCTGCTTTTTTCCAACTGGCAGGAAGCCAAAGAAGCAGGTTGCTCCAAAAGGGAGTTTAAGCAGTGGAAGGAGAGGTCATGGGTACTGGCCTCACCAACAAGATGCAGCCCCACAGTGTCCAGCTTTGTAAAAGCAGGGAATGGGATAATGATCTAAGGGGTAGCTAATGGTCTGATGAAAACATTTGAAGTTAAATACTGGAGAGTGCAGGGTAGGGAGCAAAGAAGGTAGAATCTCACATTGTTATGCTGCCTGCTTACTTGGATCATATGGGGAAAAATGCTGTCTAAGGAGGAGGAATGACAACAAGCAGTGTGATTTTCCAGTTTCAGTAGTGAAACACCAGACCCTGCAGTGTTCTCAAGGAGGCTTACACACACAGAGGCTTGTTTTCAAATATCATTTCTTTCTTCTGCAATCAATACAAATCTCAAACACTTCTAAGTGAGGGAAAATATCTGTGGAAAATGTGGAGTCTGATCAATGATAGAAAGGAAAAAAAGCAAACAAAATACTTAAGCTAAAATATTGATAAAAAATGAAATAATAATAATGCAAACATATAGGCTGTTTCTGAGGCTCTTAAGTCACCCCTATGGCAGCAGGAGCCACTGGATGAGTTTTTTTAAGCAGTTCCTTCAGCAATCATTCTCTGGGCTCCAGGCAATCAAGTCAAGTACTGCTTAGTTGGAGAGCTTACTCTCCGACCTTTAAATAGATCAGTCGTGGTTGGGAAGCTTTTCAGGAACAGCAAACACAGGACCAAGAAAACTTCTTCCCTCAAATTCAGGGCTTTCATTTCTGATTCAGTTCGTACACAGCAGTATGGCTTCTGATCTTATTTCTTACAAGACTTGGAGTTCTAACTCCAAGCTCTTTAATGGTACTGCTTCGGATTGGTATTGCTGGCAGTAAAACTGAGAGAAAACAGCCTTGGCTGTATTCTTTTCTTCATACTGAGACAGTAAATTATGAGACTGTACTTACACCAAAGCTTGTTGATTCTGTTACAGGCCCTGAAGACAAGTTTGTATCTATTATTCCAGTTAAAGTTATTATCCATTTCTTTTCCTTTTTTTTTTTTTTTAAGTTCAGGAGTCTACACTGCTCAGCTATGCAATCATAAGACACAGTTCAAAATTTTCTTCTATTGTACTCAAAAATGTAATGGGTTTAACTTTATCACAGTATAGTGCTATACAGGCAATGAAAATCGTTTTCTGCCCACATTTTGTCTGAACAAATTCATTACAGTATTGCTTTGAGAACTCAGCAGGCAGTGTATTTAATGAGGAAGGAACTGAAATAATGCTAACAGAATTTTGCATAGCTGTGAGACAAGTTATTAAAGCACACACAACTTAGTAGACATATGCAAGTGTTTTAAAACATTTTAAATATTAATATATATTTTAAAAGACAAAATACAAAATTCCTTTTTCCTCTCCATATGCAGTAATACAGGAGGCTTTTATCAAAGAATTCTTAATATAATTCTTCAGACATGGTGTCAGTAGCAATGACAAGGTAGGAGATAAGGGTATGATACACTGCAAGAAACTGTATGTGGCTGAGAGTTACATCAGATTGAGTTTTTACAGTACTAGCAGAAGCTCCCCTACGTCTCATTTTGAGCCTGTGTGCAAACTTTGAGAATGTGCATATGCTCAGATCTTGCAGCTTTATTCATTGTGATCTCAAATCCTACAAATGTGTGCATTAATTCAGTGGAGCCAGGGATATGTTCCCTTGCATGTTCACCATTTTCATCAGCAGGTCTGGCTGGGAGGGATACCTTCAGCTCTTCCTATCAGGTAGATTTCTTAACTGCACAATCTGTCATATAACCAAAATTTGTGGATAGAGAGCACTTTTGGTTGCATTCCAACTTAGTTTGGACAGCAGTTTGCCAAATGTAGCACCTTGCTATGGGATTTGCTGGTTATACTGCATTTCCAGAGAACAGAGATGTTTCCTCAGAGAAATAGGGCTGCCTTTCCTGCCAAGTCATGAAGGATTGCAACTATCAAATACTCACTGTAATCCAACCAAATAAGAAGCTAAGTCCTGTGTATCAAACACTGAATTTGAAGCATTCTGACCAAAGTCAATAGCATCAGAACACTGGGCACACTACGTGAAAGCAAATCAGATTTTGTTCCTATCCTTGTTGGTGGATCACCTGAGGCAAAAGAAGGAGCATTCTTGGACCATCACACAGGTTGTTATGGCTGAGTATTCATGCACTGCATCAACTCTCCCTGTGGAATAAGTACTTTTTTGTAATTGTTAATCCTTGAAAACAAGAAAATTGACAAGTTTACAGAGGAGAATAATTTTTAAAGGGTAGGAAAGAAAGAAAAGTCAACAGAACTGGCAACTGAGAATGCAAAACTGTTTTCTATCAAGAATTGCATTTGCATTAAATAGATATTTTGCCATCAGCAGAAAGAGCATCAGCTGCTGCAACAACAGCCAGTCATTACCCGCTCCAAGGGCAGGACAGACATTCCTATCACAGCCCTGTTCAGAGCTACAGCACTAAACTCCCAGCAAGCACTAAAAGGAATGCAGTAATTGCTCACCGTGCCAGCAGCTGCTCTGCTTATTCCCGAACGAAGGGTAGAATGAACCATAATTGTCGTATAGAATCTTGTGGTCTATGAACTCAGTGCACAAATAAAAGTAAATAGTGTTATGTGCAAAACAAAACAAAACAAAAAGTATAGAAGGCTGTATGATATGGAAAGATATTTTTCTTTCTTTAGAAAATCTCTGCATGATGTAGATAGGAACAACCAGTGGGATCTATAAAAATCCACTTCCTATTTCAACGTAACGACCAATTATCTTGGTTTATTTATAGCGTGGCAAGTGTCAACTAGTTCAAAGAATTGCTGTAAGCTCTAGGAACACCTACTTCTAGATCTTCCTAGAAGTAGAAGTTAAATGCACAAAAAGTCATACATCACTGGCATCAACATAAGAGGCTCACAAAAAGCAAGCTTTACAGTACTCCTCTGTTAACGCACTCTATACCACAAAGTCAAGTTGAGACTAGATGCAGATTTATAACTTCTGACTTACACAAGAACAATCTGTCACTTCTCTATGATTAAGGAATCACAACAAGTCAAACTGATTGATGTAAAATACAGTATGATGTATCCTGAAGTGCTGTTTCATGCCTTTGATTGAAAATCTTGTGTTCTAGAAAAGCCTGAAACCAGGTGTTTACTTCACAACAGCTTCTTTTCCTTTCTGCACCTTTATCCCCAAATGTAATCTCAAAAGCATTCAAATTCTTAACAAGCAGGTAGGAATTACTGTTCTACCACAAAAATTCTGAAATAATGCATAGCAGGTTTCTGAAATTGCTCTATGAGAATCAAAATAAATGTTATATCTAAATTAATTATACTAATTCAGAAGTTCATAATTAGCACGTCCAATCTGATTATGATACCATATCATCAAGATAAAATAAACAGATATGTAGATCTGCTTTCACACTTTGCTAGACTCAGTACTAATATGTTTATATTTTTAGGTTTCACTCACTGTAAATGAATAGAATACTAAATATATGTTTTTGATCTCATGCCCAGTATCAAATTAGATTGAATATGCACTATCTAAATTTATTGCAGTATATGTCATCTTCAGCTACCCAATTATTTCAGTAGCATTTGGCACAATATAATTTAAAAAGACCTTGCATGCAGGCAAAGTTCTTAATAATTCCCTAGCAAATTAATCCCTTTGGTGCAATTCTCAAAGATATGATGATAAATAAATAAATAGCCTCTTCCAGATCAGCACAATTTTGTACTAAATACCAAGTACCTTTAGCCTTATTAATATAAGTGACTTAACATTCATCTTACTGCATTGGAAATTGATTACATTTCCACTCTTTGGATTGTTTGATCATGCTTAATACTGGCTGTTTGGAAAACCAAACTTCACCTGTCTGTTTAAAAATATAGATTTTAGCTACACTGCTGCCCATGCCACACGAGGAATTTCAGAAGACATCTGAAAAGCTCACAATAATATGTTCAAAATCTGCACTATTGTCTGTGCTCCTCTTGTAGCAGAAAGTGAGGTGCCAGAGGCAGTGTTTGTGAGATAAATCTTAAAATCTGGACAGCTTAAATAAGAGGCTTTGTGAAACAAAACATCTAAAAGGGAAAGAAATTGAAGACTGCAACTGAAGTTGAAGCAACCCTCACCACAGAACTGTTGTTTGAATAAGGTTGAGTCAGAGCTGACAAAGCCTTCTTAGGCTATCACACAAGTAATCAAATGCCTAGCTAGCAAAATAAATGAAAGAAGAACTGAGTGTTCTGGGATTTCTATTAAAACAAATCAATACAGGATTATGGATATAAAATAAGCCTTTGCTTTTTCAGCATGAAGGCAGAGATCTCTCAGATCTCTACTGAATAAGACAGAGAGCCTATACAGCACCAGAAATAATTTTGCTTGAAGTAGTTTGTGTGTTTGAAGACATGAACAAAAAAAAATAATTAGGAAGGCATCTGTGTAAACGACCAGATTCTAGCATCAGAAAAAGGAAATCAGACACAATAGTATCTAGATAACCAGCAGCTGTGACTTCTGCTGTCTGATTCTCCTACAGTATGACCAAAATGGTATGTCTCAGAAAGAGCTGTAAGAAGGCATGAAGATGATATCCTAAATTTCACCATCTGAGGATCTGGTATAACAGTGTCTTCAAAAATATATCACTGAAATTTATGTAGTATTTCCTTCAGTCTCCAGAAGTTCTGTGAGAAATTCAGAGGGGGTGGAAGGAAAATATAACTTTATTTCCTATAGCTGAGTTTTATCTCCTATACCAACTATAACTGGAAACTACAGCTGAAGCTAAGAGCTAGTGACAAATTTAGAATCTCATGATAAGTATCATAGACTTTCCCTCCTGGGTGATAGTCTAATTAGTTTCTTAATCACTTCCTAACAGTACATTCTTAATGTGGTTGAAGTTGTGAATATGCGTGCGTGATTACAGTCATTGAATCACATGACTGATACCAGCCAGGATCTGGCTAGCTTGTCAAGAAAGAGCTGCAATTGACAATTGGCCGAAAATGAGTATATTTTGTATTACAACAATGGACAGCAAAGTAGGAATACATTGCATTTTCTATTTACGTCCCTTGACTTTGAGATTCAGTGTATTCAGGAGAAAGTTAGGACTTTGGTTTCTGTATTTAATGGAGATTACATTTCAGATCATCATCTGAAATGCACGTTTTTGTATGCACACTGCATGACACAATCTGAAGAATCAGGAAAAATCTGAGCTGGTTCTAGTTATTTCCATGAACTCTGTCCCATTTTTGTAGGTGGACTGTTGAACTGGATGATCTCTGGAGGTCTTTTCCAACTTTGACGATTCTATGATTTTCTTTCCCCACCTCTGCTGATAGGGTTTTAGCACTGCATTTCCTGTGTCCAGAATGGATAACAACAACTTTTTCATAAATGTGCACACAATTGATTTGTATAACTCTCTGCTATGGCTGCGCAGATACTCAAGAGAACCACTTTGTGTCCCCAGGTGGCACAGTGTTATAACATCCAACTGTCATTTCTTTGTACCAGCTTACTCTCATTTCTTTTCTTCAATCCATCGTCATTTTACAATTTTGAAGAATCCAGATTTTGGTATTGGTTTTTAATGTACTATTTAAAATAATCCATGCCATTCATTTTCTGTGAGCTTTTTGCAACAACTGTTTTACTTAAGGAAAATCAAAAGTGTCAATGAAAACTCTTTTCATTAGTCAAATAGCAAAATTCCTCAGGAGAAGTCTTAGTTAAAATTCAGTAACTCATTATGTATGATAGTCTTTCTTTTTTTTTTTTTTTTTTTTTCCTAGTGGGGAACTAGAAAATAAAAGTAAAGCACAAGAAAAAATTAATTTCACATTAGAGGAATTTCGCATGGCAGTAAATTAACAGGACTTGCAAAAAGCATTGAAATCTGACAGAGAAGTAGATGTTACTGAAACCAGTAACATTATTCTTTCTTGAATTATACTATCTTTGGCTAAATGTGAGCTACCTCAACGTGATGTGAATATTTTCCACTGATATTACTCCATTGTTAGTTATATTTTACTGTAGATATGGAGGGAACAGCAATATTTTGTACCACAGTACAGAAATTGCTGAGCTATGCATATTATATATAATAATCGGAAGTGCTTTGGACTTAGAAGTTTTGAAAGCTTCTGGATTCAAGGAGACTGAGGAATGTCATTGGACAACATATTAGGCATTAGTTTTCAATGCACTGTAGCTGCCAGAGGATCCACTTTGGGTCCACTTATGTAAATGCTTCATGCCAGAAAGCACAGACATAATATTCTGTTTCTAAATAACTCTGTTGATTTAGAGGAGTTTTCATCCTGATGGTCCCAAACAGATATGACAGTCACAACCTCTATGACCTTCCCCATTACTACAAATAAGAGATAGAAGCTTAGTACATGAGTAGGACAGAAGTTCAGTATAGAAAGGACAGTGGTGATATAGAAAAATCTGTTATTTCTTAGAGAAGTTTACATTGAATATTAGCAAAATCTCATTGTCCAAATCAAGAAAGAAAGCACAAAGTGCAGAAATAACTGCTGATATTGTAAAATAAACGCTGTTTAATTTTCAAAACATAAGGAATACTGCAGAAATAACTATGCACTATGTTAACTGTAATACAAGACATTTTCACTCAGTTTTAATGTGCTGCCACAAATCCCTCTACTTAAAGTAGGTGCCACCAGTATTTCAAGTATTTCTTAAACTAGTAATGGTTACCCCACTGTCTGATTTTTAAGTCTTACTTCTGTACTTTTAAAATCTTCAAGTGACAAGAGCAAATAAGTAAATAAACAAACAAGTCAATTGATTCACTGAATTTGGACACTACATATTGATAATGTATTATAGAGAAACTAAAAACCATCCATTGATGAGACTGATGAAAGCATTGGATAGTGTTGAAGAACTAACAGTACAATAGTCAGCTATCGCTGAATGAAAATGATACCAGAAGATAAAATCACTAACGAATAAAATATAAGAGAACAGCTTTAGGAGACTTTTAATAGTATGTAGCACATCACATAGTAAGCACAAGTATCTGTAACATTGTTGTTACAGATTCATATTTTTAGTGTTCTCCTAAATGCTGCCCAGAGACTTAAATAGTCAATAAGAAATAAAATGGTTTGTGGAGGATATTTCTTGCTCACTTTAAGATCCTATCCAAATAATCTTTCCAATGACATATTTTCCTGGAGCAATCCCTTTCAATTAATTTTTATTGTTACTTTCTTTTGATATGTGGGATTTTTATGGAACAGCTTGATTTGAAAATGCAAACGCATAATATTTTATTTATGGACGATTATAACATGTAATGCATAAAAATCTGACACAACAGCTTCATTTTATATATATTTGTATAACCAGCTACAGTATATATTTTGGAGTTGCATTTGCTCTGCCTTAAGAATTAGGGCAAGGAAAACAGCATCCAACAACAGTTTTGAAATTATATTTGACATTTTATTATTTAATACAGCAAAAATTAAGGAAATTTAAGACTCCTTCTGAGTCTTATAGGACTCAGGTATATATATATCTATATACCTATAATATAGGTATTATAGGAGTGAAGTTAATCCTATTCCTAAATTTTCTTCATCATGAATCACGGATTAATTAGAAATGGATTGGCAGCTCATAACCAATGACCAGCTTATGGTCTGAGAGAACCATAAGTGCAATAAAGGCTATCAACCTCTTTGATTTATCGGTCTAGCAATATTTTTGGAGGGAAAATTTGAAGGGAGCTAGTTCAGCTGCTGGTAGTTACATGAAATTGTTTCATTATTACATTATAGTAAGGACAAACCTCACCATAACTGCTTTGCTTTGTTTTTATTCAGCACTAATTTCTAAATGTTACAAGATGATAAGAGGTACTAGAAGGCTGAGATAGTATTTCTATATGCAGCACATACTTCTTAAAGAGTTCTCTCTCTGTTTTTCTTTCTCCACTTGAGTTTTAATGTGGAAGCAACAGTAGTAATTATATTTAAAAATGGAATGAAACTTTTACTATAAAATCCTTTTGAGCGCTTCAAAAGCATACTTTTAGCCTAACTACAGCTGATCTTTTCTCAGAGGAGGTTTGATGGTTTTTTTCCACTACATCATATTTAAATATTAATTCTACCTTTCTTGCCTTGTATATGTAGTTGAGAAAAACAGAATCCTTCATTTTTATGATGTTATCAGTATTAATGTAATCATATAAAAAAATAATTTTTTCTATAAAACTAAATATTATTGAGGACTGTGGAGAAGGATTTGAGTGTTCTGATGGACAACAGGTTGGCCATGAGCCAGCATTGTGCCTTCGTGGCCAAAAAGGCCAATGGCATCCTGGAGTGATTCTCCCCCTCTACTCTGCACTGGTGAGGCCACATCTGGAGTACTGCGTCCAATTCTGGGCTTATCAGTTCAAGAAAGACAGGGAACTTGTAGAGAGAGTCCAGTGAAGAGCCACAGAGATGATAAGGGACATGGAGCATCTCCTCTACGATGAAACGCTGAGAGACCTGGGGGTCTTCAGCCTGGAAAAGAGAAGGCTGAGAGGGGACCTGACCATTATTTATAAATAACTTAAGGATGGGAGTTAAGTGGATGGGACCAGCTCTTTTCAGTGCTGCACTGAGATGGGACAAGGGGCAACATGTACAAACTGGAATGCAAGAAGTTCTAAAAATGAAGAAAAGTTTCTTTACTTTGAAAGTGACATAGCAGAGGAACAAGCTGCCCAGAGAGGCTGTAGAGTCAAAACTTGTTTGGACACTTTTCTGTATAACCTACTCTTGGGAACCTGTTTAACAAGTGATAGAGGTCCCTTCCAACCCCTATGATTCTGCGATTCTATGATTCTCATAAGATTTTATATTCGCATCCTTGCATATTTTGAAGAAAATGTGATGTCTTTTACATATCACCAGAAGTAAGTGCAAGAGTATAAGTATTCCAGCAATTAACTTATATGTTCTATAGGATGCAAAAATAGTGCATATTTGACTCAGATGCACAGATTCAGGTCTTTGTCCTCTGCTTTAGAGAAAGTAAGCTTCCCAACATACATTTCAGGTGCTTTCAGACAAGAATTTTTGGGTTTAAAGACTAGGGCATGAGACTGCAAACAAGAAAGCCAAGTCCTATGATCACATCTGAACAGTTATGAAGAGTCAGGAGGATAGTAATGTATTCAGGCAGAGAATAACAAACGCTGCACAAACATAACTCTAGGTTAGTTAAAATCTGGATTTTTGGATGAACAGGATCTGTATGTAAGGCCATACACTGATTTCCCCTTCCATCTTTTCAGGTGACAGACATTCGATTCTAGCTTCAGGCTTTCCTCCAGGACCATAATGTTTCTTGATCTCTGTCCTGAAAGGAAAAAAATATTCTCCAAGCCATTAAACGTGCATCACTTATGTTCTATCTAAACCACACTTGTTTTATGGTCTGGATGCTGACTTCTGACCGTATGATGGTATGAGATGTAAGCACATACAGCTTAAAGAGAGATTCATCTAAAAAGGACTCTTTCCCATATAACTCAGGGAAAAGATAATAAAAAAGAGGTGTGGGGGGAGGTGGAGGGGAATGCAGTCAGGACCCCTGCACAGAAAGATTGCCCCAGAAGAACAAGCTAGAGCTGCCTCTGCCTTTGCACTCCAGCAGAGGCTTGCAGTAAGTTCCTCTCTGATGAACCACACTCAATTGATTACCCTGGGAACAAGAGGCATTTTATCATCTCAGGGCTGTTTAAGAAGCTTAATCTCAGAGGTATTTAAGAAGGTTATGAACGCATTTAGCATGTTTAGAAGTTATCTTAGTGTGTACTGTTCTCTCAGAAAACTCATTTCATTTGGATTTGCTGAACTGCAAGTAAGGACTGTGTCTTCACATTATTTGCTAAGTCACATTACCGAACACCATTAAAGAAGAAAATATTTTTCAATAATGCAAGTCATAGCCCTGATCCAATAAGTGGAATTACAGTAACAAACCTGGATAATACTGTGCTGCCCTCACAGTCCCATATACACCTAATAAAAAATTTGGCAGTTTGAATGCCTTTGTGAGTAGAAACAGTCTGTAAGGGTGACAAAAGAGAGCAGGGGCAGCAGCTACAAGAAACACTGTTCTACAAGAGAAGTATTATCTGCAAGGAGCAAACCTGGGCGGAGGGACAAAATTGCTGTTAGCTGCTGTGGAGCCAACAGCAGGAAGATTTAGGGCAGTGCATTACAAGGAAGAAACAACAGAATCAAATTGCTTTCATCCTAACCAACCTGGGTGGTCTGGGATAGAGATCACCATTTTGATTTTGGTTTAGTTGTTCAAATGAATTATGTCCAGGGCATTTTTACCTTGTTAATCAATGTTCCTGCAGACCACAGGGGAAAGAAATAAATTACTTTGCCTAGTAACAGTCCTCAGGGTAGTTCAGTTAATCTTAGTCACTTCTGTTTCCCAGGACAGCTACTGTGAGCTCTTTGATTCCCCGTAATGACTTTTGGGATATGACCGTTTTCCCTTCTCTCATTTTCCTACCTTGACTAAGCAGTTTAAGAAAAAATGTTTCATCATTATTGATTTTGGACAAACCAACTGTCATCTTTCTGTCTTATGCTGCACAAGGTTTAGAACAATGTTTTACCTCAAAGGGAAGTGTCACTGCTGATATGATCCTGCCATGAATCACAGTGGCATACAGCTTCCTTTGGCAGACCTGAAAACCAAGCCTCAGATTTTAATAGATTTTAATTCCAAGAATCAGCAGGATGTATAATGTTACAGTTTCATCCTAATGAGCTCAATGAAAACAATATCCTTTGTTTCTTCCTAGTGCAAGCACTGGGGAATAGCTATCTTTCCCAAAACCTTGGGTCAGAACTGCATATGGAGCTCTCCCAGCCTGTGGAGACCAGCGAACACAAACTCAAGAGGCTCATTAAAACCTACATGCCACAGAGCACATTAGTGTGGGTCAGTCTGTGCAGACTGTGCAGACTGTGTGGCTGCAATCAAAGCTGCATAGAAGATGTGCACTACATGGGTTGCTATTGTTTTCATGCTAGCTAATGTGGTAATTTTTTATATTATCATTGCTGTCTGGCTGTTCAAAGTTCTTATCCTAAAATTGTCATCTATTCCTTCATCATGAAACTGTAATTTGATAACTAGAGGGAAAAGTATCATAATTTTTCTGTGTAGCTAATCAGAATTTTTGGAATAGTCTGCATGTTAATCAGAGACATTATCAGGTGCTGAATAACTTTTCCTTCTTCAGGTAAAATAAGTAACTAACTAATAAATATCTCCAATAGTTAAAAACTAGAAAAGTAGGGGGGGAGAGGAAGAGACTTCAAAGGGTATAATCTAGTACAGAGACTCAGTTCTCATTTGTCACATTAAAGCTAGCAGAGAATGTTACATTTACATGAAATTCTCCTCAGAGGCATTTCCAAATTTATTTCCACAATGAGCAAACTCATGTGGTTTTTCCACTAGAGCTAAAGATTCTGGTCTTTATCCATCCATCTTTCTAGAAATGCTTTCATATAAAAGAGAGCTTTAAAATATATTTGCACTAATACAACCAACACATGATTTTTATGTCTACAGTTGCCTTTTTTATAAATTAACAGTCCTCTAGGGTAATCCTTCTACATGATATTGCAGTCAAATCTAATGTTGTATCTCTAATATCATTGCCTCTTTCCTATCTATTCCAGGCTGTCACATGCTCCTTCTGTTATTGCTCAATCTTAAAGCTGCTTCAACAACAGAATGAATTTCTCATGGAATTACTAGAAAAAAATTGCTGCTATTCTTTGCATTATTTGAACAGCTATTGAGCTGCACAAATGTCATTGACTGTTGTTCATCCAATAAATCACAAACTTAAAAACATTAAACACTGCTAAATGTACTCTAAATGTACCATTTCAGTAGTTCCACCTTAGTAAGCCACCCGGTGCCTTTTTATTGTTGTCATACTTTATCTAACAATGCCTATTTTTTCATCTAGTTTCTAGCAAATGGATAACACCCTCTCAGTCTCTCCAAGACCATTCATTAGTTATTCCTGTTCAGAAAATTTAAATGAGAATCAGTGATTATTTAATTTAGTTATGCATCCACTATTTTAAAACTTACACCTGCCAAGTTCTTAACCATATTCAAAAAATACTGAAATAGTCATTTAGACAGAAAAAAAACAACAGTCTTCTGATGAAAAGTGTTCTTTTCAGTATCAATCTGTCCACTCTCCTCCATCAGATTTCTGCTTAAGATGACTGAACAGACTAAGAAAATCAGCAGAATAGGACAATATCTCTTGCAAGGTTTATTTCTGACCTTGACCTCAATTTGAGAATCTTTATTTTTAGTACCACTCTTCACCTTTTGTCACCTTCCTTGTGTGTAATAAGTTCAGTATCTTTAGGAGGTTTTCCTGTTATCACCTGGATGTTGGCTGTAGAGAAGGTATTTATCTACTTCAGAACAAGACACGTCTCTTGTTAAGAATCAAAGTTATATCTTCTCTAAGGAAAATTCTTAGTAAAGGACATGTGAATAAGAGTCTGAATACAGAAACAGGTGTTCTTTTTCACAGTTTAAATTAAAAAAAAAAAAAAGAATGCATTAGAAGCAACTTGTATAGCCATTAGTTCTTACTTTACTCTTTCAAATTCTGGTTTACTTTAAAAGTAGTCAGTGCTACCCACACACAAATATGTATTTACACAGATCTGTGGATATGTGGGTAGAAGAAGTGGTGAGCACAGGCAGCCAGAGACCCAGGACTGACATAATGCTGTATGAATACCCAGCTCTGTCTGACATTTATTTAATGCTATCTCTTCTGGCAGTAAGTCTATCACCCAGCTGGAAACAAGTCCAGATTTCTCACATGGTGCTTCAGAAAATCCTGTGCTTTGTAACAATAGAAAAATAAACAGAGTTATTGGAGTTGAAAGTTTACAGAATTTAAGACAAGGAGATGTGTTCACTCACAGTTCTCAACACTGCCACAGATTCCCTCTCCATCACCACAGTAAAAGTGAAATTTGCTTTTGCTTGTCAAGAAGACAAAAAAGTATTCTGGTCCTCCTACTTGGTTTTTATAGTGGCAAAGTCTGGGACAGTCTATTTCAGTTTCGTTCAGCCTTTTCAAAAGACTCCATGTACCTTACATTCTTTACAACATCTTTGCCTTTAAAATACTTGGATAAAAGGTCAGTAATCAATCAAGTTTACTTCCTGTGATCTCAGCTTGCAATTGCAAGAATTTGAACAGACTCTGCATGGTCCTAAAAGGGGATGGAATGATCAGTAACTTGAAGATCCTACTGACAACTACTTATCTGACCTTATTTGAAAGTCCGAAGGTGAATCTTTATTACAAACCTTTTTTTCCTACCTGATTTATAAAAATGTTTCGATACATTGCTCAAGCTTCTCAGAAAAGACTTTTTTCCAAGAAAAATAAAAATGAAATGAGAGTCTAATCCATACTGATTTTTAAGTGTCATCAAAGTTTAAGTATGATCGGACTCTGCAGTTAAAATATGAGGACAAAATGATATTCAACATCAAATGTAAGTTTTGAGCCCCCTGACACAATAAATCATATCAACTATGAGCAGTTCAATTGTCATTAACAACTGATCATATAGAAAGCCCTGTTTTCTTTGTGTAAAGAATTTTAGAGGGGCTACACTGAGCAATCAATTTACTTAATATTAAAAACTAACTTTGCTGTACACAGACAATGAACTATTTCTGTATTCCTAATGAACTATCACAGCTGCCCTCAGTCGTGTTGTGTAAGTCTGGGTGTTGCTATCGTGTAGCACTATAAGAACTGCAGTACAGTAATGCTTTACTATTCTTTTTCCTCATCTAGACAAATTTTATCTCTCCCTTTAATAAATACTTCCATTTAAGCTACTTGGCATTTTTTCTCCCAGTTGTAAGGACCAAGAAAGCAAAACTTTAATGTAAAGCAGTTGTCTCAAGAGACTTCACTAGGAGGCAGAAGAATAATAATGTAGCAATCAACTCATTAAAAAAACATACTTTCCCGCTTCAAAAAGAGCTAACTTTTAGCAAGCACCTTCTAATTAAGCTAGTGACAGGTCAACACTTATTAAAGGATACAGAAGAACCACTGAAATTGCCATGTGAAATAATTAATACATATTTGAGATGGAGAGATATTATTAATAAGTAATTACTATTTAAAGATCATTTTGCAAGAGAATTTGTAAATCACATTGCCAAATGCACTTAAAATCTTTTAAAGAATAATGTGTCTTGCTTTCATTTTGGATTGTATCAACACAAGAAGAATAGAATCCAAGTTTTCTGATCTTCATGTTAAATGACTTTACAGGGATCATGGCTAAATCCCAATATGTATTTCCATGTGCACCTGAAGACAAAGGGAAATGTTTTGATAATCTTAGTATTTTTTGAATCATCATCTTAGCTCAAATTACTTCAGATATTTTGGATGCAGAAAAATATTAAAAAAAACTAAAACTTCAGAGTTCAAAATAATACTTTCTAACAGTAAATTTTACAAAGTGTTGCAATTGATAATATTTGGCAAATATATATCTCTGATCCTCTCAAAATTATCTTAAAAGATACTGCAGGTTAATGAATATATCAATTACATTTCTTCACTACGGGAAGAAGAAAAATACACCTTCCAATCAGTATGCCAAATTTTTTCATATTTATATATGAATTTATATATATTCATATATTTCTGCATATACAGAAGATAAAGTACTTTTCTGGATTATAGATTCTTAGTGGCTTATGTATCCAACAATTCAACATCACATCAGTAGTCTAGGTCAACTATGCATAAAAAGAGCAATGCTTTTATTGACTTGACTAGAAGCAACTATTAATTTCAAATTAAATCATGCTTGAGTACCTCCCAAATATCGTGAGGTAAGCATGTATAAATTCTCATTTTCAGCAGTTGCCTGTTACTTATATATTTGCCAGTCAGTAGATGAAGAGCGTTATTAAACACATACTCTTACATTTCTGTGTTACATTTCTTCTTGTTGTCTTATATTAAATATCTTAGATAATGCAGCTTCTACAACTGAATGTTTAATCCATCTTTGGCAAGCATGCACCTTTGCTTGTATTCAAGAATCAATATATCCAAGTTAGAATTATTATGATCAGTAACATCTGCAGAAGACTTTATAGCACGTATCTGTGAAAGGCTGAGCAATTTTCAGAAGACTGTCTTCTTTTTTTAAGATTCTTCTTTCTAAAAGTGAAAAAGAAATTGAAACTTTATTTTTTATCTGCTATCACCTATATTTAATAGATTTACTTTGGTTATGCTGGATTCATGCTAGAAGCTCTTACTTTTCTGTCATTAAGTGCCAAATTTCAACTCAGATCTCTTAGTGACAATATATTATTTAATATGGGCATTTGTCCCAAAGGTTTGGAAATTCCAATGTATGTACAATTCAACAAGCAGAAGTTGTTCTTGTGAAGCTTCAGAGCCTGGTGCAATGCAGCCTGAGCTTTAACATCAAAATGAAGTTCATATAAAGCAACAAAGCTTTTCTTCTACTTTTTACAAAAAAATCTTTGGGTTCCTTACTGGAAACTCATTACAAAATGATTACTATTGCTCCCTATCTTCCTTCTGTGCCCTCTACACCACCCAAAAAAAGGATACCTTCACCTGTATAGATCTGTAAAGAGAAAAGTAGATCCATCCTATTTATTTCCATGGAAACAACAACGTATACAAATAATACTATTTGATAGAGCAAATTCTCAGCTACAGAACACTTGTTTTTAACATAGTCACCACCATTAGCATATGCATTTTCACCAGCTATGAGTAAGAGCTTGCAAGTTGCAGTCATAAAAATCCACACAAGCAGAGTGACCCACTATTGCTGTCGCCACTACTGAAACATCCTGTACTCACATCCATTGGTTGGTCTCGATAAACACTCAGCAAATGTTGATGAATGTCAATAGGAGAAACTTTTTTCATGTGGAGGAATTCAATTACACTTATAAACACACTTTATAACTTACTTCCATGTCAGAAACTATTTTGTCAGACTTCCCCACTGCTGCTATATGTCACATGCAACAAAATGTAATTAAATATTGGTAGGAAGGTTCAACCTCTACTGCCATACCACCACCATCTGCCTCTGACATCATGGGCCAATATAATAAAATAGAAGGCATTACTTTTGAGCAGCCTTCATAATATTAATTAATTATTATTTTGTAATCAAACAAAATTAGGACTTTTTTAGGGAAGATTTGTCAATGTTCAAAGATCTCAACTAAAGGCAGGCTTGGATCCAGCTGGAAACATTCACCAGCAAATAGAAATTCCTCAAAATAGGAAAGTAAGACATCAGAGAAGTACAGAATTTGTGTAACCGTTTAAATTAATAAATGTTGTTTTTAAAACTTGGATTTCTAACAGTACTTTCTGTCAGGAATCCCAATCTACTTCCAGCTAATGGAGAGACCAGGAAAAAAAAACAAAAAAAAAAAACCAAAAAAAAAACACAAAGAAACAGAAAATGTTTGGGGTTTTTTTTTCTAGGCAGGTGTTTTCATTGACTCACTCAAGTCTTACATATTTTTTTGCACACTGATAAATGATCTAAATCTCACAAACAAAACTTTATTTCATGGTATTGATCTTTCCTTGTCAAGATGAGACAATCAAAATTGACTAAATTTCAGAATTAATATGATTTCTATCCCTAGCTGGAACATACACATAGACTCTTAGAAACTACATTACACACTAATCTGGAAATACAGAATATTCTGCTTTTCTCAGATATTTGTCTTCTGTCATATTTATCAAGTTCTATGAAGCATTCCAAATAATCTTTGAAACATACAGCACTTTTTTTTTTTCTTTAATTCCCTGTGTAAAAGTACTGGAGCAAATTTTGAAAACAAATTCCACTTGTTAGGAAGTAGGTTACTCACAATATGCAGAGTATATTTGAATGAACTAGAAAAGACTGTTTTATTATATGACATAGTAAATACTTCTCAACCCACACTGCCAGTCACCCTAACCATGCAATTAAGTGCTTTTAAAACATTTTTTCTCTAATAAAGGTAGAACTTCTGTATTACATTAATTGCAAATATGAAATCATACATGGTTTTTACAGTAAGAATGTTATATTAGGTTATAAAAGCATCATACAAACTGCAGTGAAAACGAGCTTCATTGCAGTAGCTTATTTGCAGCATGGATCCATGGCATAATTGAATGAAAATGATTAAATATAATAATAATAATCGGATAGTGCCATGGTAATATGGTAATATTAGATTAAAAATATGTGTAATGTTCATGACAGAGGAACCCTTTCAGGACAGCTTAAGAGTATGCATACTTTCCAAAGAATTGTTCTTACAGTTTGTAATAGTAGTGCTAGCTTTGGTAGAGAGTCATTTCATGAGATTGCCTATTCCTATTCTTCACGTGAGAGTACTATCATGGTTTTGCTTTTATCAATGATTACAAAATACAAAGCAGACATGTTTGGCCAATTTAGTTACCATGTAAGACATGGCATTATACCAACTCATTCTTTTCTTTCTCAGAAGACTTTAACAACTCCTTGAAATTCATCTGAAATAAAGTCTTCATGAAACTGATTCATCATTACCCACTCATCTCCGTGAGGCAAACACTCACCCAAAATGATTCTGGAAATTTGTGGCATTTGTGCAAGTAGGACAAGTATCATGCCTTGACCACAAGAGCTTACTTTGGTTTTGCTAAACAAACCTAAAATCAATTATTTTATTATCAAAGATCAATTACTCCAACTGAGGTTGCATCCCTTAAGTTGTCCTTAAACTGTATATCCCAGAGTATATCTGGTGGGAACTATTTCATCTTCCATTCAGACTGACATACAAATACAACAGCACTTTTCCGTGACAGTGAATGAAAACTGTCATTACTGTGAATAAGTTAGAAAATCCAACAAGATTTAACCTACTAATTTTGCAGTAGCATCTATTCAATATAAAGGCTTCTTCAGAGTCTTTAAATTTGTGTAAATCCTGCTATTAAAAAAAAAAAAAATAAAAAAAAAAAAAAAGGTTAAGCTTCAGTAAAGGCATTTAGAAACATTTACTCAGCATGCATAAGGCCAAGTAGGAGTGGTAGGTGCTTTGGAAGATCTAGAGGCCTAGATCTAGAAGACCTAGAGGTGTGAGTTCAGCTTACCTGTGTGAACAAAGATCAGCTTGTGTGTAAGTAAGTGAACTGGAAAGCTGAAAAAGAAAACCATAAAGCAGTATGAAACAAAATTCTCAGTGGCTATTTTTATTTTAATGTATATGTTGACTGTGAGCCACAGAAGAGGGAAATGACTGAGGAAATTTCATGGAGGTTGAGTAAATTAGCTTTGATGAAAAATGGAGAGGTTTTTTTGGCCTTGGAATTTAATCCTGAAAAGTGTGCATTTCACAACCAAGTGAGAATGAAAAGGCCATGCCCTGGAGATGTAACTATTTCCTGCAGTAGATCACAGCTGGTTCCTTGTGACAAGAAAATGGACAATTAGTGGGGAGAGGAGTGCTGGGAAGATAGCCAGCAATGTCATGTGTGTTATGACAAACCCTGTTAGATAGCTGGTTTAGAACAGCAAGGTATATCAAACATAAATTATTGTGTTCAAGCAACTTTAGGTCAGAAACTTACTATTGTCAAGTAACTGCCACTATGCAGTAGGAACTGGCTGCTTATTGTTTCATACTATTTGAACTACCACATATTTATAAGCTATTTAATGAAAGTATATTGATAGATAAAAAGAAAAGGGAAATGATGGCTGAAATGTAAAATTTTGTAAATAGAATTGGAGTTTATCACTTGCTATATTTTTCCAAAAGCCTGCAAACTATACAGTAAGATTGAAGAGGATAGGAAATTTCTGGTTTAGAAATTTAAAAGTATCTGCAATAGTTTTGATCCTGCTAACATCTAAGCTTTAATATCTAAACCAGACTAGCTCTAACTTCAGGCACCAGAGAATTATCAGTGCTGATTAAAAAGGCTACCTAAATAATTTACTAGTTTTCTTATCCACTCTCTACTATCCTCATCACTACTATTTTTGTCTGGACATCTCTCTATTATGTTCTGTCACTAGTCCTAAGCCTTTTTATATATATAACAAAGCAAGTTACCTAAAAATGCTTATTACTCTATCACAAATATTCTTGTTTTCTCTTTTTTTCATATGCATGTAATTACTTCAGTTCTGAATATAAACAACATAAGCTGAAAATACAACTTTGGCTATAAGAAGCCTGTAATTCTGAGGTTTTCAAGTCCAGGCTTTTGCTATGGATCGCACATGCTCTGTAGAGATGTGTGAAGGTGCCTGTTTGCTTATGCAAAGAATAACTCCATACCTTAGGATTTCAGGAGTTTTTACATTATTGTGGTTCAAAGCATCAGTTCTATTTACCAGGAGTACCATCATAATGAATACTGTAAAGCATGCTCCTTAATAACTCTTACAGTATAGTAATATAAATTACAGGTAGTCAATTTCTATCCAAGGAAAGAATAAAAGTAGATTTTACTCTTCTCCCATCTTCACTTGGAACAAATTACAGTTTTTTCTCTGAGTCTGCCTCCTCTTCATATCAACAACAGTCAATAATTAGGGAAAGTGGTTAGCTTTTTGTCTTTCTATTTATTCTCTTTGTGGCA
The DNA here is from genome assembly GCF_987193195.1 of Phasianus colchicus. Taxonomy (NCBI): domain Eukaryota; kingdom Metazoa; phylum Chordata; class Aves; order Galliformes; family Phasianidae; genus Phasianus; species Phasianus colchicus. The sequence goes on from NC_143436.1 coordinate 118,872,373, forward strand.
AGGGCTCCAAGAATGACCAGTGTGACCAGAATGACCATACATTGTCTCAGTGCTTTCAAAACAGCAAACATAAACTACCCTTATGGCTAGAGGTTTGTGTATTTCAAGTGATTTTAAACTTGTATTACAATTAGGTTTTTTAAAAAGTATTTAAAAGGAGGGATCTCTTTATTTCTATGGAGTCAGGTCTGAACATACGTAACTGCAGTCTTCTTGAAAAAGATGCTGTTGTGCTTTAACCTAGCATGCTACCCAGCATCACACAGCCTTTAATTCACTCTCCAACCCTTCCCAGTGGGATGGCAAAGAGAATTGGAAAAAAAACGTAGAACTCATAGGTTGAGGTAAAGCTATTTTAGACAGAAAAAGGAAACAAAATAACAGTAATGATATAACAAAACAAGTGACATACAGTGCAATTGCTCACCACCCACTGACCAATGCTCAGCCTGCCCCAGGGCAGCAGCTAACCTCTGCCATCTCCACTCAGCCTTATAGTTTCCTTAAACTATGCCAAGTAGTATGGAAACTATGAATCTTTGGCCAGTTTGGGTCACCTAACCTGGTTCAGCTCCTCATGTCCCCTAACCCCCTAACCAGCCCATACAAGAAGCTGAAAACCTGAGGTGTTTTTTGCTCTGTGCAGCACTGCTCAGTCACAACTGAAACATCAGTTAGTTATCAATTTTTTTTTCTCCTCAAACTGAAACACAGCATCATACCAGGCTCTATGAAGAAAATCAATCCTGTCCCACCAGAAATCAAGACAGACACAGGATGGGTGAAAGTACTGGGTGTCCTTTCTTAACGTACCTTTGGAATTAATTTGCAAAATACATCTGTAACTAAAGGTTAAAGGTGTATTCTGGATAATTTCCAATAAAACACATAGTATTTAAATCAGATAACATTGTTTAGCATGTTTCTTTGCTTAAGACCTCTCCAGATCTTTAGAAACAATAGCATGGAAAAGATAGCAGCACATTTTTGAAATAATATTTCCAGTATACATCTGGAAGGTTCTGTTTTATGATACATCTTGAGATGAATTGTTAGGAGAAAAAGATGACGATCCATAAATAGAAGCTGGCATGCTGCAACAGAATAATGATTCTTCCATTTGCTATTCTGAACTAAGAAGAAAAAGCCAATTCAGTCTTCTTTACACCGCATTATGGCACATTACATCCATTACGTCATGTAAGTTGAATTAGAATATAATTAATGTGATGTCAGCTTGCTATTAGTGCCTGATGAATTTTATGTTTTATATTGTTTACTGGTATATTGTTGTTGTCCATAATCTGTATCATAAATACATTTGATAAGTCCTATTGTAGTTATTTCAATTTGTTCCACTTCCTACTTCTAGTGTTCAGCATATTTTATGCACTAATCTACATTATTTGATATCCATCCTCCCTGATAAGACTCAGGCAAGAGATGATGTTACCTTGGCAACACATACTACCACAAAATTTGAAAATGCCCTTCTGAAATACTCAGATCTTCCTTCATTTTGTTACATTTGCTCTTAACAAATTATAAATGGAAAGCATTGCTGTCAGGGATGCCTGCATGAACCTTAGTCACTGCTAAGATTTGCTGAAAACAAGCCACAGTGGCCCTTACTTTGCATAGGTGTGTTTACACAAGTGTTACGTGGCAGTCAATCATCAAGTTTTTGTTAGGGAACCTTTTGAAATGCAACTTTTCTGTTCAGCTGAATGAAAAATAAGGATTTGCAGCAATGAAAGTACTGTCAGTACTGGCTCACAGTGTTGGATGTAGTTCAACACAGAACTGATTTTCTCTTGATCCTCTCTTGGGACAGGACATTCATTTCACCCATCAAAACTTCAAACACTAACTTATTTTATAAGATTATATGCAAATTTTGGAGGTGATCTAAGATGGGAATATACAAAATGTCTGTCAGTACTACACTCATTCTTTATGGTCAGTGTGTCTTCCAGAAGGTCCTTTGTGAGAGGAAGGAAATATCTAAATATCTAAATAGTAGACGTCAAAGTAAAATGAACTAATTTCTGGAGTTGTTTCTCTAAATTCCTGGGGAATTCTCTGTCCTGGAAGAAAGCTTGGTAAGACGCTGCACCATCAGCAGATGCAGCTGTGACTTTGGAATTGGACTTTAGTAGCTCCATCTACTGTGTGCATGGTCATCTCAGAACACCATGGTAGCTGACTTTTTCAAAATTTTTTAATGTTATATCATGGAAAAAAATATTTATTTTTGCCTTCTTCATCTGGTTTGCACAGTTGCTAATTTATTTCAGTATGTTAATTATGCGTAATACCAGTAATTTCAGCATCAATTGTGACTCTTCCTCTCATTTTTTAATATACAAATTAGCATACAGATTGCTGTAGTTTCTTTGAGCTTTCAGTAATTCTCTTGATACAATCAAATAGAAAAACACAATACTTTCTGCATAATACTCCTTGTAATTGATCCCTGTGATGAACTCTTACAGTGCTTTCATTGATTTATGCTAGAATGACTCATCACATTACAGATACCACAAAATAGTGTTGCTCTCCATATATCAAAAGATATAGTTACTGACAGAATCTTACCCCTACATGCAGAACAGCTAATACGACAACATAAATATATCTTCTGTCAAATAGAATGGGTATTACAGATTGTTGAAGTCTCCAACAAAAGGAAGATGTGAAGCTGTTGGAGCAGGTCCAAAGGAAGACTATGAAGATGATTGGAGGGCTGGAGGGCATCTCCTTTGGAGAAAGGCTATCAGAGTTGGGCTTATTTAGCTTGGAGAAGAGAAGGAGCTGGGGAGGTCACATCATGACCTTCCAGGTCATGTTTATAAGCTTTCCTCAGGAGCTTATAAGCAGGAGGGAGACCAGCTTTTTACATGATCTGATAATGATAGAGAAAGAGGGAGAAATCTTAAACTTGAAGTGAGAAGATTTTGGCCAAACGTGAGGAAGAAATTCTTTACTTAGAGAGCGGTGAAGCACAGGAACAATGTCCAGAGAAGCTGTGGTGCCCCATCCCTGAAGGCACTCAAGACGAGGTTGGATGGGGCCCTGGGCAGCCTGAGCTGGTGGGGGGCAGCCCTGCCCATGGCAGGGGTTGGAGCTGAGTGATCCTTAAGGTCCCTCCCAACCAAGCCATTCTATGATTCTATGATTCCTTTATTTTTGTAGTTTAGACGCCTGAAGTGGAATATCAGCTGTTCTCATTTTAGTCATGACTAAGAGGATACTATGGCAAGGAAACAGTATAGTCTTCTAACTAAGACAGGAAGATCTTCCTTTCCCCCGCAGCATCATTACAGAAAGCTACAGAACTGTTATCAGGCGTGGCCCAGGAACATTCATCATAAACATGGTATATGAAGTTGATGTACATCAAAGTAAGCCCCAAATACAGCACAGTGATGCAGTGCTTGAGTGCCATTACTGTGTCAGTGAGTACTAAGAATAGCACACACTTTGTGCTTCAGGGCACTTGTGATCATACATTATGGTCTGTTGAAATAAATTATATTTGTCACATCAGTTTCATAATAAGCAATGTTTGTAATTTAAATGTTATAAATGAAGAACTTAAGCCTCTCAGAAAGTTATGGAGTGGAGAAAACAAAACAACAAAAAAAAAAGAGGAGAATTTAAATACTGGCCACCAGATCCAAGTCACAAATTAGATATCCTTCCATGTGCCTAGCCCTCTGCAGAGCTATTCTATTAAGTCCAAGTAAGAAATTTACATGTTAAGAGAATATAAGAACTACCTAAGGTTGTTTCTTCCAAATATGACTGTATAAGGTTTGTTATTTTGAATTTCCTCAGCTATCAATGTCATGATTATTAAAAGCTCTAATGAAATTCAGATTTCCTATTACACACCATTCCTTTACATTGCTCTTCTAAGACTAAAACTACTGTGTGCCTTTATAACACCAACAATGTAATTTTGTCAAATATGACAACATTTTTCTGTGAAGAGTTCTGAAAAAAAATGCAACTTTTTTTTTTTTTTTTTTTTTTTTTTAACAAGACACTCTTCACAACCCTTAAATGTCTGGACATGAAAAGTCCTGACCATGTGAACTCCCCCTGGCATAGTCCAGAAGCAAGAAAAAATGTTGTGCTCTGTGTTCATGTGAGTGCAATGAACTGACACAGAATTGTAACAGTGGTAATATATAATATACAGCAGTATGAAACAGTTGCACAAAGTTAAAATTCTGGAATTGTGGGGGACACAGCTTACTTAATCCTAAAGTCACTGCTCTGAAAACAAAAGAAACAAACAAACAAAAAGAACAAAAATATGTGGGACAAAATCCTTTAAATTTCTTTCTTTCACTGCTGAAGTGAAGCACTGTAGTAAGAAAATTTACGTCAGCCAACCATCTTAAAGGCATTAAACATAACACTAATTCCCCTCTTTAATAGTAAACAGGCCAAGGTATTCTGAACTTATTTTATGGTTTGAATTTTAAATCCCGATTTATGGTATAACCCCTGAAGTTAAATAAGTCAAGCCTACTAAGAAGTAGAAACTAGAAAAGCAAATGCATGCTTTTTCTTCTATCCTTCAGGCTGACTCTCCCAGTTCAGTTGCACAGTTAGAGAGACCAGAGGAGGAGAAGTTTCAACATTTTTCTCCAATCTGAGACATATATGCTTGGGCCTGTGTCCCATTTACAGTGGAAAGTAAATATCTGGCCACAGAAGCTGAAGAATCACTAAGTAAGGTAAAATTCTCTTTTATATTCTCCTATATCCTTTCAGAAATTCTTTTTTTTTTTTACAGAAGCAGCACAGTGGGCTCAGGTTCCAGATGGTAACTTGGAATTTACAGCAGTTTGTGGAAGGATTCTTTAATTAGATTGCAAGTTATTTGACTTTTTGTGATTTTATGCAACAAGTTATACACATAATAAAACTTAGTACCAGTGTTTTTAGAAAGCTGTTCTCACAGGACTTTGGTATTACACCTCTTGAGTGTTATCTTTATTCAACATTCACTCATAAGATAATCACTTCTTCTCCAGGAGTGCCATGAGTACCTTGCATCCGACAACTGCATAAAAGTTCAGCAGTACCAGTCATTTTGCACTTAACCTCGAGTGATGGGACAGAAGTTTACTTTACTTTACTTTTGCTTCAGCTAAAAGTCAAATCTTCTATCAGGAAGTTCGGTTTACTGTTCTTTTTACTGAGTCCAATACACTGACAACCAATTTTTTCTTTTTTTTTTTTTTTGCTTCAACCCAGATTTCATAGTTCTACATTGATGTGAGCTATACCAATTCTCCTTTTTCCTGACCACAGCTGTCCAATAAGTATAACGTAGAAAGAAATGCCTTATAAGAACCTAAATAGATAAATAAATTTATCTCCTTAGCTGAGGTACACAAAGGAATGAGAGGAAAAGGAGAAAACACATCTGTGCATGTGAGAGAGAAAAAAACAAAAGAGGTAAAGAAAAGAGAAAGAGAAATCCTGCTCTCCATCATCCCCCATCAAGATGTTCTCAGCACTGCCTTGATACAAGCCTTTAGCCACTTGACCTATTCTTCACAGCTGTGATGAAATAACTAAATTCCCTTCCTTAGACCACCAATTTTTTTTCTGTTTAAACAGCATTTAGAAAGACAGGCAGAATGGCTGTTCCTAGTTTCCCTTTTTGGTGTGTGTGTGTATTTCATCTGACAGTTATAGTCTCTTTAACCATGTCTGCAAGCAAAACACATCACTTTAAAGTTCCGGAGGATTTCATGTCATTGTAATGATGCATGGCATCCTGTTAAGTCCTTCACATTAAACATGTAACTGAAGGCAATATGAGTTGAATTCCTGGGGTGACAACAGAGATAGAAGTACTGAAGTTTACTGAAAGCAATGAATCAAAATGTCTACAAGCTGGCTGAGTAGAAGAAGAGACATGAATAAAACCAGTGCCAGACCTGGTACTTCTCAAGCTCTATAGACATTCACATTATTTTAAAATGGTTCACTGTCATTTCTATTCGAATGTAATAGTATTTGGACTATCTGGTCCACTGAACTTCATCTGTTAAAAAGAGATACTAGAAATTAGTTACCACTTCCTCAATTACAAACATTCTTATCCAGTAGCAACCCTAGCTAACTTCACAGTTCTTAGACTTACCTCTTAGAATTCCTTTAGAATAAAGGAAAAAATCTTAAAGGAATGACTCGTCACCTCATTTGACTCTTTAGATACCTACCTTAGTATGGGACTAATTGTTATTTAGATTTACTTGTTTCTGTCATTTGATCATCAAAAAATCTACGAGTGTCCTGCACCAGCATAGCCATCAGTATTTGTCCAGACACATAGTCTCATTTATAGAATTAATCAATAGTTCCATTAAAAACAAGTGGTTAATCAGATGCCAGCACAAAGCTTAGCAGATCCTTCATCAAAATTCCACAGCCTGAAACACCTCATGTAGATTACACAGTGAGTAATTCAAAAGAAAAAGCATTTTTACATAGGATTGACTCATGTTTTAAATTAAAGATGTAGGACAACCCTAACAATTAGAAAAAAAGAAGGAAAAAAAAAGACAATTTAGTAATAAGGGATTTTTGAGAAAGAAATCTCCCACCCAAGGAGAGAGAGGGTAAAGATGAAAAAAAAAAGTCTCACAATTAATCCTCTTCCTCTCCCTCTCCTCCTCCTCTCCTCTTTCCACCTCTAAGTGTTCAGGCACAGATATTTATGTTTAGCCAGTAAGAACTTCTACACAGCATGAAAGAACTTCAGACATCAGATGTTTATAAACTTGTGAAATGCTTCATGGTTCAGCATGATTCTACCTTTTTTGAGAAAATAAAGCTTGTAGTCCTGAATATGTTTATAATTTCATGAGTATATTTCATATTTCTTAGGTTTTCTATATGTGAAAATTATGGGAAAAATAAGTAGGTTGTACCATCATGATGTCTCTATAGTGTTAATTGTTATATATGTGTGAGAGCAGGAAATTTTAGGAGGCAGAATTATTTTCTTAAGGAACGTGTTTTTGATTAAGTCACACTCCAAGGCAAAAGCCTTTCTGGAGTTCCAAGAGAACTTCCCTGGAGATGTTACAAGAAATAAATATTCCTTTCTGATCTTCATTTGCTCTGGGAAACAGTATTTTGATGATGATGCATAACTGCTGGCAAGCTATTAGATACCCTGCCTCCAGTTTCTAGTCTGTGTACCTATAACTACACAATTACAGTCCTTATATCTATATATGAGTAGGTAGGGTTGAGAAAATACACAATGGTTATACATAAACAGAATACAAACATAGCCTCAATGAATAGACCACAATGACTGTTTCACTCTTGAGACACAGGATACACATTATACTGCCTCAGAATAAAATGAAAAACAATTTGATTTTCTAAGAGAGATGAAGTGAACATCAGAGCAAGTTAAACAGTACATGCTGTGAGTCTGTACAGAGGAAAAATAGTGTTGAAAACCTTAGTCAGAGGTTAATTGATAATCGGTTGAATTATTCATTTGTTATTAATGATTACTAATGAGTAGCATTAGAATAATCAATGTTCCAGATCAGTGCTTTGCCAGATGTCACGTTAATTGCAAGTGAAGATAGCAGTGGGTTAGCAAAATGCAGAAACAATTAGTGTGATTGACTCCAAGCCACCTCATGCCTCTCTGGAGCATTGTTCTAGCAGTACCGCAGAACAGTATAAAATTCTCTGAGTCTGCAGAGTGGGAAAAAAGAATTCCTAATATCCTTTGATATAACTGTGTTTTGTCTCATAAAAGGTAAAATTACAATAAATCTTACATAAGCAAATATATTTGCTTTTAGAGTTTGCAATCACAGGCTAATAACTAAGGAACATCAGATAACTAATTGAAATTAAAATCTACTCTTTCCCTGGTGTAAAATCTGTTGAGTTTTAATATACTCAATAAAACTGTGTTTTTAAATTATACTTTATGACCTGAAACAACAATAAACGACTAACTGCCATGCTGCTATTCAAAATATGCAAAGTAGATTCATAACCTACAGGTATAGCAAAATGTTAAGAAGTTCAATTTTATTCTATACAGGAATGAAATTTGATTCTGTGACTGTAACAGGAGTTTTCATCTACCTTAGACTGACAAAACAACAGGACTGAATGCAAGGGTATCTGGAAGAGGATATGCACAGCCAACACAACATCTTCCCACTGTATAACATAGACCATCCTATCTCTTCCCACCCAGTTCAATCCTCAGCTGCAGGCAGAAAGTTGACACATCTATTTCCAGGTGGCTACCCTCTGAGTTTATAATTTTTTCTATCATTCAGTGGCTCAGAGGAGTGAGCTTCAGGACCAATAAGTCCAGAGCAGTAGTGCCATCCATCATCCATCAAAGAAAGAATTGGGACAGGTTATACACATCAAAACAGGGCACCAGAAAGCTGAACACACACTGAGTTTACGTGTACAATACATGGCTGAGTTGTGTAGCAGTTTTGTAATCAGTGGTACCATACTAACTGGTGCAATCAGATTATAATTGGGGATGATTGGGGTGTATATCACAGAATCCCAAAATTGTAGGGGTTGGAAAGGACCTCTAAAGATAATTGAGACCAACCCCCCCGCAAAGCAGGCTCCCTAGAATAAGTTGCACTTATTCTAGGTGTCCAGGCAGGTCTTTAACATCTCCAGGATAGGAGAGGACTCCTATTTAATTGACTCTGGCACTGAAAGAAGGATATTCTTTTGATTCTCATTGGAAAAAATTATAAAAAGTATGCCATCCTTTATGATCAATGCATTCAGTTCTCTCTGTGAATCTTGTCTGAGTATTAGTGTTAGATAATGATAAGTGATATTATTGCCTTTGCATGTGACCAGACCAAAAGAAAGTTTCCTCAGGGAAGGTTGGCTTGTGCCTGTGGTGTGTTGCCTGGACCCCTAACACACTCTCACCCATGTGAGGGCTCACATAATGTGCTCTACACTGCATCTGGAACATGCAGTAATGGATTGGAAGGGACCTTAAAGCCGTCCAATTCCAACCCAGCTCCCATGGGCAGGGCTGCCCCCCACTAGGTCAGGTTGCCCAGGTCCCCATCCAACCTGGTCTTCAACACCTCCATGAGTGGGACATCCACAGCTTATCTGGGAAACATCTGGTGCTTCCACCTAACATCTAATTTAAATCTCCTCTCGTTTAGCTTAAAGCCACTTCCATCTTGTCCTATCACTATCAGATCACGTAAAAAGTTGGTCTCCTCCTGTTCATAGTCTCCTCCAGATACTGGAAGGCCATGATGAGATTTTCCTGCATCCTGGTCTGGATGCAGTGCTCCATATGGGGCCTCACAAGGGCAGAATAAGGGAGGAGTATAACCTTTTCTCACATCTGCCTCATGAGGCTGTTTCTTACTTGTTCTGCTCTTATAGTGGGAGGGATTTTGCTCCCCTTCCTAAAAGGTTCAGGAATGTGAAGGGTGTGGGAAGCTTGACTGATAATGAAGTTCAAGGCAAAGAACTCATTAAGTACTTCAGCCTTCTTTATGTGTGAGGAGGGCAGATCTCACTTTTCACTTATCAAAGGGGGTAACACTCTCCTTTGCCTGTTCAGTGTACCTATAAAACTCTTTCTTGTTATTTTTCACATTCCTCATCAAGTTCAGTACTATGTGTACCCTGAAGATGCTCCTACAAACTTCTGTGACATACAAGGTACCTGCTGATCTAAAGTGAAGTTAGAGTTCAAGATTTAAGTTACAATGCTTTATTTAGCTAGGGGCATTTAGGGTTTGTTTGTGCCTTAACCACATATCAAATTCTGCTGCGTTGATTTCAGCAGAGGAGCAAGTGAAGTGCATCAGTGACCTCAAATAAAGATTATGGAATGCTCTGTCTCCATGATATTTCTGAGTTCTGTAATCATGACACAGTCATAAGTCCTGGGCTTTACTGCAGACTGTCCTGGTAAAGACAGAGAGGGGCAGGAGTTCACAAGAGTTTTACTGTGAGCTGAAAAATAGTGTTGATCTGAGGAGATTTTTTGTTTCTTTTTGATTTGTTTTGTTTTTCCTTATATATACATTATGATATATATATATCATTGGGATTTTATTGTTTGTTTTCGAATGTTTTTGTTGTTGTTTGGTTAAGGCTTTTTCTGCAGTAACTAGGGATTGCTTTTTGTAATCAGTCAGGATTTCTGCACTGTGGAATACACACATCTTGTGATTTAAAAATAAGAAAATGAAATTGCTGAGTGGAGTCTTGAAGTAATAGAGAAGCTGTTCTGCAAGCAATAGCAGAGATCCCTTTAGGCATTTCACTGCACCCTAGAGAGCAAAGAAGCACTCAATCTATGAAACAAAATAAAGCAGGTTTACTTTTTGACTCTTAATTCAGATTTTCTTCCACCATCTATCTTCTACAAGAATTTTCTGTACTTCTTTTGTTTAGGCAAAGGGTTGATATTTTCCCTCCCAAGGATGTCAGATGCATTTTATTTCTTGTTCGTGGCTTGTTGTTTTTTTAATCCTGGAAATTTAGTAGTACTGTCTGTTTGATCCCTTTGCAATGTACTGGCTTTTACTAGAAAACAAGCATGCCCCAAGAGAACACTGACCAGCACTTTGGTGGATTTGATTTTGTCACATAATTATGAATAATTTTCTTGTCTATGTTAAAAGTGTAAGAACATATCTCCAAAGACTGATAAACATGGCAGCTTAGAGCAAAGGGAAATAAGATTTCTGGGATCTGTACATATGTGGAAGAATGATCTCTTTGGATTGGACTGCAGCTTAAACCACTGCCCACAGACAATGGTTAAAGACTCAGAAATCAGCAAGTAGCAGATATTAGTTCAAAAGATTAAAAATACTTCAACTGTCCTGGATAGATGGGCTATATCTTTGACTAACCTACTTGTTAAAGACCTCCAAGAAAGGGAGATGTACAGAGTCATTCGGTGATTATGTTGTTTCTTTTTTTTTTTTTTTTTTTTTCCCTATTAACAGATTTAAATTTCTTTTGATGCTCACTGAACAGATTTTATCATCTTTTCCTTTTTTCACTGTACATGGAGAAAAAACTGATAATTTGTCTTTAAAAAAAGCGTAAATAACTTCAAAATTTCCCTTTGAAGAAGATCTCGTGCATCCAAAATCTTGTCTTTTCCAGCAGCTGGTCTGAGAGAAGGTATTTTCTTTCCTAAATGTCTTCAGAGAATATATAGAGAAATGATAAATACTCTTACACCAATTTGGGAAGTCACCAAACTCCTTCAAAGCTAGATTTGTCAAATCTTTTTAATGTAGGAGTACCTATTTTAAACAACGATTAATATTTTTCCAGAAATAGCCCGGTTTAGGGAGGAATCTGACAACTTCATGCATTATGAATACATTGGATTTCACCATCAGTGCACCACTCAGTCTGTTAATGAGTCATTAGAGTCTCAGCAAAAAATGTACGCCACCTTAAAACAGGGAAGGAGAATACAATTTGCACAGAACAGTTTTCCCTTAATTTTCCATGTGATTTTGCCATCAACAAAATAACTGATATAAGAGGCTACTGTCAGCTAAGGAAATTAATACAGATGATGATTAATAATTAATTTGTTATAGTCTACCAAGCTGTTGTCCATAATATTAGTAGTTCTATTCAATTTTCTCTACCTTTGTATTACAGGAGGGCATAGAAATCAGCACTGCCATGCTTATTCTCAAAAATGCAGGGATAAATATTGCATCCCTGTCTTGCAGAGGCACTAAAGGAAACTGATAAATAGCCACACCTGGGTACAGTCTGTCATTCAGATCAGTGCAGCTATGCACGTACTGCCTCTGGGGCCAGAAGTGATGTGAGCCAGGTCCCTCCTTTGCCCTCCCTCATCTCCTGCACAGCATCCTGGAGCTCATAGAAGGCTGATACCAGGCTGAGCTCCAGTACAAAGACACAGAAGACAGCCAGGGATTTCAAGTTGCAATACCAGCCCAAGCCTATAGCTAATATGAAAACAGCTGCAACAAGCAAAGCCTGGAAGTCAGGCTGCTTTCATCCAGTGTTAGTGTAAAATGATTCATCCGTTCTTTCATCTTTTTGTAAGAAACACATAAGACTGATGTATAGTTCACAGCCTAAGAACTGAAGATAAAAAGAACTACCTATTGTTCTGGGATCCTTTCATTGGTTTCACATGCATTTAGTCTCAAGCGGTGCATGAGATACACTCTAGACTCATTTTAAATTGTAGTAAGTATTGAGTAATGACATATGTGGTGAAATGTCAAGGCACAGCAGGTAAGAGGGTCAGTCTGCATTGAGCCCTATTGACTACCAGCTTCTGCTCCAGGCCAACATTCCACAACTGTATTTTATTTTTCATTTTAATACAAAGAAACGACGATAGAGAAAGAAAAGAGCTGTATTCTTTTCTCCTGGGCCTAATTATAACAGCAGGTGATACAATATTAGGGGCTCAGCACTAATTTGTTAAGTGAAAACTACCTGCCTACACAGCTGTTTTATTTATGAGGGGTGGCAGGGCGAGAAAGAAATCCTGGTATAAGAATAGCAAGGAAATTTGTGAGCAATAACAGAAAACATAACTGCATATGCAGTTTTATTATGTGTGAATAGGAAACTGATGCTTGGTTTGATATTATTTCTTTATGCAACTTATTTTTATTTACAATAGTGAATGTATTTTTTTCCAGACATTCAGAGCTGCATGATTTATGCTGTGTCTCAATCCCAGCATTATGTTATGTACAGCACCAGCTGAGTCCTGAGATGAGTCACCTGTCAAATTCCATAGCAATATACTATTATCTCATAATGAATCAACAGCCTTTGGAGTAATTAAGACCCTCATTGTTTAGTTTAATACAAACTATTATTTCAGCACATAATAAAACATACTTGAAAGTGAGAATTCTCAGGTCCCATTATAACTGCATTAAGCTTCTTTCAGTCACCAGCAAGGTGTGACTGTCAGTCTAATGAGACTTATAACAATACTTTCTTTAGCACGTAAGAGCTTGCAAAATCTACTGGTCTTATGATCATTCACTATTTACCTGTGCATCCATCCTGCCACAAATCTGCAGGCTAACAGCTGAGTACTCTGCAGGAAAGGAGTCAGGATGTGAACTGGTACAGAAGAAAAATCTGTCCCAAAAGGAGTTCTTGTTCTCTCTGTATAGACAATTGCAAGTACTCTGTTTAGGAGTGTGTTAATATTTTAATGTTGAATGATGACAGAGACCAGGCCTGATCAGCAGACGCACTAGGAACTGTGGAGAGTGACTGCATCTCTCTGCTTCCAATGAAGATGCTTACACTATACTGCATAATTCATATGACACTTGTCACATTATTCTCTCAGGATAACAGCATGTACAGAATGACACCTTGCATGGTTAAGATGCTTTGTGATGGGGAAAAGTACTATTAATTTTTAATCTACTGTTTTCAATGTATTTACTTCTTTAGAAGACAAGGTCAAAGCTCAGTACCCCATTCTGTGACAGAGAATGATGGATTTGGTGCTAATCCTTAGCTATTAGGAAGAAAGTATTCCACTGTCTCACACTAAGGTGTTAGAAGGTGTAAAATTCTTAGCTAGAGTGTTTGTACTGGAGCCGCAAGGACTCATTTGGGTATCTTCAGATTTGCCTGTAAGTGCTACACAAGCCCTCACAGACTTTCACCTGAGTTCAATATTCCTCATGCAGACAGCTTTGATGTGCTCTCCATCACCACCTCTAAGATCTGCTGCTGCAGCCTGTAATTACTAGAAGTACCTGCACATCTGAGTACTCCTTCTTTGGTAGGGCACATCCCTGCAGTACACTAAATGAGTCACCAGCCAGCCAGAATAAGTTTGAATATATTTTGTCTGGATGCTTATCAGTTCTTAAATTCAAGGTAGATGAACAGCTTACCTACTGCAACAGGATAGGCAAGATGAAAAAGAAAATGTGTATTTGCAGGCTCCCATACTCTGTAGAAAGGCATCAATACTGGAGAAAGCTATTGATTCTTCTTCACCTGCAACATGCTTACTACACAACTGAGACTCACAAATACCAGAACAGTACCAGTTCTTGTGTAGAGGAGTATACCAACTTTTGGGAACACAGGAGAGCTACAGACTCAAAGAATTCACAAAATATTCATATTGGTTCTGATTTTTTGAAATCTCTAATGTCAGTGTATGGGATCTCTCAGAAAGTGTGAAGATAGAGAGCCAGGAGACTTTGGCCTTCATGGTATATTTGCTGTGACACAATCAATAAAGAATGTTGTTTCACATTGTGCCTAGGAAGACATCTATGATGCCCTATATTAATCTCTCTCCACTGATGAGAACTAAAGATAAGGAAAAGAACTGTGTTATCTCTGATTCTCATGGTTCACAAAAAGCAAATGTTTTGCCTTGCCAGACCCCTAGCGTGATTTGCTGTTTGCAGATAGATGAATGAAGCCCTGTCTGCCTGCTGTCATGAGTCTGGAGTTGGTTAACACATCATAGAGGTCTGAAGGGTACCATTGTAGCCCACTCTGACCACTGTCCACATCTTTATTTTACATACTATAGAGTGATTCAGCCAAGTGTTGTCATAAAACACCTGATGATAAATTTTACTTGTCTAAACTGTGATGGATTAAGCAACAGATTATCTCATAGGATAACATGAGTGTGATAAAAGTGGTGTGGAATAACAAAAGAGGCAGGTTGAACCTATTCTCCATCAAAAATTTTGTTATAGTCAAAGGAATCTAGAAAACTGATACTTGCAGAGCAAATTTTCAGTCTACAGTAAAACATTATTAACATATGAAATCTCATTTTACAGTCACAGCTAAGGCTTTTGCCTTCATGATTGGAATTAATGGGATGGAATTAATGAAGATCTCACCCTTTCCTCTTCTAAACACATGAACAGTCCCCTAATTCTTTTGGGTAATTCTTCTTAATTGTTTATTTTAGAAAACCTGCAGTAATACAGAAGTCACTCTCATTCACTGACACTACCTACCTCTAGAGATTGCAAAACTGTGGCATAGATCAAAAGTCTTGTATTCTATGAGTTAACAAGAAACTGAAGCAAAGCCCTTGACATGAAATATTGCTATTTATTTGAATTAATAAAGTTATAAATGAAAGTGTAATTATGTAAGGAGCCTTCTAAGATCTCTGCTTTTTGAAGAATAACAAAGAGCCTGCAGCATGTGAAAAAGGCACTAGAGAGTTGTGCAGTCGAGGATTTTTGATTTCTCATCTCTATATGTGATCCTACAGCATTTTTTTTAATTTACAGCCAGTAGTATATGTGGAATTCCAGTTCTTTTATAATGAATGTGACATTTCCTGTTAATATTACATTTCTGCAAAAACAAGCAAGAACATGAAAGTTCAGTCACTGTTAAATTACAAATTAACTACCATTACATCTTCAATTAAAAGTGTTGTAATTGTGCAAAACCTAAAATTAAGCTTCATTGTTCATAGAGTCATAGAATCATTAAGGTTGGAAAAGACCACTAAGATCATCTAGTCCAAACATCAAGCCATCAAGTTCCTGGCTGAATTTCCTAACAATCACAGATCTGTAAGAAAAATAAAATGTATTTATATGAGCCATTAATCATCAAAGGTACAAAAGTGGATATCACTTCTTGAATGATGCCTTTGATTGTTTATTAGAATATGTAGCTTATGAGTTCAAAAGCCTCAAAACTTCAAAATCAGATTAGTGCTACCCGCTTAATGATAGATGATAGATTTTAAGTTAAATTATTTCCACAGAAATTATTAGGAATTAACTTTCCCAGAACAGTTAAGCAAAATATGAGTATCTCTATACCTAATTATTTTGTTTTACTACTAGAAAACCAAACTAAGCTTCATCAAATAATCTACAGCTTTGATTATGCTAGTTCATCCATTTACTGGAATTATAACTCTTTATCAATTAAAAAATTGGCCATTACTGTTGTAGTTCAGAACAAGCCTAAGCAAAATTTTGGTGCAGTTTCACATTTTCCTGTGTCCTTCTGTTTTTAAGGTAATATATTATTAATCAGTTTGGCTTTCAGAACACTGAATACAGTGTTTTTGTTTTACAAAAACTAAAGTCATACTTGTTCCACAGAGAGGATGGCCATTTCTTCCTTCCTTCCTTTTTCTTTTTTTTTTTTTTGCTGACCTTTTCACAAAGGAGTCTAGTTACCAATGCAAGAGAAAGTTGTTGTTATTAATGACCATAAAATTTTAAACACTTGAAATTTTAACCTGGCTCCACTAATAATTCAGTTGTATTTTAACACTTTCTTAAAAGTTCAGCGTTTCCTTGAATGAGTAATTAAATAAATGCATCAAAAGATAATAATGACACAGATTAAAATATGTTCAATAATTTTGTTATTTAAATTATTATTTTACACTTTTTTCTAAAAATCTCCTACATCATGAATTCACATACTCCATATCAAAGAGCCACCTGCAGTAAGATACATGTTTTTAGCCTATGACTACTCAGCTCCTATGCAGCGTCTGATGCACGGGCTCAGATGTGAATGATCCAAATTGTTTATTACAAGTTCTCACATCACTTATATATCTTCACAAGTTTTCTTTTTCTAGCTTTCCCATCCACCCCTACAATTTTCCCATCCACCTTTACACATCAACAGAGCATTCTACAAAACACTTTTCAACTGTTCACACAGGTGCTTATCCAATCAGAGCCATGAGACGTTCTCTCCTCTTCTAGAGGTGTCCTTGGTTCTCCTGCCTTTAGTTTACTCTGTTCTTCCTAAATCTGAGATTCATCTGACTTTTCACTGAACGTTAGGCACTTGCATTTTTAGGAAATACTTTGTTTAGGAAAAAAAAAAATGTTTTCAGTTAAACCTATGGGTGTAGAGTACAAACTAGGCAGTTATTTGTCTTTAATACTATGTAAGCATAACTGCCACTGATTTTTCCAATTTGCATATTGCTTCTATTCTACTTTACACTTCCATTTTGTAATGCTATACTTATGCAACCAGAACAGTCTGCAGTTTCCATGATGCCAAAGGCACATTTCAGAGTTGTTCTTGTTGATTGCTTTATTCGACCTTCCATTGATCAGAAAAGTGAAGGATTTTGTGGAATGAAGGAGAAACTGCAAACCAGAATGAAAGCACTTGTAAAGAATCGGATTTTCTTTGTATTGTCCTATTTAATTGCGTTTCCACAGATAGCAAAGGAAAAATCCAATTTTAGCAGACTTAACTTTGGTGTCTGCATCATTGCAGACCTTTAGAAAGCTCTGTGAAGACTGCATAAGTAACAACAGAACTACTGATAAAATCTATATGCTCATCATCAAGAGCATAGCATTTTAATCCTAAACCAACTCCATTCCTGACAGCATTTCCAAACCCTCCCTGATGAAAATCTCAGAAGAAACATGATTCAGATGTTACAGGACAAAATATATTTATAGTAGAGCTTATGTTGAAGGTTACGACACAACTGTCTTTTAGATGTGCTTTTTCTCTGGTCTCAATTATGCTAGACTATATATACATTCAGGTTTTGACAAGTGTAAAGATGTACGTGCCAAATAAAAGAAAAAAAAATACTAGTAATATTCAGTACTAACAGTAAAAAGCAGAAAAGTAACAAGACAAGATGCCAAGTCTTGAGTTTTCACTGAGAAGCAAGGGGATAAAAGTAAAAAAAAAAAAAAATCACTGAAAAAAAACCACAGCATTGAAGTAATGTGCATACACTTCTTTTTTGTTTGCTGCCTATAAATAACTGAAAAGTAGAACAGAGATTTCACATTAGTGAACATCTCCCATTCAGATGGACCAAAGAAACTCCCCAGCATTCTTCAAAAATACTGATTTAAGAATAGTAAATGAAAATAAAAGCCAAAGGAAATTCAAATGTGTCAAAATTTTGTTGCTTCTCTAAGGTCTATCATTCCATTACTCTTCTGTTACATGGGTACATTGTCTTTTTCCCTAACCACTGAAACTCTGTTCCTATTGTTCATATCAACTTCTGATTTTATATATATATATATATATATATATAAAGCAGAAGGCCTCCCTAAAAACAGGTTATTCTTCCCCATCCTGTCTTATCCACTGTAGAGAAATAAAATAAGAAATGAAAGCCTTAATGTTTTCTGATCCTTCATATTAATATATATTTGCTAACTGGACATGAAACTGCTTATTTTTTCCAAAACATTAGCTATAATATTAAATTTCATATATTTCTCAGGTTTGTTTTTGTTTTTGTTTTTGTTTTTCAAAATATGAAATACATGTTGTACCATATCTTTAAGGAAGCAGGATTTTTTTCACTGAATCATGGAATACCCCAATATGGAAAGGACCTATAAGGATCGTTGAATCCAGCTCCCACTTCTACATAAGACCACCCAAAATCCAAATTGTGTCTGATAGTGTTGTCCAAAAGCTTTTCGAACTCTATCAGGCCTGATGTCATGACTACTGCCCTGTGCATCCTGTTCCATGCCCACCGCCCTGTGGTGCAGCCCCTTTCCCTGAGCCCCAGCTGCCCTCCCCTGACACAGCTCCATGCCGTTCCCTCGGGCCCTGTCGCTGTCACACAGAGCAGAGCTCAGCGCTGCCCCTCCGCTCCCTGTGAGGAGCTGCAGCCGCCATCGGGCCTCTCCTCAGCTCCTCTGCTCTGCGCTGAGCAAACACAGGGACCTCAGCTGCTCACAAATCTCACCATCTACACCCTTCAGCATCTTTGTCGCTGTAGCATTTCAGCTCTTATGGCAGTTATATGAGTACACGTATAATCCAGAGAATGCCTCCATATAAGTTATTGAAGCAAACTTCCCATGTAACAGCATGTAATAACATAGCCATGCCAGTGCAAATAGATTTGGACCAAGTATAAATTAAAAGACCAAAGCAATTTATATATTTACTATAATAGAAAAAATAATTTATGTATGTCCAATATCAGAGTTATCTGTACATCAGTTTACAAAGAGGTGCATACTAACCACAGGAATACCAGGGCATGTAGGAACTGAACCTCTTCCTGTGCAAATGTTACTATTTAAAACTGGATATGAACATTTTGATGAAGGCTGAAATCATACTCTTTTCTTCAGATTCCAGTAGTAAAAAATGTTATTAATATTTAATCCACTTCCAGGTTTGCAAAAGAAACTCTGCCATAAATCACAAAGATGAGGAAAATGGAGATAAGAGTGATAACTCAGCCTTAGCCCTCCCTGCTATGAAAGTCTGCTATCTCAACTAGATTCATATTTTTTGTGTTCTTGGTGCCAGACTAGATATAGCATATCATCAGAACAACCCATATGGTGGCAGTTCGCAATCCCCAGTGTGCCCCTCAAAGATATTAGAAATATTATAAAAGAAATGTTGCCCAAACACTGTCTTTTTTGTTTCACTACATAACTTTCTGTACAACTGAATATATTAGAGAGGAAGAATATGTGACAGAAAGATTCAGAACCCGTGTGGCCAGCAGCAAATTTTATAGCAATATTTTTCCTGTGTTTCAAAGGAGTTGGAGGTTACAGGAAATCAATACTTCTCTTACTTCTCTTGAGAATCAGAATTTATGAAGAAGAAGATATTGGTACAGTAATTTAGATCATTATTTCTATTTTTTGCAAAGTAAAAGAAATGTGCATTGAGGCATGCACAGTAGTTTAGATCAGAACCTTTGTTAGAGCAGAGCACAGCCCCGCTTATCACTATTACACACCTTAAAAAATTCTTCCATGATTGGCAACAAGAGTCTAGAAAATCTGTGCTTTCAAAGACAATTATTATTTAAGGATGCTTTCACTGTTAGTATTATAAAGTACTTCAAAATAAGTTTTCCACTTATTTTCCATATGTTTAGGGTTCATAGAGACTGAGTCAAGGCCTGAAGAAATTCCTCCCTCAGAACTTTCCAAACTGCATGTCATTCACCAATAAAGTTCAAGTAGAAATAGCTGAGAAGAAAAGAAAATGATTGATCAAAAAAAAAAAACCACTCTGTAGAACCAAGAATATTTGCACAAAGCTTCACACTGAAACTATAAATAAATAAATATTTCCTCTGTGTACGGCATAACACTGGAAAATAAATTCCCAGGACTTCCATGTTCCCAATCTCTGGGAGAAACACTCACCTGAGAGGCATAATACCAGTGATGTTCCCTCTCATTTTCTTGTTTCCTAAGGTGCCCGTCTCTCTTGTAATTCCTAAAAAATATTTTTGTAATGTAAAGACAATACGCCATCCTCAGTTCTTCTAATCGAAGTTTGGAATTTCTGTTCCAGGGGAATTTTTTAAAATGTGCTATATTTCAAGGTAAGTGTCCTTTTTGAAGTCTCAGAAATATGATTGCAGCCTAGAAATCTCTCACGGTATACCTGTTCTTCTAAACTGTCCATCTCACTTGTCAGTCTGGCTTCTGCATGCCTTGAAATATGATTTCTTTTTCCTTTATCTTTAACAGTAACTGTGAAACTTGCTGGATTAGCAGCTTGGGAAAGAGAACACAGCACTTTCTGCAAAAATCTTTTGGGTCTCAAACAATCTCAAACTTTTCCTGTTATTGCATCTGCTACAAACTTTGAGATAAATGAATTATTTTTGACTGCTGAGAAGTCTGAAGTTAATTCTTATTGTGATAATTATTTTTCCAGAAGGCCTCATAGAAGAGGCCTCAGTACTCATGGAAATGAGCAAAGATTAACTTATGAAGTCAGTTAAAGAGAGTGATGATCTGGAGATTTTGCATCCTGCAATTATTTTTAACAAAGCTTTGTCATCCACTTTGTATCACCAGACAAATATAATTCTATTTTTCCATTTATTAATAAACCTGCATTGTAATTTTCCTTATATTTCCAATGCTAAATTTCTGAATCTGATTTTACTTGTCTCATCTTGGCTAACCTAGCTGAGGTATGACAGGTCAGATGCTTAAAGTGACCATCATCTTTTCTTTGAAATTAGCAACTCCATTCCAAAGATTTTGAAAATAGATTGCATCAGAACACAGTGAAAGCAAGTAGCTTTCCAAAGCTGACACACTGACTATATGACTGTCACAGCTTGTTCTTGTGTTTATCTGATTTCCCCTGTTTGCAGTTCAGAGCTTCTGCTCTCTTGGCTCAACATAAATAACTTTTTCCTCATGGAAAATTGCAAATTGGGACACAGTTTACCTTCCTGCATGCAAATCGTTAAGGACAAACAGTCATTAAAGCATTAATAGAAGGTAAAATAGAAAACAAGACAAGACCCTCCCAAGATAGTAGGCAAATCATGATTCCATGTATACTTGACAGCTCTGCCCATTCTCCAAACTAGCTTTGATTTAGATCTCACTGGGAGCTTGCAGCACTTGGTCATGCTCAAAGTCGTAAGCTCTGCCTATCAGGTGATCGTATTACCATGGGCATAATTCCATAGCAACATAAAATCTGGTAGATTTCAGACAGGACTTATCTCATGACATTTTCATTCTGAATACAAAATGGCTCCCTGTATCTGCTTGTCTATTTTCAATTATTTGTAGGTTTTCTTGAAGCTCTCTCTCTGAAGCATTATACCAAAGGCTGCACAACTAACCAGAAACTCAGTTTGCAACAGGTCAGAAGAATACCAATTTTATTTCTGTTGTTGTTGCCATTAGATACCTTTCATAAAGACTGTAATGAGATGAAAAAGAGTATACAACAGTTATTAAAATATGACCCTTGATTGCTTTGGATTTTCCCCTAGAAGTGTCAGGAAGTGTAGGTACAGGATTATGGCCTCAGTGATGCAGAACTCTCTTCTGCCTGAAGTGGTTTCTCACAGGTGTTTAATAACATTAAGCTTCTTATCAATTTCCCATTAGTGCCTCCTCAGCAGTTAAAGCATTGAGATTAACTGTCCCTCCTGAGCACTTGTACTAATGCACTGCTGTGACTTTATGATGAGGTCTACCAGGAGAGACGTGGTTTGAACTCAGCAAAGCCAGCTGCTGGTATCTTAATAGAGCTCTGTGCCTTAGCTAAGTTACTCAAAGTGAAGTGAGACAAATGCTGCAAGTGTTGCTGATAGTCAGCAATATCACTGCTTGAACTTTGTCTTTCAGAAATCTTTCTTTTTCCAAAATTATTTAACCAGCTTCCGCCTTCAGGATTTTTCACATCTTTTTTCTTAAACCCTGATTTTATTCCTCTTTCATCCTCTTCTCAACTTACACGAAACTGCTTCAGATAAGATTAATACTGCAAGGAAATCAAATTGTAAATGGAACAATATGGACATTGATCTTTCCAAAAAGATCACAACGTAGAAAAATATTCTTGGCAATACCTTATTTTAGTGAATTAATGACCCTAAGTATATATTCTTCTGATACTCAAATTTATATCTAAAATACAGGATTTTCAGATTGCACTGCATGCTGCAGAGGAATCCTAACATTCTCCAGGTATCTCACCTGAACACTCACACATCTCTCCAAACTTCCAATTTCCATGTTGGAATCCAGGGAGGGCACTCTGGGGAAGAGAGGGCTGCAAGGTGACCTGATAGCAGCCTTTCATTATATAAGGGGAGCTACAGGAAAGAAGGGGACAGACTCTTTAGTAGGGTCTATAGTGATAGAACAAGGTGAAATAGTTTCAAGCTCAAAGTGGGTAGATTTAGGCTAAATATAAGGAAAAAATCGTTTTCAGTAAGGGTGGTGAGACACTGGAACAGGTTGCCTAGTGTTGTGGTTGATGCCCCCTCCCCAGACACTTTCAAGGCAAGGCTGCATAAGGCCCTGAACAACCTGATCTATGTGTGCGTGTCCCTGTTCTCTGCAGGGAAGTTGGACTAGATGGCTGTCAGAGATCCCTTCCAACAATAAGGATTCTATGATTCTATAAGATTCACCTATCTTCTCGGTGAAGAAGTGAGGAACCAGGATCTGTGAGCACAGCACAGAATCCATCTTCCACATTTTCATTTAAAACTTAAGGAATGTAATGGTGGATATAGTTAAATAAAAAATGGAAGTATATTAAGTGCCTCATATTTATTGCACCTGTATGAAATTGTCTGTATGAAATTGTTACTGCAGCTGTGAATTTCAATTATAAGAAGGTAATATTAACAGGTTTCTAATAAATATGGAATCTTATCTACAATGGCAAGTAACTGTTCATATGTATTTGTCTTAGGGAAATAATCTGTTGAGGGGTTATTAGGTCTCTGTGAAGTTTAAAAAGAAGTAAGGAGTGTGTCTTTGAAACAGGGTAAAAAAGATGATGAAAAATCTTTTTCAGGTTGGTGTTCAGTTTTAGACACGGAGTTTTAAAAAAGAAGAGGAAAGGAACAAACATAGTTATCATTGCAAGCAACCAAATTTAAAAAGTTCAAAAATGAGGAAATTTGTGTGTGACATAGTGGTGTTAATAATAATAATAAATGCTTCTGAATACACAATTTAATGATATCTTCTTTAAATATATGTATATATATATTTTTTTTTTTCATTTGGAAACTCTGAAAAAACAATCCAACCAATATATATTATTCATTGGATTAAACATATGTATTAAAATTAATTGGTAATTCCTAACATCATTGTTTTTATTTCAATGTATTGTAGGCATTGGGATTTCAAAAGATAAAATAGAAAATTATGAAATAAATAATCACAAGTTGGACACCAAACAAAAATGGAAACATACTTTGAAGATCCACTATTAGTATGCTTTTTTCTCTTCATCCATAAACATATACCAGGGGATGTAAATTAGAAATTGGGTGGATTTGGGAGCTGTTTTCACATAGAATGTGTGTGTCAGCACCACACACACACACACACACAAAAAAAAAAAAAAAAAAAAAACCTGAATCAATTGTTTTACAATAAAACATTAGTTTGCAAGAAATAATATGATCTCTCAGATAATCCAACATATATATCTGCAGGGCAAGGAATTTTTTAAGGGTGAAGGAAATAAAGAAAAGGAGACAGCAGGGATACGGAAAGAAACAAAAATTACTGGAAGGCATGTGAAAAGAAAAAAGGGGGAGAAACTGATAACTATGCTGTAAGAAAAAAGAGAAGAATCAAAGGAGCAGAGAAAGGGCATTCCCACAACTGAGAAACTGTTGATAAAGCTGAAAAGAAGGTGAGAGACAGAGTGGTCTCTGCAGCGAGGAGTTAACACAGCAGACCTGCTGAACAGTATGTAACCAGCAGCAAAATTTTAGATGCTGTATTAGTCCTGTCATTCATTATGCTATATGACAGCCAAAAGTCTATATTTCCATTTGTTTTCCTAAAGGGATTTAGATAAATTGCTTATATTCTTTTTACCCTCTATCTATATATGTCCCTAAACAAGACCACAAATGTGAGATGAGACTGAACCGTACATTTTATAAAAGATATATTTTGTGGTAAATAAGTATTCCAACATTTAGAGGCATGCCAAATCAAGTGACTTTTGACATTACCTTAGAAACAAGTATGTATTATTAGCTGCAATACAGTATGGGGTGAGACCGAATCCTCTTCAAACATGTTTTGAAGAAGTCCTTTAAGAGCAATTTTAGTGTTAAGTTTGAATTTGAATTAAGGCACTACTGAGTTCCCCAGAGACAAGTCCTCCTTGCAACTTTCCCCTAGAACAAGGTCCAGTCACAGCTTTAAATGGACAACCAAAACTGCTGATGTTAGAAAATGGCAATATAATCTCTTTCTTCCATTTTGCTTTTTTCTGGTAACCCACATAGCCTACTCTTTGAAATTATGATGGTAACACTGATGCCTCTGAACTTACCTCCATTTCTTCATGCTTGGATATCTTTCCTCTCCTATTCTGCTGAGTTGTCCATTTTATTGGTTCAAAAGATCATGGTTAGAAATATTATAAACTAGTTTTGATACAGATAGGATACACCTCTTAGAATTGACATTTCAAACAATCCTCAGGCAGACCTTATACTTCATCAAGAATAGGCTACCAAAATTTCTTATGTGACTGTTAGGGTTACAAGATTGTACTTAATGACATTTATTTTCATGCATAAGTACAGAATCAATACATTTGTGTTGCTTTAGGCAATGGATTCCACATTTGTGTAATAAGAGATAACTTTTTAAAAACTTTTTAAATCCTGCAAAGAGATCAACAGTACAGCATAGTGTTGATGCTTGCCCTTCTTCATATTTGATAGGAATAACTAATTAGAAGTTTGAAAGGGTGAAGTTTACTTTATTGATAATTTCTTTGCCTTTTGGCTGTAAGTTAGAGCACAGAGAGTTAGAGTGATACAATCACCATAAGTCACAGGCAAGTTCCTGGGCAATGAGTGAGAAAACTGGGGAAGGAAAAGGTTATCACAATGGACAGTTTTTAATTTGAAGATATCATGGTCATATATTGAGATTGCTGTCATCCTTTTAGTTTTGAAGTGCGTTACATGGCAGTAATGACATTCAATAGGATGAATTGAAGGTAACATGTTTGTAAATTGTACAAAGTGATGTCAGAGCTGGACATGCACTGTACTATCAGCAGATATGCTCTCTGTGTTGCCATGTTCTGTCCAGTCACATACTGAATGGTCCTGTTATAAATGACAAAAAGATGTCCAGTGTATGTTAATGCTCTTTGTCACAGTTTCTTTCTGCCAGGAGTGAAGAAAAAACAGAAATGAGGAACTTTCTGTTCTCTTTTTCCTTCTTTAAAGCAGTAGCACCCTGCACTATAGCAATGGCCTAGTTGAGGTAGAGGTAACAATTGTATGATGTCTTCTGGTGTCTCTGAATCTCAGCAAAAGTGACTGAGGGAATAAGTTGTTCTACATGCTTAGGATATGTGAAATAAAAGCCCTGCTATTGTGAAATTCAGAAAGTTTCACACCTACCATAGATTTAACCATTACCCACACTGTTTAGTAGAGACATAACTCCACTTGACTTCAGATATTCCAGTGGTATCTGCCTGACCCATGATCCCATGCATTGCCTGCAAAACCTCTTGTCTGCTTGTCTTTCCTTGAGACCAGAGCCTTAGAAGACTGAAGTACTTCTGCAGAACACAACTTCTCCCTCAACTTTGTAAAGGAGAGAGAGTTAGGGTTACACTTAGGTGTAGATCTGAAAGTTTAGTTCCTAGTCAGCACTCTATAATCTCCTCTATTAAAGCCATTTGTGTTGGCTGACTGGCAGTCTGCTGCTTAGAGATGGCCTAAGGTGATTTGTTTTCCTTTAAAACTCGGGTGAAAGAGCCTTTACAAACCTTATAACAAAGATTGGCCATTCTCACTGTCAACCTGTACACTGGATTTTACATCATTGTTTCTGAGAGGAAAGGCATTACATGCCGTTATCATTTCCCCAAACCCTGAAATTCTGCATAGCAAATAGCTGCCAAAACTACATTTTTAATATCAGATCAGAGATTAACTGGTCATGTTCTAGATAGAATACAACTGTGGAAAACTCTGATTTTACATGTGATCATAATAGTACATTTGGCCAGAGAATACATCTTAATTTCAATTTATTTTTCCATGCTGAAATGCAATTGACATTTTACAATCTTTCCAGTGTAAATCGTACTTTTTGAATTTAGTTGCTGCTTAATTGGCAGTGGAAACAAAACTACAATTTCAGCATCTTTAAACTCATAATCCCTACAGCGCTGAGATAAAACTGCTGTTGTTTCCAATAAATCCTAACTAAAGTACAGCATCTAGCATCCACAACAGACCAGAAAGAGAGCATGAAATGAAAGAAGGGACAGGTAGATGGAAAAGAAACGGGTGAGTATCCACTCATAGCCCCAGGCATCGGTGAACAAGTTTGCTAGCATTAGTGCTCTAGTCTAATGTTTAAATGATTTTATTATTAAACCCCTATTTAGTAACTTTGTCAAAAAATGCATAAAATACAATACTGTATTTAAAAGATAATGTCATTCAAACAAACTACTAAAGAAAATGGGATAGTATTTGCTATGCCAAATGGTTCTTTGTCAAACAGACGTGACGCAGAAGATATTAGATGTTTTAGACTTTTTAGCTCGTATTATTTCCACTTGTTATGAAATAACATTCTCCCCTGCGACACTGGGCAACAGTGTTGAAACTAAATTTTTCCAGAGTTAATGACTGCAGGTAAACATTCTTATAGGAAAATACTTGTAACCGGCTTAGTGATAAATCTCATCCAAATTTTCCTGTAACTCCAGGGTAATAAAAAGAAAATAAAAATAACTGGATGATTGATTGAGTAGATATAAATCAGACACAACTGTTTAAAATTCTGGACATTATTCAGTATGCTTTCTACTTGTGTGTATACCTTCCTTAGGGATACTGGAATTAGCATTTCAACTGTTATGGGAAAAATTTGGACACTTTCTTCTCTCTTATGCTTATGATTATTTATACAAGGATAAGGGAAGAGGCTAAATAAGGTTAATTCTGCTCTCTTTCCATATTGCAGGTACATTAGTCCTTAAAACATAATACCATCTTGTAATGTAAATCAGTTACTATCACTCCAAACTAGGTTACTCTACAGTTAACAGTATCTTGTTCCTATGTATTAATGCTGAAAACTCATTTTACCAATTCTTTTATGAGAACAAAATTATTACTTCATGGAAAGGCTGTAAATCATCCTCATTTAATGATTTGTTAGGAAGACTGACTGGGAGTTTTGAAAATAAAATATTTTTTCAGATTTTAATTTACAAAAAATGTTTTCTTTTAGACTCCAAGGTAGTTGTAGCCATAACTTTGGAAATCACTACCTTCAACAATATAAAAGCTCATCAATACTGGTTTATTTCTACAACAGTGTGTCATACAAACAGCACTGTACATGATTCCATTTCTTTTCCTGTATGCTATGTTATTCTCTTGGATAGTAGACTAATCTTCAGTTTTGTAAATTTGTTTCTGAAATCTGTTCACTTACACTGTTGCCTAAGAAGTAGGGCAGCATTATTTATTTCCTTTAAGAACATGCTATTTATCTCTGTCTTTTTCAAATGGATTGTTGTTTTAACAGCTGACAGAGTTCAAAAGGAAGAGACCTTAAATGTGTCCCTGTATTATTGCATTAATATGCTATAGTGTTATTTATTTTCTCCCCTCTAAATATTTGTCTAGTTCATTTTCAGATGAATTATTTTTGCTGACACTACACAGTCAGGCTCTGTTCAAGTGTGACATATGCTCTCAGTGATTTTATTTTTCAGTTCATATTTAAAATTAAGCCAGGATTTAACATTTTTTGGTTTTGTTTTTTGACAGTAAAGTTCTGTACTCTGCAATGGTTGTACTTCTGGGCTTCTATACAAACACCTCAATTTAGTTTATTGCTGAGCAGCTCAATGCCTACTTGAAAGTAAACGTGTTTCCAGCCCCATCTCCCTGAGGAAGGATGCCTGACATGCCTTGGTTTGGTAGATATCCTGAAAGATGCTTTCAGGGCCCAGCATCAGCTTTTCTGTAAAAGATAGAGCTGCCTGTGGATTTCTCCTAAGGTCAAGATCAAGTACTGGTATTCTTTTTTTCCACACATGTACATCTTTTATTTAATTGCTTACCCATGGTGCAGGGATACAATCTGCAGAGGTGGACTCCAGTTTTGTTGGGCTGAAAGAAAAGGAAGAAATATGCCCCGGGCTCCAGCCTCTGCTCTCCGCACTGTTTATATGTGGTTTATAGTAACTTTTTTGTGCATGTGTGCAACGAACAACAGTCTCAGAGCAGGGATGTCAAATCAGGTCTGCTGCATACAGAATGCTGTTCTCTATTAAAAGAGTTGAAAGAGTTCTGCAGAACACATAATCGTAGAATCATAGAATCCTCATTGTTGAAAGGGACCTTTAAAGATTGTCTAGTCCAATTCCCTTGCAATGAACTGGACCATCCACCGTTAGATCAGGTGAATCAGAAATAATTAATGAACATTTCCTTGGAAAGGACTAAAAGAACAGTGGCTTTCTTCCTTTATTTTAATTAAGGTTGTAGCATCTACTTTGAAGATACTGTCAAAAAAACATTTTTAGCTTCATCCAAATCTTTTTGAAGTTGATGGAAAGTCTCCTGCTGAGTTCAGTAGGCTTTGGATCAAGTGCTTAGTGTCCTCAGAAATGATTTATCCAGCCCAAAAGAGGATCCCTCATTTTCCTTGAGATTATTTTAATTAACTAACAGAAATGTCAGAAAATATATTTTGATTTTTTTTAGTTCACATTTAAAATTAAGCCAGGATTTAAGAATGAAATTTTCATTTGTAAAATGAAAATGTAGAGTTTTATTTGTTGAACAATATGTGATCCACTGATTTAAAGAATATGTGTGTGTATGTATATATGAAGGGGGGGCAATATTTTGCACTGTCTTTGTAGCTTCTTATTTATTATCCATCAATAAATTCAATGGTTAGGAGACTTTCAAATGCACTTAATAAGCAATTAAATGTTTTAAAAATGTATCTAATCCTATCAATTTTGCCACTGAAAAACACATTTACTCACATAGGTAATAGCTCTAGTCTGTGTATTGCTGAATAAAAAGCAAAAATTAAAAGAGCAATTTAATCACTGTCAGTTTGAAGATTTATACAAAGTGTCACATTCTGTGACATTTCAGTACAAATATCCCTCAGCATTTCCTGGTTTCTTTTTAGGTTTTGTTCTTTTTTTTAATTCAAAACCAGAATCAAAGTTTTGTCAAGTGCCTGCAGAGCAGCCTGTTCAATAGCTGCTCTGTCAAGCTGGGTGGCTTTGCAAACAGATCATACTGTTACTTATTTACTACTCTGGGTACCTAATTTTCATTAAATTATTTCCCAGGCTATTTAGCAATATTCTAACAATATTTAAAAGGTGTTTATTTTTATCATTCACATTGACATCATTAAAACAAAATTTCCCCTGTGCATTTTGGTTCACACTGTGAAAAACTGATTCATTAACTAAGCATCTTTTAAAAGGAGCGCCTTTCCTTGTCTGTAAGGAGAATTCACTCAGTACAGAGTAAAATTCTAAATACATTCTGTTTTTTTATAATAATGTTATTTTTATAATAATGTTATTTTCTATTTATATATATGTCTGTATGTGCAGCTGTATGTGCATGTGCATATATATGTATATATAAATGCATTTAATGCTTGTATGGTTGATTCACTTATTTTAACCTGCTCCTCCTGGACCCAATGAGGTTTAAGAAGAGCACATGCAGAGTCTTGCACCTGGGGAGGAATATCCACACTCATCAGGACAGGTTAGGGGATGACCTGATGGAGAGGAGCTCTGCAGAGACGGACCTGGGTGTTCTGGTAGACAACAGGTTGGCCATGAGCCAGCAGTGTGCCCTTATGGCCAAGAAGGCCAATGGTATCCTGGGGTGCATGAAAAAGAGTGTAGCCAGCAAGTCAAGGGAGATGATCCTCTCCCTCTCCTCTGCCTTGGTGAGGTCACATTTAGTCTACAGAGGGGATTATAAAAAGGAGGAGAATCAATTTTTTACAAGGGTAGTCAATGATAGGACAAGGGAGTGTGGTTTTAAGCTCAGTAAGTGAAGGTTTAGATTGCCAGGTGGAAGTCCTTTACAGAAAGAGTGGTGAGGTGCTGGAACAGGCTACCCAGAAAGATTGTGGGTGCTCCATACCTGGAGGTGTTCCAGACAGGATTGGATCGGACCCTGGGCAACCTGGTCTAGTACCAGATCTGGAGGTTGGTGTCCCTGCCTGGGATTTGATGTTCCTTAGAGTCCCTTTCAACCCAATCCATTCTGTGATTCTGTGGTTCTATGAAAGGCTGAGTAACCTGAGTCTGTTCAACCTGGGGAAAAGAGGGCTAAGGAGTGAACATATAAATGTTTATGAATATTCTGGGGGTCCAGAGGGTGGATGAGAAGCTGGACATTAGCCAGCAGCCTGCGCTTGCAGCGTGAAGGCCAACTGTGTTCTGGGCCGCATTAAAAAACAGGTGGCCAGCAGGGAGAGAGAGGTGATTGTCTCCGTCTACGCCACTCCTGTGAGGCCTCATCTGGTGTACTGCATCCAGGCCTGGGGCCCCCAGCACAAGAAAGATGCAGAGCTCTTGTATTGGGTCCAGAGGAGGGCCACTAAAATGATCAGAGGGCTGGAGCACCTCTCCTATGAACAAAAGTTGTTTAGCTTGGAGAAGAGAAGGCTCCAGGGAGACCTCATTGTGGTCTTCCAGTACTTGAAGGGAGCATATGAACAGGAGCAGGAAAGACTGTTTACATAAGTCAGTAGTAATAGGACAAGGGGAGGATGGTTTTCTATTAAGACAAAGGAGATTTAGGTTAGATATTAGGAGGAAGTTTTTCACATAGAGGATGTGATGCACTGGAACAGGTTGCCCAGAGAGGTTATGGGTGCCTCATCCCTGGATGCATTCAAGGCCACACTCTGGGCAGTCTTGTCTAGTGGTTGGCAACCCTGCCCTTGGCAGGGGGGTTGAAATGATGATCTTTGAGATTCTTTTCAACCCAGGTCATTCTATGATTCTATGATCTCGAGGGAGGCAGGAAGTAAATGGATGAGGCCAGGCTTTTCTTGATGGTGTGTAGCAATAGCACAAGGAGTAATAGCCTAAAACTTGTACATAGGAAGTTCCATACTAACATGCAGAAGAACTATTTCATGATAAGGGTAATGGAGCACTGGAACAGGTTGCCTGGAGAGGATGTGGAGTCTCCTCCTATGGAGATATTCAAGATCCATCTCGACAGCTAACTGTGCCACCTGTCGTAGGGTTCCTGCTTTAGCAAAGGGATTGGAATCAAGGATTTCTTGAGGTCTTTTCCATTCCTGTGTTTCTGTGATTTCCCCATTTTCCTTTGCCTGCAATCACCCACAGTCCCCAAGAGCACTTCAGCAACTGCCAAGTGAAATGAAAGCCAGTAACTGGTGGCCGACTGTATAATCTCCCTTGTTCTGATTTACGAGTTGTGTCTCTCTGGCACCGAGGGCCACTTCTGACACAGTGGGCTGTCCCTGTGCTCAGAAGCAGTCCTTCTCCTCTGATGAGTGCCACAGCCCTTGCTCGACTTCAGGCAGTGTCCTGGTACAGCTCTGAAATAGACTTGTCCGGAAAGTTCTGTGCTGCTGAACACTGTTGCAAGGCTTCAGTATTGCGGTGGGGTTGTCACCTGCCTCTGTTCCCCTCTGGCATTACTGTGCAGTTCTATTTGGATCATGACTAAAGCTGTGGGGCTGCTTGTTCTCCTGGTACAGGTTGGCCTCCAGCCCCCACAGGGAGCAAGCATTGCTCACTGGCCTCTCTTCTGGTATGACAGCACTGTCTGCTTACTACTACTGCTAAGACCTTTCCTTTTGCCTTGGAAAAGGGATTGCCTCTGCCAAATCCATCACGTGCAATCGTACAATCTCAGAATCATAGAGGTTGGAAGGGACCTCTGGAGATCGAGACCAACCACGCTGCTAAAAGCAGTTCCTTACTGAGGAGGTTGAGCAGAAAAGTGTCCTGGATCACCTCCTTCAAGCTGCTGTTTACACTCTTTTTAACACACCCCAGGATACCACTGGCTTTCTTGGCTGCAAGGGCACACTGCTGGCTCACGGCCAGCCTGCTGTCCACCAGAACAACTGGTCCTTCTCTGCAGAGCTCCTCTCCTGCAGGTCAGCCCCTAGCACAAAAAATATGCAGCTGTGTTTTCTGTTTTGATACAGGAATTAGAGAATAGGTTTCAAGATTGCCAAAAATTCATCAACTATTCTGTTTCTTTGTGGCTCCATTTTTCACTGACATAAAAACATTACTGTCCAATTTTCAAATGGAACATGTAGATCTGCAATCTAAAGTCTGACCTCTTTATTAAACAATAAAAACTAAAAGAAAAAAAAAAAAAAAAAAAGATTTGTTACTTATTATATTCTATGATGCATTTTCTGAGGGCTGCTCTGAAAGTAATGCCTCTCATTGGATGGTGTTGGCCCAGGATGTCCGAGGCGAATGTTGGTGGTGTGGCAGTAGGGGTCGAACCTTCCCACCAGTATTCCATGATGTATTATTGCCATATGACAGATGGCAGCAGAGGGACAGTGTGACAGTGAGTCTGACGTGGAAGTGCACATGAAGCGGGGATGTGTCACTGAACTCTTCCATGTGGAAAAAATGTCACCACTGACATTAATTGACACACAAGGAACGTTGAAGTAGACCAAGCAGTATATGTGAGTTCAGTGAGGTGGTGGGTAGTGATAATAGCAACAGTAGGTCAGCTCCGCTGGTGCAAGCAGTTTTGTCGTAAGCACAGCATGCAGGCTCTTCTACATCACTGGTGAAAAGGCTTAGCTCATATTTTGTAGCTGAAAACATGAAGACGTTTCAGGAGGGATCACAGCTCTACTCTGTGGAACTGTTTTCAAAGTGAGTTAAAGTGGGTTTTCTTTCCAAAAGTTTAGCAGCCTATATCTGGATGGCATAGATGCTGGCATTAAGGAGCTGCATGGTCCTGGGCAGCTGGGAACAAGTCTGAGCCTTGCTGCTGTGAGAGGTAGATTGTGTCTTTGCAGTGGAAATTTTCAGTATTTTTGTATGTAGCATAGGATAAGTTGCCTCTCACAAAGAAAGTTGCTGAACAGTGTAAGGTTGAGACTGGGGCATTCTGACCTAGGTAAAACTGGCACAGGCACTAGGTAAGGTAATTATATAGAGTAGGGGAGAGTACAGGACAGAACTAGTGTGCAGATAGTTGAAAATACTGTCCTATCATCGTAAAAAGTACAGAACATACACAAAGACAATGGGTTGGTAGCAGACATCGTATGTAAGCATAACGTAGGTATGGAAGCATAATGTAGCTACGGAAGCATAACGTAGCTATGGAAGTGTAATGTAGCCACAGCGTCAGAAGACTGTGAGCCTGAGATGCTCAACCAATGAGAGCCAGGAGAGGCTTTACCTGCGTTGGACCCAGGCTATATAATGCAGTGGATTTCACTGACTAGTTATGCAAATTCTCCTTGTCAGTAGGGGGTATGCGCCCATTATTGCAATAATGAATAAAATGCCCTTCACAGAGATCTTTGCTTGATTGGAAAGTTTGGATCTTCAGCGTGTTTCTCACAATTTGGTGTTGAAACCCAGGAACAACTTCACCTGCGGAGAGCCTCCACTTCTATAGCACAGGACAGTGCACTCTGCTCATTTTTCTGCAGCCTTGTGAGTTGGCAGTGGTGGTTCATCATGGAGCCGGCTGTGGACCCAAGGATGTTTTTTAGAGGCAAGATCTGTGAACAGCTGGGGAGATAGGGATGGACAGCGGGCACTGCAGTATTGTGTGATTGACATGATAATTCCTGGCAACTCTGTGCACAGACCAAGGTAAGAATAATCATGTGAAGCATGGCCTTGGAGTTTGAGGTCTGGTACTGGTCTTACGTTGTGTGCGAACGGCTTGCAAAAGGGTTGCATGATGGTACACCTCATTTCCTAGAACCGAGAATTGGTGTGCACGATGCTGCAGAAGAGCAGTTCCTGCAGTACCATTACCACAGGTTGCTGAGAGAATAACAGTTCCAAAGTGGGGGACAGAGAAAGGGCTCCCAGAGCTGTTGCTGCTATAAGTCCTTTAGGAGATATGTTGCAAAATTGGAAGAGAAATTTGAAAACCAGGGATAAGGATAAATAGAAAATGATTAGGTATTGTGTTATTGTATGACCTAAAGAGCCAATTGTAGGGGAATCAGTATTTTGGCCAAAATACAGGTCTGACAAAGACTGGGTTTGTCAGGCTTCAAACGTGCACGTAAACAGTAAAACTCCTCTATTTATAATTTTTTTGTTTTGTTTTGTTTTGGAAGAGAAGTCCGCATATGCTGCTTGTTATATTTAGGGAGTACAGCAGTTAATCATGGCTAGCCAAAATTCTGTAGGTGAGGAAGAACGGAGAAACCCCAGATGGGATCCTTTAAGCTGCTTACTCCCTGTACCTTTCCCTCGGATTAAACTCACTCACTTTCCTCTGTGGAACATCGTTCCCCCCCCTTACCATCCTGGCCTTGAGTCAAGTCCTGTAACTACAGGAGGGAGGCTGGACCGAGTGGAGGATACTGGCTCAGATCAGCTCCTTAACAGCCCACCTGAACCGAGCTCTGCGGCTAATACTGATGCTAAAAAGAAAAAGTTCTTCCAGCTTGAGAAAGAATTGCAACAATGCAAAAAGGGATGTTATAAATCCTCCTTTTCCTAAATCTAACTTCATTAACCCCACTAATACTTAAGTTCCAATGTTATCAGAAGATATATGATATGTAAACTCCCTACTAGTAAGTGGGCAGGTAAGAAATTTTAAAAGGGAAATGATATCTTTAATGAAAGATCTTATTGGATTAGCAGAACGGTTTGATCAATTCTTGGTCATCTTTAGCTTATAAAATACTGGGACTTAATTTAACTGGGAACACCTTAAGAATAACAGGGGTAGAGGGATCAAGAATGATAGTTTCACTTTTTGAGACTATTGAATGGGAAGATAAAATAGTCAGAGGGCAGTTATTACACGTGTCAAAAGCAGGGATCAATTCACTGGGGAGAGATTTAATAGTTAAATTAGGATTGCAGTTATAAACTTGTGGAACAGGTATAAAGGTGTCAGTGAACTTGTTAACAGCTGCTGATGAAAAAGAAATAAATCCAAAGGTGTGGGTAGGGGAAGGAAATTGTGAGTGGACTCACAATTACTCCCTTAAAAATAACTGTCCAAGGAGGGATGAAGCTGTGAAACAGCGGCAATATCCCGTATCTTTAAAAAGGGTAATGAGTCTAAAGCCTGTAATACAAACATTGGTTAAGAATGGTCTTCTGGAACTCTGTATGTCACCCTGTAACACTCCAATTTTGCCATTACAGAAGGCAGATGGCACCTATCAACTGGTACAAGATTAATGAAATAGTTCTCAAGCAACACCCCCTGGTTCCTAACCCCTATACTTTAATGAGTCAGATCCCACACAAACATAAATGGTTCAGTGTAACAGACTTAAAAGATGCTTTCCTGACCTGTGTTTTAGACTGAGAGTTGACATCTTTTTGCCTTTGAATGAGAGGACCCAGGAATTGGACAAAAGTAGGTATTGGACAAAAGTAGCAATATAGGTGGATTGTTTTACCCCAAGGGTTCACGGAATCACCCAATTTCAG
The DNA here is from genome assembly GCF_987193195.1 of Phasianus colchicus. Lineage (NCBI taxonomy): Eukaryota > Metazoa > Chordata > Aves > Galliformes > Phasianidae > Phasianus > Phasianus colchicus. The sequence continues at coordinate 118,908,652 of NC_143436.1, forward strand.
TTTTTATTATATTTTATATATTATATTATTATATTACTATATATTATATTATTTTTATATATTATATATTATTTTATATTTTATTTTTATTTTAACTAGTTAATTGCTGGAGAAAGTTTTGGAAAAGTTTCAAGTTGAAGAGGGGGTAAAGCTATTACAGTATGTGGATGATATGATGATTTGTGAAACAAAGGAGTCTAAAGTAAAAGAGACTACAAGTAAACTTCTGAATTTCTTGGGGAACAAGGGTTAAGGATGTTTAAAAGTAAACTGTAGTATGTGGAAAAAGAAGTCAGATACCTTGGGCATGTAATTTCTGAAGGGAAATGGAGAATTAATTCTCAAAAAATTCAGGGCATTGTGCAGCTTCCTCTGCACAGGACAAAGAAGGAGTTGTGAAAGTTTCTAGGTCAAATTGGATACTGTAAATTATGAGTAGAAGCATGTGTACAAAATAAAAATAAAAATTCCAAAGAGATTGTATCTAAAACTATCAGAGGGAGAACCCAATATATTAAAGTGGACAAAAGAAGGAAAAGAATTAGTAGAAGTACTGAAATGGGACTTAATCACAGCACCTGTGTTAGAACTGCCTGCCTTAAAGAAACCATTTCATCTTTTTGTAGCTGTCAGTGAAGAAGCTGCTTTAGGACTTCTAAACACAAGAATAGGAAGACAAAATAAAACCTACTGCATATTTGCCTAAGCTATTAGACCTTGTATCTCGAGGTTAGCCCAAATGTGTCCAGGTGGTAGTAGTGTAGTAGCAACTGCAAATGCCTTCTCTGTCTCTGCCTATACTGCTGGAGCCTGTCCTGAGGAGTCCTGTACCCCTGAGGCCCCAGAGGAAGGTCAGGATCAAGGAGGAGTTTGCCTCAGTTGATGAGGACTGGATTAAGGAGCAATCAAACAATCTGGACATCCATAAATCTATGTGTCCCGATGAGATGCACCTGTGGGTGCTGAGGGAGCTGGCAGAAGTCACTGCTAGGCCAGTCTCCATTATCTTTGGTAATTTGTAGGGAATGAGAGAGGTGCCTGAGGACTGGAAGAAAGCAAATATCACTCCAGTCTTCAGAAAGAGCAAGAATAATCGGAGTAATTATAGATTGATCAGCCTCACCTCCATCCCTGGAAAGGCAATGGAAAAACTTATCCTTGGCGCTGCCTCTAGACATATCAAGGATAATAAGGTCATCAGGAGCAGTCAACATGGCTTCACGAAGGGGAAGTCATGCTTGACTAACCTGATACCTTTTTATGAAGATGTAACCAGGGGGATAGATGATGATAAAGAAGCGGATGTGGTCTATCTTGATTTTAGTAGAGCATTTGACACCATCTCCCACAGCATCGCCACAGCTAAACTGAAGGAGCGTAGTCTGGACGATGAAGTAGTGAGCTGGACTGTGAACCAGCTGAAGGAAGGAAGCCAGAGAGTTGTGGTCAGTGGGACAGAGTGAGTTTAGTTGAAGGCCTGTGTCTAGTGGAGTCCCTCAGGAGTTAGTACTGGGACCAGTACTATTCGATATATTCATTGGTGACCTGGATGAGGGAGTAGAGTGCACTGTTAGCAGGCTTGCTAATGACACAAAACTGGGAGGAGTGGCTAACACACCAGAAAGCTGTGCTGCTACCCAGTAAGACCTAGACAGGCTGGAGAGTTGGGTGGGGAGAAATTTAATGAAATATTTAATGAAATATAACAAGGGCAAGTGTAGAGACTTGCCTTTGAGCAAGAATAACCCCAGGTACCAGTACAAGTTGGAGACTGACCTGTTTGAGAGCAATGTATGGGAAAGGGACCTGGGGGTCCTGGTAGACAGCAGGATGACCACAAGCCAGCATTATGCTCTTGTGGCCAAGAAGGCCAATGGCATCCTGGGGCATACTAGGAGGGCTGTGGTTAGTAGGTCAAAAGAGGTTCTCTTCCTCCTCTACTCTGCCCTGGTGAGACCGCATCTGGAGTATTGTGTCCAGTTCTGGGCCCCTCCGTTCAAGAATGACAGGGAACTGTATGAGAGTCCAGCACAGAGCCACAAAGATGATGAAGGGACTGGAGCATCTCTCTTACGAGGAAAGGCAGAGGGAGCTGAGTCTCTTTACCTTGGAGGAGACTGAGAGGTGGCCTCATTAACATTTATAAATATGCAAAGGGTGTGCATCAGGAGGATGGAGCCAGGCTCTTTTCTGTGACATCCAGTGATAGGACAAAGGGTAATGGGTGCAAGCTGGAACACAGGAGGTTCCACAAAAATGAGAGAAAAATCTTCTTCATGGTAAGGTTACAGAACACTGGAAAGTGCTGCCCAGAGAGACTGTGGGGTCTCCTTCTCTGGAGACATTCAAAACATGCTTGGATGTGTTCCTTTGTGACCTAATCAAGGTGTTCCTGCTAAAGCAGGGGATTGGACTAGATGATCTTTTGAAGTTCCTTCCAATCCCTGACATTCAGTGACTCTGTGATTCTGTAACAGGTATGGAGAAGGGACAGCAGCCAGTAAAATGAAGACTTGGTAAAAAAAAATACTCTTTTCACATCATAGCTGGGATTCTGGTATTTAATTTTTTTAAATAAGTAATGCAATTTTTTTAGCTCATCTTTCCTTCCCTTCCCTTCCCTTCCCTTCCCTTCCCTTCCCTTCCCTTCCCTTCCCTTCCCTTCCCTTCCCTTCCCTTCCCTTCCCTTCCCTTCCCTTCCCTTCCCTTCCCTTCCCTTCCCTTCCCTTCCCTTCCCTTCCCTTCCCTTCCCTTCCCTTCCCTTCCCTTCCCTTCCCTTCCCTTCCCTTTTTAAATTTCCCTTTTTCCCTCTCCCCTCCCTTCGCTCCCCTCTCCCCCCTTCACTCTTCTCTCCCCCCTTCGCTCTCTTCTCTTCTCCTCTCCCCCCTTCGCTCTCTTCTCTTCTCCTCTCCCCCCTTCGCTCTCTTCTCTTCTCTCCCCCCTTCGCTCTCTTCTCTTCTCTCCCCCCTTCGCTCTCTTCTCTTCTCCTCTCCCCCCTTCGCTCTCTTCTCTTCTCCTCTCCCCCCTTCGCTCTCTTATCTTCTCTTCTCCCCCCTTCTCTTCTCTTCTCTTCTCCCCCCTTCTCTTCTCTTCTCTTCTCCCCCCTTCTCTTCTCTTCTCTTCTCCCCCCTTCTCTTCTCTTCTCTTCTCCCCCCTTCTCTTCTCTTCTCCCCCCTTCTCTTCTCTTCTCTTCTCCCCCCTTCTCTTCTCCCCCCTTCTCTTCTCTTCTCTTCTCCCCCCTTCTCTTCTCTTCTCTTCTCCCCCCTTCTCTTCTCTTCTCTTCTCCCCCCTTCTCTTCTCCCCCCTTCTCTTCTCTTCTCTTCTCCCCCCTTCTCTTCTCTTCTCTTCTCTTCTCTTCTCTTCTCTTCTCTTCTCTTCTCTTCTCTTCTCTTCTCTTCTCTTCTCTTCTCTTCTCTTCTCTTCTCTTCTCTTCTCTTCTCCCCCCTTCTCTTCTCTTCTCCCCCCTTCTCTTCTCTTCTCCCCCCTTCTCTTCTCTTCTCCCCCCTTCTCTTCTCTTCTCCCCCCTTCTCTTCTCTTCTCCCCCCTTCTCTTCTCTTCTCCCCCCTTCTCTTCTCTTCTCCCCCCTTCTCTTCTCTTCTCCCCCCTTCTCTTCTCTTCTCCCCCCTTCTCTTCTCTTCTCCCCCCTTCTCTTCTCTTCTCCCCCCTTCTCTTCTCTTCTCCCCCCTTCTCTTCTCTTCTCCCCCCTTCTCTTCTCTTCTCCCCCCTTCTCTTCTCTTCTCCCCCCTTCTCTTCTCTTCTCCCCCCTTCTCTTCTCTTCTCTTCTCTTCTCTTCTCTTCTCTTCTCTTCTCTTCTCTTCTCTTCTCTTCTCTTCTCTTCTCTTCTCTTCTCTTCTCTTCTCTTCTCTTCTCTTCTCTTCTCTTCTCTTCTCCCCCCTTCTCTTCTCTTCTCCCCCCTTCTCTTCTCCCCCCTTCTCTTCTCTTCTCCCCCCTTCTCTTCTCTTCTCTTCTCTTCTCCCCCCTTCTCTTCTCTTCTCTTCTCTTCTCCCCCCTTCTCTTCTCTTCTCTTCTCTTCTCCCCCCTTCTCTTCTCTTCTCCCCCCTTCTCTTCTCTTCTCTTCTCTTCTCTTCTCTTCTCTTCTCTTCTCTTCTCTTCTCTTCTCTTCTCTTCTCTTCTCTTCTCTTCTCTTCTCTTCTCCCCCCTTCTCTTCTCCCCCCTTCTCTTCTCCCCCCTTCTCTTCTCCCCCCTTCTCTTCTCCCCCCTTCTCTTCTCCCCCCTTCTCTTCTCCCCCCTTCTCTTCTCCCCCCTTCTCTTCTCTTCTCCCCCCTTCTCTTCTCTTCTCCCCCCTTCTCTTCTCTTCTCCCCCCTTCTCTTCTCTTCTCTTCTCTTCTCTTCTCTTCTCTTCTCTTCTCTTCTCTTCTCTTCTCTTCTCTTCTCTTCTCTTCTCTTCTCTTCTCTTCTCTTCTCTTCTCTTCTCTTCTTTCTTTCTCTTCTCTTCTCTCCCCCCTTCGCTCTCTTCTCTTCTCCTCTCCCCCCTTCGCTCTCTTCTCTTCTCCTCTCTCCCCTTCGCTCTCTTCTCTTCTCCTCTCTCCCCTTCGCTCTCTTCTCTTCTCCTCTCTTCTCCTCTCCTCTCTTCTCCTCTCCTCTCTTCTCCTCTTCTCTTATCCTCTCCTCTCTTCTCCTCTTCTCCTCTCTCCTCCTCTTCTCCTCTCTCCTCCTCTCTCCTCCTCTCCTCCTCTCTTCTCCTCTCCTCTCCCTTCTCTTCTCCTGTCTCTTCTCCTGTCTCTTCTCATCTCCTCTCTTCTCCTCTCCTCTCCCTTCTCTTCTCCTCTCCCTTCTCTTCTCCTCTCCCCTCTTTTCCTCTCTCCTCCTTTCCTCTTCTCCTCTCTTCTCCTCTCCTCTTTTCTCCTCTCCTTTCCTTTCCCTTTCCTTTCATTTCCTTTCCCTTTCCATTCCTTTCTCCCTTTCCTTTCTCCTCCTCTCTTCTCTCTTTCCATTTCTCTCTCCTCTTCTCTCCTCTTCTCTCCTCTTCTCTCCTCTCCTCTTCTCTCCTCTTCTCTCCTCTCCTCTTCTCTCCTCTTCTCTCCTCTTCTCTTCTCTCCTCTTCTCTCCTCTTCTCTCCTCTTCTCTTCTCTCCTCTTCTCTCCTCTTCTCTCCTCTTCTACCGCCCCCACCGTTGAAGACAAAACTCCCTTATTCTCCTCCATGTCTCGCTAGAAAAAGGAGAGTCTCAAGTTGTGACTGAGTAATTTTTGCCTCAAACAGACTTTGAAAGGAAAAAAGAAAAGCTGCTTCCTCCCCAGATCCCTCTGGCAGAGGCAAACTACAAGTGTGAACACAGTAACAGCAAAGGCAGGAGTGCCAATACCTGTCTGTGGCCTTAGGCAGCCGGGAAAAGTTGTCAATCATGACCTCTGTGTCACAGCGGGTGAGGATGACCACTGCCTGGCACAGGAAGGGCATGAACGTGCTCTGCTTCATGGACGATGCGCAGCTGCGCAGAATGTAGAGGATCATCAGCACCTGAAACGAGGAGAGAAAGAACAACTTGCTGCATCCTTGATTCTGCAGGACGTAACCATGGACATTCAGAGCATGAGCTGTGCCTGCTCCCTTGACATGCTGCTAAGGCGTAAGCCTAAATTGCACACCAGCCACCCTGTACAAACCCTGGCTCTGCACTCAGGCTGTGCTTGTTTGCCCCTTGTGCTAAAGAGCACAAGGCAAAGTGCAACAGCCAGAAGAAGTCCAAGACATGTGGAAGAAAGTCTCTTACGTCCCGACAGATGTTCTTCCTGTGCATCTGCAGAAAAGTGATCATCCAATTCCCAGCTGCACGCACACGCATTCCTTTGCCTTTCCGGAAGGTGTCCTTGATGGCCGTCAGGAAGTCAACAGTTTGTTCCAGGGGTAAGTTTCTGCACACGATCTGCATAGAAATGAGAAGTAGGAGAGATCTCATCACTGCACTGCGGCAGCTCTTCAAAACATAAAGCAGTGTTGAAGGAATTCTTAGTTCAGCGTTTGCTGGTCATTCAGGCAGCAATTGCAATGCTCCTGCTGTCCATACCCTTCCATTCATATGTACGATGGTTGAGTCTTCTCTCAGCTTCTCCACCCATGGTGTTTGCTTACATGCAAAGCTTACCTCCCAGCAGCCACAGTCACACACACACACATACATGTCATGGAATTAGCTCCTTACACTGGGCACCTGAAGGCCAGACATAGCTCAGCACTTCCTTCTACTTGCTGAGAAAAGTGGTCTCAGGGTAACAGCTCATTCTGGAAGTGGTGGGAGAGGCTGGAGGGAGCAGAGGGATGTGCAGAAGCCTACACACTGAGATCGTACCACTCCTTTTTGGGTCCACTTACCCTTGCGATTTTGGATGAGGTCCGGAGCTGAGAGGTGGTGCTGCATTCAGTCAGCCCCTCACACAGGCTCCCGATGTCGCCCATCTCAATGACTCCGTTGGTCACCTTGGCTGGAAGGAGCACAGGGAGAAAAGGGAAATCATGCTTCTGAAAACAGAACCTCTTTCCACAGGAGGACAGGGTGGCGATAAGAAGAGAACTGCGCACGGTGCCTCCCCCTCCTGTAATAAGGGCCCAGCCCATGAGGCTCTGATAGTGCTGTGGAGGAGAGCAGAGGGCTGGTGCACCCCACTCTACTCACCTTGGATTCGGAGGATGGAGCTCAGACAGGCGATGGCCAACTGGCGGGATGTGGGCATCAGGTCACACGTAAGAGGTGCCAGCAATCCCACCAAGGAGCCAAAGTGCTTGCAGGCATCTCCTCTCTGCAGGGGTGAGAGGCAGGAACAAAGCTGTAGGCAGACCCAGCTCTCCCTAGCTTCTCCTGCCTGTACCTTCCCCATGCAATGGGTGACACAGTATGCATAGCTGGGCAGAGCTTGCCTTCCAGCTCAGGAGCACTGGGGAGAGAGCAGGGGCATGTGATGGGGCTCTTTACTCACTTGAAGCTCTTCACAAGCAGCCAGCAGCTGGGAGCAGGTCTGCAGGGCCCTCTTGCGCTCCCACATGTTGTCTGATGTTAATGATCTCTGCAGAACCTGTAGCAGAGCATCTGTATCACTGAGGACATATTTTCTTTCCCTTCCTGCCACCCCTCTCCCTGTCCCTCCTTTCCTGACACTTTCCCTCAGGGCCTGCCTTGTGGCTCCACACAGCCCCCCAACTCACTGAGCACTGGCACTGCTGCCTGCGCTCTCTGCAGACACTCCTGCCTCCTAATCCAGGAACTTTTCCTTGGCTGTAGCCTGCCAGGGGCTGGCTCCTGCCTTTTCCTTGCAGGGCCCATTTCTCTACCCATTTCTGAGCTCACAGTGAGCTGTCAGGTCAGCAGAAGATTTCTCCTCCTCTCATCATCCTCTCATTCCCCAGATCTCTGTCCCTGCTATCAACAGGCACCGTGCTTTCTCTCTTTTCCCACATTTACTCACATGGACTATGTTCTGGAAGAAGCTGAGGGTGGGCTCTGTCTCGAGCAGGACCACCATGAGCCGGCCCAGAGCTTTCAACGATGTTTGCTGAAGCTGAAAGCAGAAGAGGGGATTGAGGTGCGGCATCATGGCTGCTGCCAGAGCATAGGTTGTGCGTGCTGAGATAGGGTTCCAATTGAGAGGTGGCCGGGAAAGTTACGGCAGGTTACCTGCAGGTACTGTGCTGCTTGCTGTGACTTCCTGATCTTCAGCATCCTCTTGGCTGAAGGGTGCGTCACAATGTTTTTGCAGCACAGAGTCAACATTTCACTCATGTCCTTGCTTCCTCTAGAGGGCTTCAGCTTGCTGAAGGAGGAAAAAAGGAAGAGAAAGCAGAAAGAGCCTTTACCAGTGCTCTCCAGACTGGTTCAGATAACATCTCAGTTTCTCCTAATGCACAGCTGCAAAGCCAGCATCCCCAGCCCATGCTGCTGAGCACTGTTTTTAGTTCCATCAGCACCCTTCTCCTCACCAGCAGCAGTGAACCACCTGCCTTTCTGAAGGGAAGGAGACCCCAGGTCTCCCTTCTCTTCCCTGCCAGGGGACAGGAGCACCGCCTTTCTCCCCGCCCAGAAAATCAGCCTCACTGGGCACAACAGCCCAGCCATCTCTCCTGAAGATGTGGCTTCTCATCCCCTGCCCCCTCCAGGCCTTCAGAAGCTACCCGAATGGAGGACCACCATGCTGCTTTGCAACCCCAGAGGCTCCCGCCCTTACCTCAACTGCTCCAGGGCCAGAATCACCTTCAGGGGCACTGGAGATACAGGGGTGCCCATGTAATACTTCTTCAGCAAGTCCTGCAAGTCCCAGAGAGATACTGTCAAAGTGAGCAAGGGGTATACGAGAGCTCTTCTGTCCAGCCCTGAGACAGACACAACTGCCACACACTAGCTCCATCATCCCACGTTTCCCACTGAAGCACTGCAGGATGCAGCATCTCCATAGCTGGTGGACCTAACCCACTGCTCAGCCGCTGCCTGCTAGCACCCAAGGTCCCCACCAGCTGGAGATGTGTAGCTGGGGGAGACCTGTACGTCTCCAGGGAAGCAAGCTTCATGGCACAGCCCAGAACTCCTCTGCAGACAGCCCTGGCTTTAGGCACTCACCATCAGGATCTCCAGCAGCTTGCCCTTCAAGGAGGGATTAAAGAAGGCGGAGCCACCCACAGCATGGACAGCAGAGCTGAAGTCAGTGATGCTCTGCACCAGCGCAAGCTTGTTCTGCAAGTCCTGAGGCCCAAGAGAGAAGAACATTCATTGAACTGTGGGAAGGGCCAAGGGCTGCAAGGGAGACACGTGGGGGCAATGCTAAGGGAAGGGCTTGGATCTTCATCTGGGCACAGACCGTTCCCTGAGGGACCTTTGGAAAGAGAAGGCCCATCTCAGCATCCCCCCATGTGGAGGGGCTGAAGCTGGGCACTCTGACACCCAGGCAAACCCCAAGCGCTCACCTGGCGGCTGCAGCTGTACAGCAGCAGGATGTTGCCCACGATGTCTCCCTCCAGGCGGGCAAGCAGCTGTTCCTTGGAGGCTCGCAGTGCCAAGCTGCCATGGGCGAGGATGAGAGCGCTGCGTGTGGCCTGAGCTCTCGTCCTGTTCAGCTCCACCTGTGAGGGGAGAAATGCCTTGAGACACTCGCTCAACAGCCCCCAGTGCCCCGCAATGCACCTGCGCTCCCAAGGCAGGAGCTGCTGTGAAAATAAGGTGAAAGAAAGACAAGATGGAAACCCGTAACTCTTTACCTTCTTGTGCCTGGAAATCCTTCCATTTCGGCCTTTACACAGCCTGGATGCAAACATAGTGAGTGTGTCCAGGACTGTGTGGAAGTTGCTCTCAGCAGCATGGCTGAGAAGAGAGATCATTCCCTGCACAAAAGAACAAGGGGCAGTTGGAGCAGGCCTGAACCTACTGGCGCGGCCAGCCACAGTGGCTGGGCTGGTCCTCGCCTGATGGAAGCAGCATCGGGGAGGAGAACGAAAGGCCTGGGGCAGAGCCAGGAGAAGCCTTCTGCCCCAGGGACAGAGCGGGATGCTGGCAGAAGCTGGAGGAGAGGAGAGCTCACCTGGGCCTCAGATGGCTCCTCTGCATTTGCTTCTTCCAGGTGCTGCAGCAGCTTCTCTTGGACGTGGAGGACTTCTTTACAAGCTCCCAGCACTGTGCCCAGAGCCTTGTATAGGAAAGACTGCATGGGAAGGGGAAGAAGAAGCTGAGATGTGGCAGCAGCCTGACCTGCTGGCAGAGGGCCAGGTGGGAAGGACCCACGCTCCCTGGGAGTCACTGAGAGCAGCTGCAGGGCTGAGCTTTAGCCAGCTCCCGGGCAGTTTGCAGGCAAAGGCCCCCGGGGAGCACAGGCAGGGGAAGCAGCGTGAGCAGCCTGTGTGAGCAGAGCACCAGCCACAGTCCCAGCCGCCCCAGCCCCAGTTGGACACCTGCAGCTGCACCACTGGGCAGAGCTCGGGGGGAACTCACCTTTTCTCCAGAGCTGCTGGGAGAACTGCTCAGCCGCCGGCTCAGCTCGCAGCTCAGGGCCTTGGTCCAGGCCTCGTCCTCCATGGTGTCCAGTGATGCCTTCAGGAACTGTTGGAGAACAGGAGAAGACAATGTTCCCTTGCCCTTTGCCTCTTCCCACATTCCTTCACTGCAGCCTTCTGGGGAGAGGTGACTGGAACAACAGTCCCTCTGCCAGCTCCACCCAGCATTCCTTCCCTGACTCATATGGGAGCTGGGCTCCTTGAGGCAGGCAAGCACTTCTCTACACTGCGCCTCCCAGCAATGCTGTACCTTTAGCAGATGGTGCTCCCACTCTGCAGAGTCCTGGAAGCTCTCATCTTTCCCTACACAGCAACAGGAAACAAAAGAAGTTTGCTTGGGATCAAGCCATAAAAGAAGAGCTGCTGCAAACATTGCATTCAACATTGCCAAGCTGGAACCTGCACCCCCTCCACAATGACCTGTCCCTCCTCACAAACACTGTCCCCGCAGGAACACAGAACTAACTGCTACAAAACTGCTGTCTGAGGGAACGTGAAGGACCGATCCATGTCCTGGAATGGGCAGATCCCCAGGGCGAAATGTCCCCAGGCCTCAGTGCTGTCTCCCTGGATTGGGAACAGCAGTAGAGCAAGCACTGAGCCACAGGCAGTGCATTTCCCTCTGCCATGCTGCAGAGCTGCATTTTCACTCCCCCCCTTCCCTGCCTCTGCCTTTCCCTCCCCACCAGTACTTTACCTTTGAGGCACTGCAGCAGCAGGGGGATCTCAACAGCCCACATGGCCCCCACAGCTTTGTGGATCCTGCTGTGGAGGTTTTGCATGAGCAGCAAGGCAGCGGCTTGGAGTTCGCTGCCTGCAACAGGACTCCCTGCCACCACCTGAACAAGAGCAAAGAAAAGCAGGGTCACTTCTGCAGCAAGGGCAGCGGCTTCCCCCACGAGGGAAGCAGCTTGGCTCTGCCCTGGCAGGCAAGGAGCAGCCAACAGCTTTGCCCATGGCCATGCTGCTTCCTCCTCGGGGCATGGGGCACCGGCCTCTGGAGCATCTACTCACCAATAGACGTGCCAGCAGCATCTGGGGAGTCAGCAGTGGGCCTGTGAGGAGAAAGAAGCGCTGAGTAAGACTGCAAGACACCCTGTGCCCCGCCACGCGTACGTCCGCTGTCCCTTCTGGGTGCTAACACAGGTCAGCAGAGCTCACTGGGGGAGTTTCTGCTCCTACCTTGAAACATGGAGTTGACAAAATGGGGATCCAGATCTTCTACTTCCCGGGCTGTCAGGTCCCCTCTCTCGGCCAGGGCTCCAACACAGCGGGAGACCGGGATCAGCATGCCCGAGTACTGTGCTGGCACCACAAACAGCAGCAGCCGCGGCCACAGGAGCTGTAGGGAATGAGGCAGTTGAGCATGTCAGCATTCCTGCCTCCACACAGAGATGAAGAGGACTCTGTGAATTTCCCTGAGTCTTGTGTGCTTCAGAGCACATTGGAGGAGAGACCTGGGGAGTTGGAATGGGACGAAGAACACGTGGTGCAAAGGCAAGGAGCAGCAGCAGGACAGAGTGTGACTTACTTTGGACATCCCTCTCGCACAGACATCCAGTGACCCCAGGATGTCCATGCACAGCTCTTGGATTGCTCCTTCTTCCAGGGCTTCCTGGGCAGAAAGGTTTCCAGCTGCCTGCACAACAGCGGTGTTGAAACATTAGTTACGCTCAGTTCTCAGGAGCCTCTCGGGAGGCTCAGGTGTGGCCCCACCGGTGCTTCTGTGCCAGCCTCTGAGCAGCACCTGGGGTCTTCCAACCAAAGATGCTACCCACTGTCCTTACCCTTCTTCCCGTGGCGCGGCTGAACTCGCTGAAGATGTGCCCCACCACATCCCAAGCTGAGCAGCTCCAGGCATTAGCACTAAGCAGATCATTGATGAAATGCAGAATGGCCCTCCTCACCTGCCAGAGATCAATTGTGGGTGTGATTTTTCAGCTCAGAAGGCAAAGGGAAACCACCTGCTCATCAGGGCAGCCCTTTGGGCTTGAGCAGAGACAGCAAGAGCAGAGGAGAAGCTTTGGCTCCTGTGGTGAGGGCCAGGCCTTTGCACCAGGCCTTGTGCTTTCCATACGCAGCACAAGGACCTGCCCGCTTCACTCTGCTTGCTCTCCTCACAGGAACCATCACGACTATGTGGTCAACACCCGAGCACCTCTCTGGTCATCCCAGCCCTGCCGTGTTGGCAGCAACATCACCATCCTGACAGCGCTTTCCTTTCCCAAACCAGCTCACCTGGGGCCTGGGGTGGCTGCACAAACGCTGCACAGCCTCCACAATCTGGGGCAGCTTCTCAGTCATCAAGGGCTCTGCAAGAGATGCGCAGAAGTATGAGTGGAGGCACAACCCATATGACAAAAGGGATCCCTGAAAGTCCCAACCTGTGGTACTGACCATCAGAGCGAGCCAGAGCACCGAGCAGACCCAGGGCTGCTATGCATCCAGCCTCCCACTCATCACCCAGCTGTGACTCCAGAAACAGGATCGTTTCCTCTGGGCAGATTTGGGCTGTGGGGAAGAAATCCCGTGCTGTGTTAGCAAGCAACTCACACCCATTCCTGAGGCTTGCAAGAGAGGCTTTGGCCAGGGCACCACCAAGCATCACCAAAGCTCCTTTCCTTACCCTGCAGCATGATGCAATGGGTCAGCTCTGTACGATCAGCCTCGCTGTGCTGCTTGCTGTCATCATAGAGCTGTGGGAAAAAGGTCCATTTGAGAAAATCACATCAGCACTGAGGACGGAAAAGACAGCTCTCGTCTCCCTTGGCACTCTCAGGAAGAGAACAGGCAAAAAAAAAACCAGCCCATCCCACAGCATCCCCGGGGGCACATGCACAGCTCTGGAGCAGCCTTGGGCATGCAGGAGCTAAGGCTGACCCGCCTTAGTCAGGGGCTCTGAGCTTTGCAGTCCTCCTGAGACTTAGCCAAGAGTGTGCTGTGCAAGGATAGGCTCCCCTTACCTGGTAGAATACGGCACTGGTGATGGCCAGAAACTTGTCCTTGGGGACGGCATACTCAGTTCCCTCTAAGGCCTCCAGGAAGATAGTGAGGCTCTGCAAGAGAAAAAAAGAGGAAGAAAGGGCTGAAGCCACATCTAGCCACTTGGGAGAGGAAAAACTGTTTCCCAATGGTTTGTCCACTGGGAGAAGCTCTCGCACAGGCGGTCTTGTTTGTCTCCCACCTCCCAGCAGCACCAAGAAAGTCTCTCTGCTCTCAACCAAGCCCAGTTTGGGCGCTGTTTGAGGCATTTCCCACCCAGCAGCCCTCTTCTCCCCATCAGGTGCAGCTAGACATGGTCCCTCTGTTGTTGAGCTCCTCAGGCACTCAGAGCCCCACAGTGGTGGTGGTGAAGCCTCCCATCCCCAGGAGATGATCTCCAGTGACTCTTGGCTCCCTCCTGGCTCCTGTCCAGGTTGTTCCTTCTTTGACTGAAGAACTCAGGAAGCCTCAGACCTCCCTTGAACACCTGTTCCTCCTTTCTCCAAGGGCTCTCTGCCTTCTCCCTGCGTCTCTCTTACCCTTCGTGGCACTTCATTGGCCCCATATCCACGCTGAGCCCTGCGCAACATCTCACCTTGGCCATCTTGCAGGTGTCTTGCACCTCCTGACACGGGTGCACGAGCCAGAGGAGCTGCTCCCAGACTTGCTCTCGGTACATCTCCTCTTGCAGGAGGACACCCAACATGGCAGCCACAGCCCCAAGGACGGCCTGTTTGTCCTGGAGAGGGATGGCAGAATCTTAGCATCAAAGACTGAAGGTCTTCCCTTCCTACAGAGAGGGCTTTCTCTTTCCCTTCCCTTTCCCCATACCCCTGTGCCCAGCACGAGATGGGCTCGCTCTGGAGAGCAGGCAGGTTTTCCCCACACTCTCATCCCCAGCTCTCCCTGCCACAAAGCTGTGACATGCGGCTGTTTCCCGTCAGGGAAATTCAGCCCCAAGCTCTTTGCAGAGCCAGCCCACTCCCTCTCTTCACCCCTCTGCTCTCAGCACTCTGGGCACAGACAAAGCTACTGACATGGATGTCTCTGATGCCATGCTGGGCTGGGAATGCAGCAGTGCTCACCTCTTCCTCCTGGCAGTCCTGCCAGTTCCTCACCACAGAGAAGAAGAGCTCATCAAGATTCTCATAGACTTGCTCTTTCTCTGTGGCAGGCCAGGGGCATTGTTTTCCAGAGGACAATTGAATCTTGACTTCATCCATCCATTGTTTCACAACTGAAAAAAGAAAACAAAACAAAACAAAACAAAACAAAGAATAATTATTAAAAAAAAAAAAAACACCATGCAACAAAACAAAACAAGAGAAAAGGGTGCCTATGAGAGTCTGCAGCAGGGCGAGGTGCAGGGGTTGTCTCGAGCCCCCCTACTATGGGGCCAGCACTCACCAGCACAAGCGATGCGCAGAGTTTGGCCACTTCTCACCCGGCCCACCACACTGCGTAGGCCAGCCAGCATCAGCCTTACAAAGGAGATGCACTGTGGAGCTGCAGAGAGGAAGGAGAGGGGCACAGTCAGAGCCTCAGCAGTGAGGGAGGAGAGGCTGCAGCCCTGCATCCCCCAGCTCAACGCGTATCATGCGCAAGGGAAGAGACCCCTTTCCCTGGCTACTGTAGATGTCAGGAAGCTGAGGGTACTCTACCATAGGTGCTGAACAGTTTGCTCAGGGTGACAAGCACAATATCCTTGGGCATCTCCCATGTGGCCTTCAGGTGGCCCTGGAGCTCAGCCATCACCAAGGTGAAGTGTGTCCGGGCCAGAGCCACCAGGACATTGCTGGCAGCCATCCTCACACCGTCCGTCACGCCCTGAAAAAGAGTCACTGGTGACACACGGCACAGGAGACTGCCCGAGGCCTTCCCTTGGAAGGGCTCAGCCACCGCCGTCCGCCAGCAGAACACCAGCGCGGGCAGGCAGCTCCCTTTGCCTTCAGGAGTGACCCCTCACCTGGGCTGCTGTCAGGTCCTGGGACACCTCTGCCAGCAGCCGGTTCACCACTCCGCACGGCGGGCGGCTGTCACCTTCCCACAGGACGTGCTCCAGCTCGCAGTACGCCTGCGCTCGGTCACCCTGGGGACAGGGATAGGTCACGTTTTGCTTTGCCCTTGTTCCCGGGGAGCCGCCCGCTGCCACCCATTGCTATGCTGATGAGCTGCCGGGGCCTGGCACCCTTGGGACTGTGGCACTGGGCCAGGGCAAGGATTGATGGTTGGACATCCCCAGCTCACCTCCTGGTCTTGCAGGTGTTGCAGCAGTAAGGTTACGGCACAGACAGGGACAGGGCTTTCCACCCTGCCTCTCTCCCTGCGACGTGTACATCTGGGCATGCAGCCCACACAGGCAAAGAGACCTGGAAGGAAAGAGCAGAGCAGCTGCTACCAGTGTTGCTTGGAGCCAGGGCTGAGCATCCAGCCAGCTCTGGGAGGAATGCTCCTCCAGCTTCACAGTATGGGGTGGGCTGCAATGGCACATGTGTTGTTGGCAGGGAGAAAGAAGAGAGTCTTTCCCTTGCTGGGGTACTGGAGAAACCACGGTGCACTTAGCAGAGCAAGGCCAGTGCTGCTGGCATATCCTAAACACACAGTAGAGGCACACATGTGCTCAGGCAGCATCACGGTGTCCAGAGAGGTGGAGGGACCTCACCTCGAAGGGCTCTGAGCCGCTTCATCACAGCAGGATGTCTCCAGATAGACACAAAGCTCTCTCTGGGTTCACTTCCTGCGCGTCCCACAAGCGGACTGAGCCACCGCTCCCACCGCTGCCACAGGGGTGAAAGCGACAACTGTGACATCACAGTAAGGAGTGCCACCTCACAAAGAATGACGTGTCCTGGGCTGGGAACTAGACTGCATGCAGGGCAACCTTGCAGGCCCCAAAACACACATGTTTTTGTGAGGAACTTGGCTCCAGGGTGGACACATTCCACACTGAAGCAGGGAGTCACCTCAGCAGATGAGGAAGTGCCCTGGCCAGGGAGCAGTTGCTGGGCGCCATTGCCCAGCATTGTCTTAGTGACTGGGGATTCCATGCCGGGAGGCACTGAGGCCCCCATCTGCTGCCCCAGCATCCTCTCCAGAGAGCTTTGCTGTCTTCCAGGGGCATGTGTCAGAGATGTTAAGAAGGTTAAAAAAAAATCAAAACTAAAAACAGTTAGGAAAGAAGTGTTTCCTGTAAGCAGACATTTCTGTTTAATTTGTATTTTTCAAAGAGAAGAAACGTTTTCCTTTTTTCTCCTCTGCTGAACCTTAAAAGTTCAAAGGAAGTGCTTGATTTGAATTCATCTACATTTATCATTCATGTTAGTACATCTTGACAAAGATATCTTCTTTCCATCTTCTGCAATCCATTTCAAAAGACAAGAGTACATTAAATTCCTATCAAAATAATTTCAAATGCCACAAAGTCATACAGTGTCTTAGCCACAGGGCTGCTGTTTGAAAGGAACATCTGGTTGTCACCCTGAACAACTCAGGCTCAGCACCATACCATCTCTGTCACAGCTGTGTCTAATTTGATCTAGAATACCCCAAAGGACCGAGATTGTATCATCTCTCTGGGAAGCCCATCCCAATGCCCTGTCACTAGTGACTGAACTTCACCTGACATTCAAGCTGAAGCTGGCCTACCTTGTGGCTGCTCATTTACAGTGTATCATCTTTGGCTTTGTTCCCTTTCAATAGACGTATGGAACTATTAAATTGCCCCCCCCCCCCTTAGCCTCTGTCACCAGACTGAAGAAGCCCTGTTCCCTCAACATCAAACAGGCCATGCATCCATCTTTCCAGATCATCTTCTGGGATTGGGTGCCTGAACTGGACTCAGTAAACTAGTTACAAATTCACTGGTACTTAAAAGGGAGTTAAATTTTCTTTGACTGAGGAGCCATTATTCTTAGAAGGTCGGCCATATCAGCTTTTCATTTGCTTATTCATTTGACTCATAATCAATCTAGTCCAACTTACCAAATATTTCCACAGTGAGATACAGAACAAGGGTGAGACTCTGAACTGCTTGCTAAGGCACAAGTTATAGTATCCTCTCCTGCAAATTATGATCAAATGTAACTTTATTTTTGCTTGTTCTTCAATGAAAAAAATTAATTTCTATGAAATGAGTCAATGGTTTCCACTAGCAATTCCCAGTGAAAATATTTCCATATTTTTTCCAAGTAGAATAGCTGTAAGCAGTTTCTCTGAAGAGATTAAAAACTAGCAAAAAACTGTCAATTCTTTGTTTCATCTTTCAACTGAATTTAATTAAATCTGATATTCACTAAAGAATGAAGAACACTTGTTAGACTGTCACACATACTGGAAATCTATAAAGAACTTCTATAACAACAACCAAGAGAATTCCCATCAAGGGAGATTACCATGAAGATCTAATCTTCCTTAGATGATAGTAAAAGACCACATTACAAGAAAGAAAAATAAATGGAAGTTTGAAAGCTGGGAAGAATCCAAATCAATAGGGAGTAAAAAAAAAAAAATAAGTATAGTTAAAACTGCAAAGCTGAAGCTCAGTTTTATGTTTTATTAAACATTCTGGTTCATACTGAAGTCACATCATGTGAACTACACATAAAATTTGAAGTAACAGAGTCATTAATCATAGATGAAAAGTTAGTGGCAATTTTAAAATATCTACCAGATATGATAATGAACTCTTGATTTCCTGAAACAGGCTTTTACTGTCCTAAGGCATTTCTCCAAGGAGCCTTCAGCTTAGTCAGCATCTTGGATGTAGCGGTTAAAGTTGATGGCTTATCCAGGTGCCAGGAAATCACCTCTTTCCTATCCCAAAAGACAGTGAACGTCACTTTACATTTTTAAGGTCACATCTTCAACTTTTTTTGAAAGGGAATTCACATGTTGGCTGCTCAGAGTGTGGCTTGTCTTTCATGTCATTGTTGGCACTGCTGAAACGCAGCACCCACTACCTCACTGTGTTCACATCCATGTTTAGTCTCCACAAACATTCAGCAAGCATCGATGAATGTCAATGTTATTTTTTCCACATGGATGAATTCAAATCCATACATTTGCTTCATGGGAACTTCCATGTCAGACATCATTGTGTCAGACTGCCCCCCTGCTGTGTCCTGTCACATGGCAATAAAATATAACAGAGTACTGGTAGTACTGGTAGTACTGGTTCAAAATCTACTGCCATACCACCAATGTCCATCTTTGATGTAGTGGGCAAGTAAAATTAGAGGCTTTGCTTTCACGATAGCTCTCGTATATGCAATATTTCCTTCATCTATTTCTGTTTTATTTTCCAGAACTGACTTAACATAACCCAAATCTGCCGAAGACTCACAGACTTAAAAAAAAAAAAAAAAAAAAAAAAATTAATGTGGATAACTAAGGAAGATACAAAATAGAAAAATAATTTCCCAGGGACTTAGCTGTGTACTGCTGTCCTGGAGTAGCCCAAATTGTAATTCACAGCTCAGTAACAAATATAGTAGAAACAAGATGAAAAAGAGAAACACCATGCCACCTGAAATAATTTTAAAAATCAAAATGACTACTCTTTAATTAATTCTTCTCTGTTAGTATTGCAGCAGGACAATTATTAATCTGTAACACACACATTATTATTCAATATAATAGTAAAAGATTACTGAGAGGATTTTGCCCAGTATTGATGAAGAATTAGACACCTTGAATTTCCATAATGAATTAGTTTTGCTCAGATAAAATATTTTTTCTAGTTTGGAATAACAAACATAAATTATCTGCCCAGAGTAGTAGTCATCTACCAAGAAAACTTACTTTAGGTAACACCTCCACGCTTGCTTCTATGTAGTTTAATCTTTATTCTTACGTCAAATCTGCTCCAGCTCTTTATCCTTCCCTCTCCTCTCCTCTCCTCTCCTCTCCTCTCCTCTCCTCTCCTCTCCTCTCCTCTCCTCTCCTCTCCTCTCCTCTCCTCTCCTCTCCTCTCCTCTCCTCTCCTCTCCTCTCCTCTCCTCTCCTCTCCTCTCCTCTCCTCTCCTCTCCTCTCCTCTCCTCTCCTCTCCTCTCCTCTCCTCTCCTCTCCTCTCCTCTCCTCTCCTCCCCTCCCCTCCCCTCCCCTCCCCTCCCCTCCCCTCCCCTCCCCTTCCCTCTCATCTTTTCTTTTCTTTTTTTTTTTTTTTGCATTTCTATCGATATTGCTTCCAGAGATAATACAGTACATGATATTTCTGTCTTCTATACTCAGTCTTGCTCTTAATTTTGACTTTGAAACAAGCTTGATCTGAATTCTTGGTTTCTCTGTACATAAGCAACATGTTTTCTTGTCTATTTTCTCCTTTGTATATCATGCTTGTGATTAGATTTGTATGTAGTATGCAATACACCATGGTTTGCTATTACACTGATGTTTTTATCTTATTAGAAAATGTTTGGGATTCAAATACTGAAAACAATAATTAAAAGCCCAAGAAAAACAAGCACTGTGAAAGGCATCTGTAAAAATAGATAAAAGTAAATTAAAAATAGGATGTATTTAATTTACTGGGGTCATTTGAACAATGGAGAAAATTAGCCCTTATGTAGAATATGGATGGCATCTGTTTATCACACTCAACATTCAAATAACACAGTATTATGGGGAGTTCTTTCCTAACTAGTTTTGAGATGATCCCAATAGACTAACTTAAGCTAAACACATTACAGCAAGCCAATACTATGTACGTCTTACCTGCCAAAAATTTTGAAACTCCTTCCTCGTTTTTATTTGAATAATTAAAACATACCAACATCCTCTACAACTGGCAGACTTTCCACATTACTTGGTGCCAACAGGCTTTCTGTTGATTTCTTCTTTTATAAGTATATTTGGATTTCGAGTCTGAGCTCAAGTCTGACAGATTAGCGTGATCTACAGTCAGTAAAAACATCTGCTTTATCAAAACCCAACAATTCTAGGATATATTTCCAGTAGAATAAAAGCATTGATGAGGACAGAGTACCATGTTCAGTTTTATTCACCCATGCCCAAAAAAAATCTCATGTTGAAAACACTGCTTGTAGAACTCAAAGAATGTGTAAGAGGAGACTGAAAAAAAAATGAACTGTGCAGTATGGAAAAAATTAAACAAGTAGGAACATTTTTACTATCTATCAATATATCAGATGGAGTACCTGAACACCAGGAAAAAAAAGGAGGGCTGATTAAGATGAAAAACAATACTGAGATGAGAACCTACAAGTGTAACTTGATATGAATTAATTGTCTGTGCTTCTAGTTCAGCTGGAATCCTGCACTGGTAAGACCTTCTCTGAAGTAAGCTATGCACAGGACCTGTCCTTTCTTCCCTTAGAAGCTGCTTGAAATCTGAAACCTTCATGCTTGGCCTCTTGCTTCAGCTGTGTGCATCCTGTCCTATGCCTCATCACTGCGCAAACATCCGTGCAGATCCTTCCAATTGGAATAATCAGGAAAGAAGGAAGTATTTTCATGATGAAATAAAACGTATGCAAACCATATGATGGTGAAGACCATGACCAGTGACTGCTAACTGATTCTCAAGAAATGCACAGGGACCAAAGAGAACCATGGGTTTCAGGAGAGACTGCTGCAATAACAGGTGGCTCAGTATGCCCAGGGAACATTTTCTAGAAGCCGTAAAATAATTCATAAATTTAGAATATTCATTTCTTATGAATGTATATGCCTTGAACAGAAGAGAGATAATTAATACCATGAGGATACAATCTCCATCTATCACCCATTTCCTGACCCCAATTATCAAAAATAAGCAGTCCAAAACATTGCAGAAAACAAACATTAGACAGTGAATAGAGTGAACAGCAGAGACTGATCATCTACCATCCTATAGCTCCCAAACTTCTCTATAATTTTCCTACTGTCTGTGAACCTTTGTAATAAGCTTCCAGCAGTTTGGGGAAATATGTATTTAGCTATCTGTCTCTAGTATTCATCACTGGAAATGGCATAGAATCTTTGTCTACCACAACAGTAAGCAAACACTGATATTATGTCTGAAGAAAGTATACTCTTTTCACTAGAAGTGAATATAGTCATTGCTAAGATCAAATAGCCCCAAGACTCTTGCTTTCATTTTCTCTGTCTTTTGCACTTCAGTAATGATATAGTTCCAACCTGATAATATGTTCACATAGTCTTTGCACCACATCCTAATGATTTTTCCTAATCTTGTGCTGTGGTATCTGTTGATAGTTTCTCTATCCAAGTCATAACAATACTTGAAGCTGATGGACAGTAGGACCAGCAGGACAGTTTCGCAACTGTGAGAGGTGGAAACAAATATCTGTGTGACTAATGGGGAGAAAAAATGAATGTCCCTGTTTTCAATACATAAAAACACTTAGGTAGGGTTTCAGTACCTTAATTTGATAATGGTATTTTGAACAAAACATTGCAGTCCATTTATCTTTTTAATAAGTGAGCTTGACACTTTCATGTCCTTGTGCTGTCTATAATTCACACTTGTCTTTAGCAAGTCTTTCAGCTTTTTTCTTAATCCATGCCTTAGTTTGAGATCTCTACTACCCTAACAATTATTTACAAGATACAATACAATATGATCGTTGTGTTATGTATCAGTACTAACTGATGAGCTGAGTGCTTCCTAGTGGTAATAATTTAGATTTCGGAAATTTTAATTAATCAGAAGTGTGAAGTATGTAGTAAAGCTTTGTTCTAACAGTCATTACTTTGTTACTGTTACGGTTGTCGGATTTTTTGCTGCAACTGATGCATATCCTGTAGACATCTTACTCTGCAGAATAACATTTTGGTCCTTGCATAATCTTCCTCCCGAACAAATTTAATTTCTCCAAACAACAAGAACACTTCATTCTTTCTTTCTGTTTCTGTTCTTCTGAACTGTGAAGAAAAAAAAAAAAAATTGTCTCATTAAGCAGTTAAAAAAACTACTTGGAAAAAAAACATCAGTGAAAAACCCACTTCTAAGCAAATTTTTTTTTTTTAAAGAATGACTGTTACAATGTTGCTTATCTGCATACATCTTTGTTTAGAGTGAAGGAACTGGCTTTTTGATTGTTTAAAATATTGTGGTGATTTGTTTTTCACAAGGAACAAAAAACAATGCAGAGGAAGTAAAATACAACAAAACATTTAAACTGTTAGAAGTAAGTATAAGGCCATAACAGGAAACACTTTCAGCTGCATTAGTAAAGCATCAAAACTGAGATGTTCTAGGTGGTTACCTAGAGTCAGCAGTGTGCCCAGATGGCCAAGAAAGCCAGAGTACTGTGCACCTCAGTACAGAAAGGACACTGAGGTGCTGGAGCAAGTCCAAAGAAGGGCAACAAGGCTTGTGAAGGGCTTGGAGAATGTGCCCTACGAGGAGACACTAAAGGAACCGGGGCTGTTCAGTCTGGGGAAAAGGCTGAGGGGAGACATCTTTACAGAAAGGGTTGTTAAGCACTGGAATAGGCTCCCCAGGGAGGTGGTTGAGTCACCATCCCTGGATGTGTTTAAAAACCATTTGGATGTGGTGCTCAGGGACATGATTTAGCAGAGGGTTGTTAGATTTAGGGTAGTATGGTTAGGTCATGGTTGGACTCAATGATACTTAAGGTCTTTTCCAACCTGAGTGGTTCTATGATTCTACCTCAGCGATCTGGATTAATTCCCAGGTTCACTAGGCTTCTCACATGTTCTTGGAAAATCATTTATAAATCAAACTTAATCTCAGTCTGCACTTCTGTGTTAGAAAACTAAAGCAAGCCTTGCATCACCTTCTCATGTCCCCATGCCAAAGATTGTTCCAGTAACACACCTGGCAATCTATGACAGCATGTAAGGCTCAGTATCAACCCTAAAGGAAGGAATAGCTGTGAAATGGAATGAAGGCATTTCCTTGCAACACTGTCCAGCTAGCAAGTAAAAGAATTACTACTGCTGATTTGGACCTGAAAATTAGTGCTACTTTTAATTGATGATTTCTTCTTCTCAGTCTATCATATATCCCAGCATTAAGTCAAAACTTAAACCTATTTATTTCTGAGAATGAATAAACAAAACTATTATGAAACCCCATTTCTTTCACATCAAATATTTGCAATGTCACTGACTTGGTGTTGTGGGTTTTTTTTTTTTTTTTTTATGGATCTGAATTGTTTTTCCTGACTCAGTTGTTTCTGTTACAATAAAAATGACAACATTCTCCAGCGTGTCAAGACATGTTCTGTGATCCAGTGAGTAAAAAAGCACACCATAGAGTCTGAATGTCAGCAAAGTATTATATAGCAGCTTGAACTTTGAGATGGCAAGAAATTCAGTATGTTCATGGAAGTAGTGTATCATGCATTTACAATCACAGTTGACAATGATTTTCATGTAATTCAATTCTTTCTGTAGAGCTGAACGGTAATTTGATTTTTCAATTTGTTAAAATTTTGAAGAGTTCAGTTATTTTCCCATTTCTTGTTTTGTACTTCTCACATTTTTAGCACAACAGAAAGAAAAATTTCAATTTTCATGAAGTGAGTGTATGTAAAGGAAACTATGTTAGATTAGTTCCAAATATCATGTTTAAATGACAGGGTGTTTCACTTCAGTTGTGAATATTTAAAGACTTTCATGTTTTAAAACTCCTTACACAGGAGAAATAAAGATTTTTTTTTTTAAATCAAAAATGTATTCTCAGGTTTTTTTGCAATATTTTGTTTGCTCATATTTTTCTTTTTCTTTCCTTCCTTCTTTCTTTCTTTCTTTCTTTCTTTCTTTCTTTCTTTCTGCCAGATATACATCTAGATTTGATTTCAGTAAACTGAAATAATGTGAAGTAATAAAGTGATCTTAGGAATGAGCCTGGAATCTCCATTCTTAAATGAATGATTACATGTTCTTGATCATTTTGGCTCAATCAAAATGCAAAATCAAAAGATAAAGTGAATAAGTGACTTCCTAGCTGACATCAGTAGGAGTGGTTTATTTTGTGACAAGTCCCTGAAAGGAAGGTAGAAAACATTTCTAGTTTTTATTTATAGTAGGAAGGAAAACTGGATTTTCAATTCTCCCTTGTTTAAAATCAGCACTTTAGCTGCACCTCTTCTTCCCTGTCATTTAGTCTTTCTTTAGAGGGTCTTGTAGATGTTATAAGCACTTCAGATATAGAGGTAGCAGGGCTCAGTTCAAAGGAAACTGCATGTATCTAAGCTGTCCAAGTTTCCTCACTCTCAAATTTGCTGTGGAGAGCTCACAGAAATACACCTTTCTTCTGGGTTTCAAACTACTCCTTCTCATTCGACAAATTTTCATAGTTATGCAGGTAAGTTTCCAGTATTTAAAAAATGAGAAATACTGAATAAAATGTGAATGTGTCTAGTTGTGAGTAGAGCTAATTACACTTTAAAAAGGAAAGAAAAGTATTTTTCCAGTATTTTTCAAGTACAGAAATTTGAGTAAAAACTGGATAGAAGTAGATATTTTTTTAATTAAGTATTCTCATTTGCTTCTTTTCTTTTTCTTCATATTCATGTAAAACAATTAATTAATTTAATTAATTTAATATATATTTTTTCTGGATCATTCTTGATATATGCTTTTCTCCGTGCAGTAGTACTAAAGGAGAACCCCCGCTGAATATACAGGCAGGGTTTCTTTATCTGAACCAAATAGAGTGATCTCCATATCCTTGCCTGAAAGGATAATATAATTTTCACAGAACAACCATGACTTGCCAGTTGTTGCAAAATCTAGGCACTAGGACCAATTTTCAGAAATAGTTTTCATTATACCATTTTTTTCAGAAGGTCATATACACCAAAGAAGAATTTTCAATAAATTTGAGTTTATAAGCTAAGATGTGCTGGTTCACAAGCTTTTCTATATATAATCCAATATATCATTTTCCCCCTGCTTTGTGTGCTTGCCACATTCCAAAGACGATCAAGGATAGTAATAGTCTGCTAGCAGGGAGAAGTCATCAGTCAAAGAGAAAAACAAAGGTATTGGATTCAATATACCAAACCTGATTTTCAAGATAAAGCTTTTAATGCTGCAAGAAGTTGAAGAATTATACTGAGTTAAGGATAAGGTTGTACCAAAAGCATCAAGTCAAATAACTTTCTATAAACCTATGCATCTATTTACCTTCAAGGTACAAATAGTAAGTTGCAGAAACCTCCCTTCATGTGGGATAAAGAAGGTTGTTGTATTGCTAATGGGTGGTAAAGCTCAACAATAACTTGAGCCAGACACATACACCCACAAGGCGCCTAACCCGTACATGTAACCAGTTTTGGTTGCTCTGGAGAACTGTTGTGTTGCGGGGGTAAAAAGGTGGTAAGCACCTTGAACAAATGCCTTTTGTTCTGCACCAGCCAACGAGTCCGAACCTCATTTGCCTCTCCAGCAAGAGAACCCGGGGTAGCCCTGCGACACATTCATGCAGGACTTTTCTTTCTCTGACTTCAGGAACAAATTGTGTTGCTAGTGAGGATTCTTTCCTTCAAGTTGCAGAAAACTTGGGGCTTGAATCAGTAGAGCGATTGGGTGTACTCTTGAATCAAGCATCCTTTCATTTAATTAAAAGTACAAATTTTATATAAATAAAGGGAGGTGGGAGGTAAATGGGTGAGGCCAGGCTCTTCTCAGTGGTGTGTAGCAATACTACAAGGAATAATGGCCTAAAACTTGAAAATAGAAAGTTCCATACAAACGCAAAGAACTTCCTTACGGTAAGGGTGATGGAGCACTGGAACAGGTTGCCCAGAGAGGAGATACTCAAGACCTTTCCGGACACCTACCTGTGTCACCTGTTGTAGGGTATCTGCTTCAGCAGAGCTGTTGGACTCGATAATCTCTTGAGGACCCTTCCAACCACTGCAATTCTGTGGTTGTTTGTGATTCTGTGATAATATACATATATATATATCACAGCGGTATATTACTAATAGCAGTGGCGCAAATATTTTTTGCAATTGTTTTTTTGCATGTGAGTTAGGGGATGAAGGGTAAACATGGCCCAGCTGTAAAGGAAGCCAAGAATACAAGCAGGATGAGATAATAAGCTGAAGAATACAAGATGTAAGGGGTCCGTAACCACCTGGTTTTGCTAACTCAAAAGAAATTCGCAAATAGCATCGCTTAATTTAACCTCTTGCTAGCTCAAGGGGAATTTATTGCTTAACCTTTTGCCAGCCCAGACACATTCTCAAAAGGGAGCCTTCTCCAGTCAGCAGGAAAGGGCCCCTAAGAAAGCAAAGGGGAGGAAAGACAGGCAGAATTAGAAATTGCTGAGGTATGCATGGCAGGAGAAGAGCTCAAAACTGGGACAAAGGTCAGAAGGACATGGTGAGGAAGACGTCTGACTTCATCCCAGAACGACCACCAGAGGGGGAGGAAGCCGTTGAGCTTTCATCCAATAGAAGCTACTGTGCATGCACTGGGGAGGGGGACAGTATGTAAATGAATTCCCGGAAAAGTAATGAATATGTTAATGGCTCTTGGGTAACACTTCTGAATAAGTATGGCTTGCCTTATAAATGTATTGGAATCCTATTCTCTGGTGTGCAAGTTAGGAGGAGCGATCCCCCTTGCACCTGGCGTGTGGCGCAGCACTGAAATAAAGACGTATCTGCTCTTATAACCTTATGTGGGTTAGAGAGTTTGATTCCACAAATCACATGTTTTTAACACGCACAAAAAAAATAAAATAAATCACATACTGCACAGGATCACTGCTCTGTCTGAGTTGAAGTGCAGATTTCAGTGGTAAAAACTGCTCTCATAACAGCTATGGAGCAAGCTTTAGCAGAGATGTAAACAATAGGAAATTCTTCATGACCCACTGCTGACAGATGAAAACAGGTTTAGGAAGTATGCCTTGTTGACCCATCCAGATATTTTTACTAAAACTTTTAGCTCTCTAAGTTGAGGTTACTGTTCCTGCTCCTCCTCATAAAATCTATCCAAACCAAGTTTGATTATATATTGCACATCTTCCCATGATAGGATCTGTACACTGAGATGTACTATTATTTTGTGTATTACAAAATCCAGGGAGAACTATTACCATATCTAGGGTCTGATTTGATTTTACTGAGATCCACATCTTATCACTTTCATATAGAATACATTACAGTTATGTGCAAAAGATATGTGGTTACTTTATTAGTTGCTTTGCTAACAAATTCAATTTTGTTATCTTTTCCAGTGCTGTGTACAGCTCATTGAGCAGTCAGTCTGCATATCAACAAATCAGGTCTCTGCTATGGGGGTCATCTTACCCATGTAAGATGAACTCAACAACTGTTGGTGTTCCAATTGACTTAGCAAAATATTATTAGTATCAAAGGAAGTAGATGGATAATGAATAATCAGAAGTTCCTTCAAGTGTACTGGCAGAAGGGAAAGTCTCTCAACAGAGAGGTTCAGCAACTCCCTGAGGAAAAAGAGAGGTAGCAGTAACAAGGGAGAAAGGAGGCTGTCAGAGAAGTGACTATTTTTTTGCTCCTCCCATGAAGACACTCAAATCCCAATCTTCAAATACAAAAAGCACGGAGTTTTGAGCTTTGAGATAGCTGACAACTGTGTTTTTGCCTGGAAAAAGAAAAGGAGGATTGCCTTCAATTTCTTAGTAAAGGAGAAGACAGTACACACAATGGAAAATAAATATAGAAAGACATTTCCTAGAGCAAAATGATCTCTCTCCCAGACTGATGCACTAGGACTGACAGATTTCCTTTTGTCTTTTTACAGTATTGTCTGTGGCAACCATCGGCTGGGCTGGCAAAGAGCTAGGCCATTTAGAGAAAGCTGTACTCATCCATACTTTTAAATGCTGTCAATTACAACATTGCTGTTAATTAGAGATGAGTCATCACACTTTTTATTCACACTCACCTTTTCTGCTTCAACTTTCTTAGCAGCTTAACATCAAAAGATAAATTTCATCCTAGACTGTCTTCTTACCAAGGTAGCCTGGAAAGCTGCTGAGGGAGGTAAGACCTCTCTATCTCTCATTTACAGCAACTGTCCCTAGTTCAACCTTGAGTTTATAGCAAAATCAGCTAGAGACCTCTGCCTCTTAAAGTCAGCAGAAATGTTTTACTACTGGATTCTGAAACCATTAGAAGGACAGATCTCCAGGACAGATAAAGCTGCCTATTCTAGAGCTGGAAGCCACTTCAGGAAAACACAAAAATCACATCATTACAAAAAATAAACAACACAAAAAGCTTCTTATTATATGCTGACAAATAGCAGGTATTGTTCCACAGTCATCTGTTTTATAGATTTAATTATTCATTTACTAACTTCTGCAAATATGTTGAGAGACCAAGAAGATTAAATTACAGTATTTCAGAAATGGGGGAAAAAGCCTTCCTAAAACTGCTTGAACAGGAAAAGATAGTTGTAAGAGATTTTAAATGTATGAGTTAAAAAAGCAGGAAGGAGAAATTGTATGTTTGTCCAATGTAAAACTTCAAATACAGAAGTAAGATATGCTTGCTGCTCACTGACATGACTTTCCACAGTCTCTGGACTGTTTATCAGGGAGCACAAGTTACAGGGCCGTCTAGATTTGGAAAGATGTTTGGAGATAATCTTCTCTCTAAAAATATCACACTTTGTTTTATTAAAGGCTGTAGATATTCTTAGCAGAAGCCACTAGGAATGAATGATTTAATCAGTCTTTTCAACTTTTAACTTGTGTGCTGAACTGCATTTTTTGTAGCTAGTTTTTCTCTACAGCCAAGCCATTTCTCCCTTCCTAAAAAAAGCACACCCACACATTGACAGCCATGCAAAAAATTTACAGTTAATGAGCAGAAACACAGAAGGTTTAAACAATGTTGTCAAAAGTGTTGGGGCTTCAGGTTTTCATAATTAATGCTTAATCAGAATTTCACCTTTCTGAAATACACAATATTTAAATAAGTTATTTGCAAGAAGTTGAGAGGTTGATATACCAACTGATTGTCCCATTGAATATGAACTCTTAAACTTTTCCTCAGCATAATAAGAGATTTACAAGTGAGTAGAGTAGCTTATAAACTCCACTTACAATGAAACAGTCTATGCAATCTGCACCGAATGAATGTTAGATCATGAGTAAAAAGTAGTTTTTCATTTTGTTTTACAAAACGGTTTATGAGATGTATTTCTGACGTACCTGCAAATAACCTCTCCATAAAAGAGAACAGTTCAGTTGTAGAAACACTTAAATGGGCAGTGTCACCACAGTAGGTATTACCTATTTATTGAAACAGAAAGTCTATCAGTCAGACTTGTTTATTACTGGTAGATCACGTTCTTTCTGTATAGCGTAAAGGACAGGTTGGAAGTGTTATGAAAAAACTAGAATCATTGTATCTCTCTGTTTATGAAAGATTGCCCTCAAAGTAATGTCACAGAACCTATCTACTTATGAGATAGGAAAATTTTAGGCCTCAGTAAAGGACACCATGTTCTCCCTCCTGCAGACTGAGCTAATGTTTGTCTCTTGTCATTACCGAAGATCCTTTACTTGGAAATGAAGGAATGAAAAAAAATTTTTACCATAAGCCCTAAGATGACAGATACATTTTCAAAAGCTTTTAGAAGGAAAAGATTCTCAGCTTCTTCTTACTGTGTTAGATGAATTCCCAGTGCGTGAGAGATGTCTTTTCCCTGTTTGTATTTCAAAACTTAACATCCCTATCATCATCATCTCAGATGAGGCATTAGCATGGAAATACAGTTGTTCATTTTGTAACACACTAAAATTCAATTTCTGTATACTCTTTAGGACTCTTGCCATGTAATCAATAACAAGGATATTGATCATTCCTTTGGCATATTTGAGCAAAATAAAACAATATTCTTCCCTTGGTTGAGACAATGTTTGAGATTGTTTCTAATGTTGTCTGCAAGCTCACAAAAAATCTATTATTACTCTAACCTCAGACATGGTTAAAATTAAACTATGGACAACAGGATATGCATAGATCCATGCACAGCTTTCCTGGTTAACTTCGTACACCCCATTTAAACAGTGCTTCCTGATATCTTCTGCCAAATATATTCTGGTGACAAATGAGGTTCTAAAGAGGTTCTAAGAGGTTCTTCTAAAATGATTGGCCAGCTACTTTCATGTGCTCAAGACCAGTTGGAGAACTATGAACAAAAGATAAGTTTGTGTTGCAGATTTTTTTCCAGAAGACACATTTTATGAGCTTTTAATATTTACTAGTCATATTTTGTCCCTACTGTAATTTCAAAATACAAGCTCTGTTTGAAGTCTGTTTTCTTACTGTAAAAATTAGATAAATAAATAAATAAATAAGTTCTTGCTTTACACAGATCACAGCTACATTGTGTTTGAAGCCCTGAGTCAAATGAGACCGTTACCAAGCTTGAATTTCTCTAAGTAGACTTAGAAGAAAAAAAAAAAAAAGTGGCAAATCAAATACTTTGAAAATGACTGAAAATGCTCCAGGAATTACAGAAGGGGGAAAAAAAATGACTACTGAAACTATAACAGAAAAAAAAAAATTCTAATATGACATATAGGCACTCCATATATGCTACATTCACAACTGAGGCATTGTCAGTGAAGAAATTAAGAAAGCATTATCTATACAGACATGAGCATTCTTGGGGCTGGTGCTGCAGCTGCAGTGGAAGCTGGAAGAAGCAAAGGATAACACTGATGCAATCACTTACTCACTTACTTACCTGGCTGCTTCTTCTCTGCAGGCAAAAAAATAAAAAAAAAAGTTAAAAACTGAGGTGGAGGAAGTCAATACAAGTTTACCTCATTTATCAGTCAGTCTGTCAGCACAGGACAAAAATTAAAAAGCTTGAAAAGAAATATCTTGGTAAAAAAAACTGAGTGTTTTCCCAATTTTCTGAGAATATGCATGAAGTCAAAATATTGCTTCTTTGAAAGGACAACATATTTGTTAGGAAATGCTCCTTAATTATTTTATTCTTATTTTAAACTCCTTCCATCCCCTTTTTCTTTCCAACTTCCTTCAGAAAAAAAAAAATAATAATAATAATAAATAAGAGAATGAAAGAATAAATCTTTCTATATGGCAAAATAATACTTTCCTGGAAAGCATTTGCAAAATATTTATCTTATGAGAAAAAGATAATTTTTGTTCAAACAACTTTTCCAACTTGAACAAAGATCATGAAACTAAAATACATTTTTCCTTTAATTTTTTTTGACAGAATGATCACTTTTCCTCCCACAGTTGAATACTGTGAGATTAAATATCTTCTGCCTTTTTCTCATAGCAGCCACTGCCTTCTGTGATTGCTTTATTCCAGAAATTGAGTTTATGCAAATCATGTTCCACTGAACACTGAACGATTCTTTGTCTAATATCAAATCTCTGAATTATACTGAATCCTGATACAAAATCTGCATTTTAGTGCCATTAACTTTGAAAATTTGCCTGGTTTTCTTCTTAGAATCATTATTGTTCTCTCAAGATGGAGAAAATATATTTATAATATTTTAAAAATTATCACTGTTTCAAATGAGTAAAACTTTAATACTTTTTTAATATTAAATGTAGGCAGTTCTTTTTTATTTCACTTTTCTTAGAATGGTTGATAATGAGGTAGAGAATATGCATATAATGAAATATAGTCTGGAAAAAGAGGTGACATTAAAAATTATGATCTTTTTGGAAAAGTAAATATACTATTATGGAGTAATGGGTGTTTTTTAGTTTGGTTTGTGTTGTGTTTGTTTTATATAGGGGAAGGAGATGATAGTGGAAGAGAAAAAGTGGATGAGAGAGAAGAGAGGGATTGAAACTTATTTCATTTTTATAGTTCGGAAGAATTTTTGTCCCTTTATGGAATTTTAAAAATAAATATTTATTAATTAGCCATATAATTGCTTAAGAAAAAGACATGCATTTTTTCTCCAAAATTATAGCTGAAACTAGTTTTACAACATGCTTTTTTCAGTTCTAAGAATTATAGATATAAAATATCTTTATAAGAATTATATAGATATTATATAGACTAAATTAATTGTTTAATGAAAGAAAGTTAGGATAAAAATACTGAAGGCAAAAAGAGAAGAGAAAGTCATCTGTTATGCAAGATATCCTAAAGCATATATGTATTCTTCCTCATCATGATTACCATGAAAGAGTGCAAATCTGTTATGTTTCTTAGATTTCTCTTCTTCAATAACCAAGCTCAACATACAGGTTCAAGATTTGTTGTGTTATGATTACTATAGTCAATGTTTAATAAAAATAATAATAAAAATAATAATAATAAAAAAATCTCAGCTACCAGAAATTTAAACTAAAAGATTTTATGTATGTTCAGCATA
The DNA here is from genome assembly GCF_987193195.1 of Phasianus colchicus. Taxonomy (NCBI): domain Eukaryota; kingdom Metazoa; phylum Chordata; class Aves; order Galliformes; family Phasianidae; genus Phasianus; species Phasianus colchicus. The sequence goes on from NC_143436.1 coordinate 118,940,943, forward strand.
AGCAAAAAATTCAGCTGAATGACAGGTCTTCCTCTTTTATATGCTTCTGCACACTGTTTAGTAAGAGGAGATAAAAAGTGAGGGGGAGATATTCATACTTCCACTGATTAGTAGGATTGCCTTTGGTGTTTGGAGGTTTGTTTTATTCCCTACATCTATGTAATTTTCAATATTACACTGATTGCATTGAATATGCATCTTAATATTTACATTAGTGATGTTGAAAAAGCACAGATATAGAATATCTGATAATCCTTTGTCCAACTATGTCTGAAAATCTGAAGAATAAAACAACTCAGACAAGTAAGAAGGACTAGTATAAGTGCACTGAAAAGCTTTTATTTGAGTGGTAACTAATCAATTGAAGCTAGTAACATTTCAAATATTTGAAATATTTAAAATATTTGACTGCAGGTTGCAGTGGATAATTTATTCTTATGATTTTTTTTTATTTGCCCCAAAGTTTTATATCTCCATTCTGTCACTGTTAACTCATTAAAAAAAAAATTAGGAACAGGAGAACCATTTTTGCACTTTCTGTATTCTGTTTAGAAACTGCTGGGGGTCAGAGTCATCTTCAGGATAAAAGTAGATCTCTCTTGAGAGTTTCTCTAATTCGCACTCTGTCACAGTGACCCTGTGGGTTTCACAGCCCTCAAGAATTGCTAGAGCACTCTGTGGGACACTCATGGGTCAAAGAACAGCCAGGGACTGTAGAAAATACTGAAAAGATTTCAGAAAAAAAAGAAAACCTTTTACAGTAAGGAATGTCTTCTTTCATGCTGGGATCTTCACAAGATAGAAAAAAAAGCTTGACTATCCTTTCACTGCAATGAACTCTTAAGAGATCTGTTGTGCTTTGAAAATAGAATTTGGAAACTCATTGTCCAGAGTATGCTGAAAATGAAAGTTTAAGGCTCCACTGCAATCAACATCAAATCAAAACACCATGAAAACTCCTTCAGGAGACTAAAAAAAATCTACATTTTTCAGCTGTAGGTGATTCTTGTTGCCTTTCCCAGAATAATGTAGCAAAATTAGAATAGATACAATGAAGAGTAAAATAGTCAATCAAAAGTATCAAACATCTGCTTGACAACAACTCTCTGGACACAGACTATATAGTTTGGAAACTGATAGTGGAAAAGAGAGTATTCTAAAGATCTATAAAAACAGGAAAAAACATACAAAAGGCAAATAAAGAAGCAGTCCCTGTTCTTCGATAAGGAAAGCAAGATTATCTAATATAATTATTAGTGATGTTAAATATAACAGAGCAAGCATTTCCTCATCCTACAACCATGGATATATATACGAGTAGTAAAGTATACATATTCTCAATAATGGTTATTAAACACATGGAATTAAATGTACATTTTTGTTTAGAAAATACATGAACTAATGATCATATAGTTGGAAGAGCACTGTTTAACTCTTTGGAGCTTATAATCTTTTTTGGCATCTGCTATTGGCAAATGGATGCTGGAACAGTATTAGAAGAGTTTTTTTCCTGCATTTACTGTTTCATCTTTATATTTTTCCATGGTCTGTTGCACAGCATAAAGAAAAAAAATGCTGTTCAGATCTTTCTTTCTTCTTTGTATAATTGTTCTGAACTTTTATTATTGTAGTTTTGTGAAGAAATTTTTAAGTATTTCTCAAGTACTAACATCACTAACATGCTCTATTAAAGCAAATTGTCAAAAAACATTGTGGCTTCTTTACATAGCATATTCAAAGGTCCTTCCAAAGATCACCCACGTTTCATGACAAGAAAGCATCTTGAGCCTACATTTATTCAGAACTCATTAAATTCTTGATGTTCATGCAGTCTACTGCGGTTATGTTTGCACTTGTACCTAGAATGTCTAGCATACTGTCTGGGATCTACTGCAAGATGAATGTGTGCACTAAAGTAAATCAATAACAGGAGTATATGTATTTGTGATTTTGCTCTTCACAACCATATCCTCTTCCAGAGTATGGTGTTTTGAGGTTTCTTACACTTTCACTTACAGTATTAAAGACCTTACTGTTTCTAATTTGTAAAAGTGATGACTTCTCAGCATAGGCAAGGAAAATATGCAGAGACACTCAAGTCCTGGAATAAATAAATCTTCTTATGCTGCCTTCAAGGCTACTTTGCCCTTCATCTCAGGTAGCTGATTAGGTGAGGACACCACCCCATTAATCTAGGCATACTGATGCCATTAGCAGATCCCTCAGCACCCTTTTGGATTTCTGAATCATTCTGTGTTGAGATATCAAGCCATACAGGCCTGAAAGGAAAAAAAAAAAAAAAAAAAAAGACTGTGTTCTGTTTGTCTGCCTGAGAACATAGCAAATATAAAACCATCATTTGTATAGGATGGAAGAAGACTAAGAAGGGCAAGCAAGTGAATTACAAATGACTGGCAGCTTGGAAGCAATCACCAGAGCTTAAAAATACCTGCTGAGAATTTTTGGTGAGGAACAGATTTGCAACATCTCTAACTGGAGAGGTAATGACAGGATAGTCATTAAAAAATCACTATGTTCTTGACTATGGCAATGTTATTAGCAAATTTTTAAGACTTGCTTAAGGACTTGGGGTGTTTTCTAAAATTTCACATCTGAAATTGTTTATTCTTTGCCAGCCAAGTTTCAAAGAGGATCATTCTTTTTTATGTTGTGTGACTTAGCTGAATTGTGGATATTTCATAGAATCAGAGAATCAATGAGAAAAGACCTGTAAGATCATCTAGTCCAGCTATCCACCTACCAGCAATATTTTCCCACTAAGCCATATCCCTTAGTACATCAAACATTTCTTGAGCACCCCCAGGGACAGTGAGTCCTCCACCTCTCTGGGCAGCCCATTCCAGTGCCTGACCACTCTTTCTGAGAAGAAGTTGTTCCTAATATCCAATGTGAACCTTTCTTGGCTCAACTTGAGGCTCTTCCCTCTCATTCTGTCACTGCTACCTGAGAGAATAGACCAACCCCACCTCATCACAACCTCTTTTCAGGCAGTTGTAAAGTGTGATCCAATCTCCCCTGAGCCTCCTCTTCTTCGGACTAAATAATCCCAGTTCCTTCATCCACTCTTCATAAGACTCCAGACCCCCCTCCACTAGCTTTGTTGCCCTTTCTTGCCCAACATAAAAGCCAACAAGTAGAAGAGCAGGGAGTGTTACTGCAGCTTCTCAGCCAGTCTTAAAAGAGTAATAAAATATTCTGATGCCTGGGGTATAATCTCCCCATCCTAGCTCTGCAGCTGTTTTTATACTGACAGGCATTTTTGCATACATTTATAAGTAAAAGCATGGAAATGAATAAAGCTCAGCATTTGCAGTTATACTTAAAGTGTTTCCCTGAATGGTATCCTAAGTTTAAACCTCTTGATGATGAGTCAACTTCAAATTAATAGACAAAAATCTTCACCAGTGAAACAGTCATTCCGGAACTGTATGCACTTTAGTATTTTCTCTCTTCTCTTAAGCACTGATAGCTGCTTCCTGTCAAAAACAGGATGACAGAAGAAAGGACTTTATGGCTTAATTTTCCATGGCAGCTTCTCTGTTCATAACCCAGTTTGCCCTGATTTTTCTCATCAAGGGAGATTCCTAATGTCACAGTAACACTGTGTTTTCTCACTTGATTTCTCCATATCAACATAGTAGTAAATGGCAGTCTTTGCAAGCTGTCTGTTTTTATCTCACTTAAATGTATGGAGTATATTTACTTTCCTTTCTAAATTCTTCTTTCATAATTGACAAAACTCTTATTACTTATTCCAGTATTCTAAAATCATCTGTCTCTGTCCTTTTATATATTTGTCCTATTCCTATTTTCGATATGCATGTTACTGTACAAAATCTAATATATAATAAGAATCCTGAGCCTTACAGAGTAGTCTGTAAAAACTATCATTAATTTTGTTTTTGCAATTTTTTATTATTCATAAATGGAACCCATGGTTACTTTCTTGGCATTATTTTTGCATTACATATTTTATATATTCTGAGCTAAGAAATAAAGATTCATCTACAAACAAATCAGTTTGTATTTATTTGAACAGAACTCCATTTTACTTATTATTCTTCCAGTGTTCTTTGTCTTTCTTTATTAGTGCTTTATTATTTATTGTTACCATTCTATCTCAACGTTGAGCTCATTTTATTTTGTCCTGATATGTCAGAGCCAACCATCAATTCTTTTCATAATCTTTTACAAGTAGGAAACCACAGGCTGAGTTACCAAGGTGCAACCAGATGAAAAATGCAGGACTCTCCATGTCTTAATCTTTAGGAAAGTTGTTACAGCTCTTCAGTTCTTGCAAAGTGAATATCTAGTGTTTTGAAAACAACATTCTAGAACACCTTCTGGCACTACCAGAATGTGTTAGAGTGTATGTATATATTTCACACATTGTGTACTCCTGCCTTATAATTTGTTTAGAATAAATTCATGTTTTTGTCTGCTCTGTTGACCACTTTACAATTAAGTGGGAGGAGACATGCAGGATTTTTCTTTCTGAGATTCTCATCTTTGTGATTTCTTTACTTTCTAGACTTTGTTCTTGTGGATCTTTTAAAGAAGAAACATTTATAGTGATTTTCACTAGATAACACAGACTCACATAATACTCTGGAGGTGTGATCCTTCAGTAAAACTTTTTGCTTTTTAATTAATAAGCATTTAAAGTTAACAGTTAGCATCTATCTCATACTTGCTATTGCCAGTTCTCCTTCACATAGTAGAGCAAATGAGATATGTTTCAGACACCTCTGTGTAACCTGGAAAACACTACTTGCAAGTGTATGCAGAATAATGAATTTTGCAGCTGGTACACCAGATGCTGAATCCCAAAAGGACACAAGGTCTTTAGTACTATAACTTAGTATCTCTACTCACATATATTGACCAATGTGACCATTTGTCGAGCCTCCTGTCTCACACTATGAAGGTTTGATATATATATATTCACAGCAAGTCTAAGGCAGCAAACATGGCCAAGATGTTGTCCAACCAGTTTATTACAAATTCTAAGCAGTTAAGGAATGCAGAGAAGATGGGGAAGTTAGTGATAGTAAAGGGAGGAATCTTAGTGAATGAATCATAAAGCAGGAATAGTCATCAACATGAATTCAGTGACATCTCATTGATCTGTAATAGGGTCTAAGTTGGTCAGTGACATCTTATTGACCTGCACAGCTGCGTTTTGGTGGAGGAGACACCCATCCTACCTCCAAACTCTTCAGTTTTTATCCTCTTTGTTCTGTTCTCATGCACCTCTGGTTGCTTGGAACAACAGTATCTACTCCCCATCAGGTGATTGGCAGTTGATCATGCAGCAATCATGAAGCTGCCACCTGGCAGGCCGGTGGGCATATGTGCTGACTCCGTAGTCATCATTTTCTCCAAAACAACCCCAAAAGTCACCTGATTCTTTCTGGATGCTCAACAACACAAGCTCTTCTTATCAGCCTATCGTGGCCTCAGGTGGGTGCCACTGTATAATCTTTGAGACAGTAGTGCTTTCTTTCAGCTTCTCACACATCCCCATGAACATATGGCTGCCACAGACAACCTCCTAATCTTCCAATGGAGGTCTTGTAGTGGCTGTTTCATGGCATGTCATTTTAATACTTAGTGTTGTGAATAAATCAGTGCATCAATTTCTTCGCTGAAATAGATAACCTTGAGATAAATTCATTGAATTTTTTAATATAAATGACAAAAATGCATTTTTTAGGTATAATTTCGTATTACGTGTTAAAGCTTGATCTGTACAACAAGATTCAGAGAATCTCTTCTGGATAATATATTTTTTTGGGAAATTATTACATTAATTTCAGTGGAGCTAGTGGACACAGAAAGCACAAAATATTAACATAGTCTTACCACATACAACAAAGTTAACTGTGTTTCAAGACTTTACAAGAAAGTCTGATCTTTTAGCTATGTGGAAAATCAGTCTTAGCTACTAGAAAATCAATGTCAAAATTAATGACAATTAAATATGACTTAATTGAAGTAAGTCTTCACAACAGATTTAAACAAATTTGATTATACTCTCTGCTTTTAGTTTGAGCCTCTTACTCTGTCAAGAGCTTGAGTTTTCCTAAAGTCTTGTTGCAATTTGAAGTTATCCATAACTAGGAGGAATGTTCCCAATTCTAAAACAAGTTTTAAGACATTATAAAATTAAAGTTGGAAAAATTCCTGCTTTTTCTGACAGTCCTGAGGTAGGAGACAGGAAAACATTCAGTCAAGGAGATGCTTGGAAGTGACAAATCTATAATTGCTTTTGCTCTGGATCCTGACTTCTGAAGTCTGAAAACTGCATTTCTCTGGACTGCAAGACTCTCTTTTCCATTATAACTATTGCCTTAAGGTATCAAATTGATCTTAGAAGACAAACAAAAAGATTCTATTATTCTTTGGTAACTAGCAAAGAATAATTACACACAGCTACAGTAGAATATAACAAGCTATAAGCATTTTTGCACTTCACACAAGTAACTAAAATAGCCACTTCTCAGCTTGCCAAATCAAAAAGGTCATAAGCTAGGTGCCTTCCCCTTTGATGTGGGAGGTAAGTTATTGAGGGATTCTTTTTTCTTCTCTCCTTCAGGGAACTACCATCTTTCTAGGGTTGGCACTGTTCCAGCTACACATTCACTCTCTTTATATTCATGCATACGGTGACCATATGATCAGCCTACTCCAAATATGTATCTTTGGCAAGGCAGTGAAGTCATTCTACTCTCATGTCCCGGTTTTATATGAAAGCTATTCATGTCAACTTCAGTTACATTTCAGTGAGCTAATAATATCCTCTAAAATGCCATATATCAGCAAAAAAGATTCTCCATAGCTCCAGCTACAGCAAAACAAGAAATTTAATCATAGAATAAATCATAGAATGGCCTGGGTTGAAAATGGCCACAATGATCATCTAGTTTCAACTCCCCTGCTATGTGCAGGGTCGCCAACCACCAGACCAGGCTGCCCAGAGCCACATCCAGCCTGGCCTTGAATGCCTCCAGGGATGGGGCATCCACAACCTCCTTGGGCAACCTGTTCCAGTGCATCACCGCGCTCTGTGTGAAAAAAACGCCTAATATCTAACCTAAACCTCCCCTGTCTCAGTTGAAAACCATTCCCCCTCGTCCTATCACTATCCACCCTCATAAACAGCCACTCCCCCTCCTGTTTATAAGCTCTTTTCAAGTACTGGAACGCCACAATGAGATCTCTCTGGAGCCTTCTCTTCTCCAAGCTAAACAATCTCCAGTTCCTTCAACCTTTCCTCAGAGGAGAAGTGCTCCAGCCCTCTGATCATCTTAGTGATCAATTTAAGTGTTGAAGTGCGCACAGGTAAGCGGTGAAGAAGTTTATGCATTGGTTCATTATAAAGAATATGCTTATTCCAGTCTAAGTAAGCTTTTGGTATCTTTATAGCTCTTTTTGGAAGCACTTAGAGCTGTCATGTAATTTCAGACTGGATATAGCTGAATGGACAGTTTTTCTCTTCATATTCGTGTTGTACACATCTACTGGTCTCTATTGTAAAGCTTACAGCGAGAGAAATGAAGAAAGAAAAAAAAAAGCTCCCTTTTTTAAGAAAAAAAGCAAAGGGAAAAAAGGAACTGATTGTCTTCTCATAATTTTATTAAACAATTAGGCCTAAATTGTGATATGTAAGCTGCAATCCATTCAGTTTCTATTTTACTTATGGTTCCTTTTAACCCATTTCTAATTTACTATCATCCTTAGGTGATATCAATGGATCCTATGTCTGAAATACTACATTTGTCCTTGTCTCCTTTTTCAACTTCTTTTCTTTCATCCTTCATCATCAAATATTATTTATATCCTTTCAGTATCTTCATTAGTTGTGCTTCCATTCAGAAAACTCATAGGAACTATTAATTTGCCTACATTTCAGAAAAATAAGAAAGTGCTGATGGATTGAGTGCACTAATTGCTTGAAGGGCAGAGAGTATTGTGCTGCTGTGACTGGAGCTCTGTATCTAATGTGCAAATGGCCAGGAAAGAAAAAATTGAGTGCATCTGCCTCAATAACAAATTCAATTTCCATGTCACTGAGGGAAAGCATTACTTGCACTGGATGGTGATCTTAACCACACCACAACACAAGGACTGCAAAGTTTACATAAGCCTTTTCTGAATTGCCACTCTGATTCTGCCAAGGCCTTAAGTTCCTGTGAAATTACATTGCCATTTTAAATTGCGTTGTTTGCATGTACTTCTACAGTACCCATCAAGTGAACAAAAAAAGGAATTTTATCTAGATCACATCACATATTAGCAAGGCCAGAAGATATCCATCTCTACAGGCAAGTCTCACAAACTGCAGTATACAATCCAAAATAAGGCAGAACTTTTGTTCTCTCTTTCTTGGAATACCATACTTGCCTGAGAGAGACCGCCTCCTCATTGCAGATAATATATAGATTAATACAATGAGAGATTTACTTTAAGAGTTCAGCATATGAAGTTGAAGCAGCTAATACAAAAAGAGGTCTGAGCTTCACAAAGGCTGAATGGCAATCAGGTATAGATCAGAATGAAGCCACCTTAAATAATTAACCACAGCAATTGATATATTGAGTTCAATTTGTGAGAAGTATGTAGGCCATGTCCACTTTGCCAAAAAGGTTTGTATGTTTATCTAATGAAAGTCCTGTGACTTCGTACAAGAAAGGACATCTTGAAACCAGAACTCCAGACTGAAGAATAATGCAAAATGAATAAAATTCATGATATCTTTTCTAGCTTCTGCTCCCTGAACAGCACATCCTTATGCAGAGTTGCATAGATTCATGGGTAAAAGTGCATTACACCAATCCCAAATGTGGGCTATTTTAAATGTAAAAATGTTCATTCCTTGAGTAATAAATAATACAGGGTTGAATCAAGGTCCTCAAACAGGATCTTTTCATTCATGCTGTGCTCACATTTGTAGAGACAGCATCCTCAACAGACAGAAGACATTTAGTTAACAAGCTTCAGAGTTTCCAATCATTTTATTTGCACAGTAGACTTAACAGTGATTCTCTGCATTACTGTACAGAGATGGTAAACAAAATATTCACAAAGAAGCAAAAAAATGCAAAGAATGGTATCGCTTTCAAGAATCCTTCTGCAGCTTTTTAAAAGTTACTCTCGTGTTGTTTTATGGGCAATAAAATCTTTAACATTGCATTCTTTCATAGATTGCTCTTTAGCTTTAAGTATGAGCTCATAACAATGAAATATTTAACGACAAACTGTTTGTTAATGGAGCAGCTCTGTGGTAGGCCTGAAGCTTGGTGCATATCTAATGAAATAACCCACTTGTCTGATACTCTAAGACTTGTAAATAGAGAATAGGGTCTTCTGTTTGCTACATAGTGACCTGATACAAGCACAATTTATATAAGCAAAATAATTTCACAGTATTTGTATAGTGGGTTTATTTTAAATAGGAAATTCAGTCTTTCTTCTCTTAATGTCTCTAGGTTCTGGATTTAGTAGGATAGTACAGACGAAGAAAAACCTGGGCAAAGTTGGTAACCTATTAGCATGGTTAATCTTAGCAAATTTCTGGATGACCTAATATTACCAATATATCATATCATGCTAATACTGACATGACTGTTTTGTTTGAGGAAACCTTTGTCAAAGAGGTTGTCAAACATTCTGTCAGTGATTAAAGTTTAACCCTGTAAGAATTATTTAGAAAAAAAATCAAATGCTTTCAATATCCTGCTCTTTGTAATTTTATGGCTTTTTATCCCAGTGTTTGCAAAGCGAATATCAAATTCATAAAACATAACACTAATGTCTTCTTGTAGTGCTTATGACACAGATGGAAAGTGACAAAGATTAGAAAGGCACAAACTGACACGTCTCTGTGTAAATTTCAGCTACTATCTAATAGTTTAAAATACTCAGAGCAAAGTACATGTTCTAGGTAATGCTGGTACTGCTTTCATTGTCAATATAAACCTGAATAATGCTGAACTACAGTTAAAATTAAGGATATATTTGCTCCAACTTGAGCACTGTACAGTGCAGTGCATGCTTCAAAGCCATGGCTGTTCCTAGATCAAAGTTATGTACTGTTCTTCTATATTCCTTTTTAACTTCTTATTTTCCTGTATAATACATGATCCTTTGGTCTGTATGGTTTATAGAAAACAATAACAGATAATGGATTGCAGTACCATTGGCTGACATTTAGAAAAGCAATACTATTAAATGATGTTCCGTGCATGCTGTGAAGCAATATCATTGTGGAGGAAATGCTATGAAAAACATTTTTTCGGTCCTTTTTATTTGTTCTCTCCAGGACTCAGAAAATGCAAGTATGAAATAGATAAAATAATTTCCTCTATCTGTTAGAAACATAAGAAGAACCACTTCTTTAAATTTTGAAATGTAATATTTTTCTAAAGCTTCACATTGTTACCTTTTATGGTTATTATCCAGGCAGAGTTAAACCCACTGACGCACATATCCTTAAACAAAGTTAAATACACTCTTCTATATATCTAGAGACTGGAATTGGAATGTGCTTATACAGGTTTTACTTTGGAATCTGATATAAAATTCACACTATATTTTAAACATTTTTCTGTTTTTGAACATTTTAAGAACAAGTATACATGTTATAATATGGTTTGGATAATTCTAACAGGTTCTATATATATCGATATCGATCTATCAATCGATCAATCAAGGAAGAGGTCTAAGCTCATGCTAATTCTGTCTTTGACATATGTAAACTAAAAGATTGCACCCACTAACATTCATTGAAATTTGCTGAACATTTCTGGAGACCAAGCAGTGGATGTGAGCACCGTGAGGAGGTGGGTGGTGTCAGCACACAGCAGCGATGGCAGCAGCAGTGGGTGACCTCTGCGAGTGCAGATTGTTATACATGCTCTTGTTCATCTCTGGCAAAAATGCATAACTAATGGTGGTGACTGTGTTGAAGACCATTGGTTTTTAGGTGAGAATTTTCTCTATCAAATATTGTTTTTGTGGTCTTTACATATGTAGTCATTACCATGGAAATAAACAGGAGGAATTACTTTCTGAGTGACCTATGTAATTTGTATATCAATAGAAATCCTGCTATGGCAGAAGACTTTGTTTGCTAACAAAAACAGCACAGACCTCAAAGCAAATTAACTTTTGTTTCTCAGAGAATATATGTACACGTTGAGTGTATATGCTCAATCATTTTTATTCAGCTCTAACTTAATTTGAGGCAAATCTCATTAATTCTCCAAATGTGCTTTGATTCATATTTTCAAGGATTCTCTGGGATGCAAACCAGAGCCTTTCGGATGAAAGTAAAATTGAAGATACTCTCCAGGAGAGTTTATAATCCTCTCTAACCACTCCCAGGCATTCAATCCTTGGGACCTGTCTAGAGACCACCTGAAGTAATAATCCTCCTAAATTCTTATGGTGTGAATGTCACCTCTTTGTGCCATCTGTTTTTCTGCAGATACAGTCCTGTTGATCCGTGCTACTTGCTAATGTAGACATCATATTTCTATCCTATTTCAGTTCATTTGCTTCCATGACCTGAGCAGGTTTAAAGATGTGCCAATTGCCTGTGTTCCGTGCTGTTTAGGAACTATTAATTGACAGAAATCATGGAAATATATTTCTTGGTCACTTTGATACTGTGGATAGTGATAAACAAGAACTGTGTGACAAATAGGAACATGGTTTTCTTTGTTAATTTACATAAGTTTCCAAAAATTTTCTAGATTAAAAAAACATGGGAAGAACTCAATGTTTTCACACATTATTCTTATTCCAATACTATATAGCTGTTAACTAAGCCATTTCCACAATTTTTTCCACCAAAAAAAAAAAAAAAAAAAAAAACCTTTGACCTAATTTAATAATTTTATTTGTTTCAACTTGAAGAATTAAATAGGTAATATCAATGGTGATATCATCATAGACTTTATTCAGGATAAAAACATTTCAGACTCACTTTCAGTGTTACAAATCTTTTTCAAAAGATTGTTAAAGAACCTCATTGCACTGCTTGGTTGACATTTTTGCCATAAATCTAACTGCTCTCTATTTCACAATCAAAATAAGAAAATAAACTTCCATTGTTTTCCCTAGATCACAAATTAAATAGTGTAACCATGGAATTACTTTTTTTTTTTTCATTTGAGAATAGTGAGCAATTACTTACTGAACTGAAAATGCATGTTTTGATCAGTGGTAACTGCAGCTCTGAGTTGAAGTGAAGACGCAGGTGCCTTTGCATAAGGTAATGAGAAAAGGGAAGTCTAATCTGACTTGATCCTGGTTCCCTCCACTTCTCCTTAGCTGAACTTAAAAGGGATATTTTTGTTGTACCACTAGAGAAGATAATTCATTCCTAATATCTAAACAAATCACTTCCTATAAGGTACTCACATTTCCTAGAGGCAGTAGACCAAAGCCTGTTCAAGTGTTGTACAAACAACAAACTTAGATTAACAAATTCAAAATGCTTATAAAAAGTTCAGCTAGTCATTCAAATATCCCCAGTCTACCCAAAATTAATTTCTGTTTCTTGCACACTTCTCACTCTTTCATGAATATTTTCAGGATTATCTAGTTTTGCTCTTTAGAGGCTGTGAACCAGGCTGATAGAATCAGTGCATTTCAGCTCTTGGTAGCAGGCAGTGGAGCATGAATACCTACTGAAAAGCAGGGAGCACAAGTAGATTTTTTATTATACTGTTTACTGTGGGTAAAGAGAAAATCCATTATTCTTCTGGAAGCTTATGCTTATCAAATATAACTGGAAAAAAGTGGGAATGTAAGTCATGAAAAAATTTAAAAAGGTCTTGGAGTTCAGATTTGACTGTGATTAACTATGATAAAGAAATCACAACACCTTTGTAAAAGCTCATTAAATAAGGTTTCAAGGTATGTTGATGTAAAAACTTGCCAAACACAGTGAAGACATTGTGTTTACAACCTCACTGGAAAAGCTTATTTTCTTTGGGAGTAACTATTTCAGCTCTGGCTGTGAACTGTAATAGCTCAGCCTGGATTTATTCATTTCACACAAGCAAGACGACCATTGCAAACGTTTGCAAACTTCACCATAGAAACAGATCAAATTAGCTGTCTCTGTTCCTTTTCACACCTCAGGGACTCCAGTCTTTGTATATTAAAAAATGAGAACCTGCAGAACTACTGACAGAGTACTAGAAGAATTTCTGAGACAGTGCAAGAAAAATGGACCTTCAACCCAGTATAAGAATATATTTTTTTCTTTCCTTACTCATGCATTCACATTAAAAATGTTCTATTTATTTTGCTAAGGAGGCATTAAAAGTAAATAAATAAAGTTGTGCTTGTGGATCATCTCATGTTGCATAGTGATGACAAGTATAGGCTGTTTTTCACTGTTCATAGGCTGTGTATACTTCTTTTCTTTGCTGCTCCTTTTATCCATGCACATAAGCAGGTGAAAGAAGTAAAAAGGATTTTCTCTTGAAACCTTTTATGTAACCCCTGAAGATTCTTTTGAAGATAGTCAAGAGTTCTTTACTGAACTTTCTTTGTTTTCTAAGCAAATGATGGTATCAATTCTGTAAACTCCATACATAATTTTCTTGTTAGTTTGCAGGAATAGATCCTTTAGACAATTGCAAGGAAAAGCTTCTATTTAATGAAGAAGCCACTCAGAAAAAAAAAAAAAAGGAAAAAAAAAAAAGGAAAAAAAATGAGGCAGACTTCTAGGAAAAATTAATTGCACAAGTCAAGGGAACTGTTTAACTAGAGTGATTACAGCACCTCTGAATACTAGGAAGGTCACAAATTCTATGCAGTAGATATTGCTTTGGTGCCATAAGTACATTTTTTAAAAATGTTAATCCTGTAGGAAGCCAGTTTGCTAACTCCTTTAGAGAACAAGGTTCTATTTATCTGTGGAAAACTTTGGTAAGTTTTATAGTTCAAAACAGTTGCTTTCACAACGTATTTGATGTAAAGCTACTTTAATAGTAGGAAGGAATAATTTATAATGCATAGATTTTCAAATAATTTATTTATCTGATTCTTTTTAATTTATCTAATATGTACATATATCTGTCTTACTAAATTTTTTTTCTTTGAACTTTCTAAAAATGCCCTCTTTAGGATTCAGCATACAACTTCCAGTCTTTTGAAAAAGATTCATATTTTTAATAGAAATAAAATCCATTATAATTTCATTACATTATCTTGATATCAAATTATTTTCTTTCTGAAATGATGTGGAAGAAGTATCTTAATAACTCCAATCGGCTGTACTTTTCTACAATCAATGTTTCTATTTTGAACTATGCGTGGGGTATATCTGGGAAATTCTCACAAGATTACAGCAACATCTCAAAGGAAAATTTCAGTTTGTATTTATACTTTGAGGCAAAGCTCTTCTCACATTCCCTCATCCCATTAGTTGCACTAATGGAAAGAAAGTGAAGTGAAGCACATTTTATTTCAACAAATGGTAACAAGGACTTGTCCCCCTCCAACAGAGCAGCAGTGAAAAGAGATGTCTCCTATGCTTCCTCAGAAATGAAGACTGCCACACTTTTTCTCCTCCTGCTTAGTCTTATCGCTGAGCATAACAAATGTGTATTCCCAGCTGTACTCAGCAGTGAGACCCATTCTGTGCTATACTCTGACTATATGATTGGTAGCCCCTAAAAGCCACCCCATCTCCAGGCACATGAGGAGCAGCCATCTCTCCAAGGCTTTCTGCTGCTTCAGGAAGAAGATTCTTTGTCTCTCAGCCCTAAAAGGGCTAATAGTGGATTGGGGTTGGCCAGGAGAAAGGAAGTTGCTCAAAAATAAGAGCTAGTATTTCATCTGAAGAATAGTGTGACTGCAGGAAATGGAATGAAAATCCAACACAGGCTACTTGTATCTGTGCCCAAATCAAGCTTCAGTTCTGGGATGTGCTCAGTTTACTGCAAAACTAAATCAGCAGGCCAGTGAATGCAATCAATCATCAGTATATTGAACACAGTACACAGACCACAGTATATAGACAAAGAATTCTGCCTTAAAAGATAAATTTTCAAATACCTTTGACTCAGCCAAATCAAAGCTAACTTACAGTATGATTAGGCCAGGCCATCCACTTAGCCCTCAGTGAGGACCATTGTATTCATGCCAAAATTTCACACTTCAAACTTATTCTTATCTGGTTCTAGGGCTGGTCAGGGAAAGGTCAGTCACAGCAGATCTGCTCTAAAGGAGAAAGACTCTTCTTGATGCTTTTGTGTTCTCATCCCTGTTACATCCAAACAAGATACCTTCCATGACATTCATGCATTTTGAAAAGCCGTTGCTCAGGAATTTGCAGCATCTGCCAAAATTCCTTTGACATTTTCATTTCTGTGTCACTAACTTCACCCTAGACTGAAGATAAATCACAATGTTTTTTCTTAAATTAGGCTGACTACACAAAGGGATAAAGAATTTGTGGTCCAGCCTGATTCTAAAGCCTGTAATACCCTGAAACTCTGATGGGTGGTCCTGCTGTTCTTGTGCCAGCCAACTTTGCTATGCCTCAGTGAGGCCCAAAGACTAAGTGTGTCCTTGCCATTCTCATGTGTTTGCTTCGTGCACTCTGAAAAGTCTTGCTTCCACTGGCAGCCTAACTTGTTTATTTATTTATTATTTGGAGAGCACATTTTGGGCCATAAGTGCTTTCAGAGAAGGAGTAATAATACATCAGCAAATAGTTAAGTTAATAAAATAGTTATTAGCAACAGAGCATGTTCTGCATGTGGATGAACTTTCACCACCTGATTATCCTGAATTTCTAGAGTTAGGACAAACAGTTCTGTGGACACTAAAGTAAGACTTACAGCTGCCTCAGCCTTACATTTGGTTACACCTGGTGTATGTCAGTCCCCTATTTCTCAAGTATTTCTCAAGCATTCATTAAAGCAGTTTCTTAGCTTCTTGTTTTAATTCTTTGTGTGTAATAAGGTTAGTCTTCACTCACAACAGGTACAAGCCTAATTTCAATTTCATCACCTACTGCCATTAAATTAATTGTATCTTACTGTCTTTCAAAACCTCTTTTTCTCTTACAAAGTTTTTTGAAACTAATGGTTGGTTTTCAGAGTGGGGTATACGGAAGCACAGTCTTAACATAGGAATCATATAGGAACTTAATCTAAGATGAACAGAAATATGCTTATTTGTACTGGTATAATTACAAATTATCTTGACCACAAGTTGGAACTGGAATTAATGACAGTGACGATCAGATAAAAGGCAAGTATATAGGCAGGAATAAGCAATAATGTTGAAGCCATTAAAAGTCACATGTATGTCTCTGCTATTAATAATCAATAAAACAGAGTCCTATTTCCCTCCCACGGTGTTACCATTCACATCTGCTGCTCAGCAGTTTAACATATTACAGTCTGAGTACCATTTTGGGAGGAATTGCTTTCCAGGAGGAAGGGTGAGCCTTGAAGTGAAACAAAGCAAGATATTTTCCATTGCCAAACACTAAAATAGAATTTAATATAATTAGCAAGCAATATAATCTGGTGATTACAAATCAGGAGGAGTTCTTACTCCTACTCTTTTGTTGGACTGCTTATTTGTATTATCAAGTCTTCAGTCAGGGACTGCCTTTCTGTATGCATTGGTAAAGTGCAAAGCACCAAAGCAACTGATTTTACTGAGGAAAAATGCTGTTGAATGACAAATACATTTTATATTAATGGGGATCTGTGGACCACTGCAGAGTTGTGTCAGGGCTTGAGAACAGAGAGTTCTTGCCACCCTTGTACTGAGTCCTGCACAGCTACACCTTTCCAAATACTCCCGCATCATTTCTTGGAATTTCATATAGTCTTGCTTTGACATAACCAGCTATTTATAATCACTCATGCTTGCCAGTTTTGCCCACACTCTGCACACATCCTAGACAGGTATTTAGGTTGCTTGTCCCTCCATCCCATCCCTGCTATGACCATTAATCTCTTGTTAAAGGGTGCGACAAGAGGAGTACACTGGTACAGCTTGTCACTGCTCTCATAAGTCCTCCAGACCTTCAAACTCTTCTGAAAAGTGAGATCCTTCTCATCAGCAGTCACTGAGAAGGTAATTATGCCATCAACCTAATAGAAACGTGGATAATGCAATATGAAATTTCAGGTGCTACTCTCATAGCTGACATCCTATGTGATGTGCAAATAGGGAAGTAAACTTGTTATAAACTTCAGTGACTATAGTAAACTAAGAGGAAGTAACTCAAAGATACTTAGGAGAGAAAGATAAAAATTTGACACAGATTCCATGTTCTTAATTTTTACGTCCAAGGGTCTGATTTTATGTTTTTAAGGCACAGAGCAGAAAAGGGGAGATAATTAAATACCGTTAATGGACTGGTCTTTTAAATGAAATGTATAATTGTTTTCAGAAACAACAAAGAATTTATTTGATGAAGCCATCTTACTATAGTCACAGTAAGCATATATTTCTAAATTTAGAGGACTCTGGTTTTCTTAGTATTCATTTTTTATTTTATTTTACTTTTATATTCATTATTTATTTTATTTTAACCCTAGTTCACAGTTATAAAAGTTTCATGTAACAAGGTCAGCAGTTCTGTGTGAAATGTAGGCTCAGCAACTGCCTTCAGTTCCTCAGCTCTTCATAGTCACAAGAATAAAGTATGTGGAAAGCATTTTGAGACCATGAAAATGATATAAGTAGTTAAACAACACAAATATTAACAAAAAAAGAAGGAAAGTCATGGATAACAATGAATTAAAATACAAGCAATACATGAATTTGTTTAGTACAATTTTAACCCCACACCCTAAAATGAAATATAAGAGAATAATACCCAAAGGTAAATTCTATCTACTCCTCTTTCTATTGACTTCTACTGCTTAGTCATCACATATATCATGCAGTGTCTGTAAAGATTTGGAGAGCACAGCAATCACACTATGCATGAGACCTGGCATATATAAATGATGCATTTGCCACAAGGGCTAAAGCTCATCTTCATAATCCTCATAAATTTGGGGACGAAAGAGCAGGAGAGGTTCCTATCTGATGTAAATTGGCAAAGATCTATTAATGTCATGGTGCTGTGCTGATTTACAACACCTGAGGAAGCAGCCTTGCTTAGCCATTGACTAAGCTGCCACTATTGGACAGAATGAGACAAATAAACTGCAGCTAGAATTCAACACAGTTCACTGGGCTCCTTAGGAAATGGCAATTATGGGTATATAATCACATTGTAGATAAATTTCAGGAGGGATTTATCCAGGAAATGCCAGCAAGCTTCTAATATAAACAAAAATTCTTAATTCTAATCTTAGTTACACTGCTGGAGATCCTGTTTGATCCCACATACATTGACTGAGTTAGTTTTAGCCACAGTACCAAAAAGCAGCGAGAAATTAGAAATTGCTGGTGAAGGGCAATGATTTTCCATCCACGTTCTCCTGTGTTGTTCTGGGGGCAGACTTGTTATCTGTGTTTCCCATATTCAAGCTTTAAGCACTGCAAATTTATCCACAGTATTGAGCCAGCATCACATCATGACTGCTTTTCCTGCCAGAATTCAGAAGTGCAGCCCACATAGTGTGTGGTAGTGACATGCCAGGTTTCCAGCACAGGGGAAACTTATCTTCTCTCTCTCAGTATGTAGAGATGCTCAGAATACACTCCATTTCATTAAGATATGTAGCTCTTGGCTTTCATTATAAAACCTTGGTGGTTTTTCTGTGCCTCAGTTCCACAGGTGTCTCCAAGGTCCCATGAGTAGTTTGTCCTTTTCCTCCCTAATCTCTCTGCAGGTTATAATCATCTCGTAAGATACAAGAACATTCAGAGATTCCTCGCAACAGCAGATATTACCAAAACAAAGCAAGTTTTGGGTCACAACAAATTCTCCATTTCTCCCATTTCTTATTCAGCAAATGGTTACGAAATGCACTGCACAGATTTATGCTTGAAGATTTCAGGGAATTCATCTGTTGTTTTTGTTGCTGTTGTTTTGTTCTGTTGTTTTTTTGTTTGTTTGTTTTGTTGTTGGTTTTTTTTTTTTTCTGGGAAACCTGCTTTTTCTGGCTGACTAGTGATCCTTTTAAAGCATTCATCCAGCTTCTGGCTCACGTAACATTTAGTTCCTAAATCACTATACACCATAAACTCCTCATTAGAGGAGCAATTAGAGCACCAAGTAGTACCCAGATAATGCACACCACCAGATGCAGCACTATCCTTCTATAAGGAAAACAGCACTAGTTGTCCACATATGGTCTTCCCTTTCCTGCATGAGCACCTTGCTGGTTCAGGTCTCATCTGTGCCCCAGAGAGCAGTATTACACGTAAGTGGGCAGCAGGACTGATGAATCAACAGATATGGTTCCCTTTATTTTGTTGAATCTCCACAAAAGCAAATGTCTATAAGAACTCTCCCATGTCACCAGCAACCCACCAAGACTTGAACATTGATTTTAAAGTGGGAATTCTAAAGGACAGACTGATTTTCTTGTAAGCAAAGAAGTGTTGACTGTTTTCATTGTTTCCATCCTTCCTCAGCCACCTGTGGCTCTTTGGAGTTTGAAACTGAACTGAATATTGTTTATTATATAGCTGTCACCAGACTTTCCTAATTGTCCACAGACGTGTCTTTTTTCAGATTTGCAGCCAAACATCTAGTCTTCAGTCTCTTGAAGCAGGAATTTTTCTCTGCTGCTGGATCGTGTGTCAGTAATACTGGAGACAGACATTAGAAAGAGCTATGTTGTTTTTCTGGGTTTTATCTACAAATGAGGTTTGGTAGTTTCCAAGTACATCCAGAGAGTATACATGCACATACTAAAATATCTATTTTGTATGGCTTTATATGTAATTATCTATATATTTTTACCTACTTTATATCTACATAGGACTTAATATGTCAGAGTATAACTCTTCAAAATATGTTAATCACAAAATGCCATGACACAACATCTGAATCCCTATAAAATTTAAACTATCAAACAACTAAATGTGCCATAATCTGTTAGGAAACTCCTGATCTCTGTGGATATTATTACATGCATTTTAATAAATCTTGGATTATATTTAGACTAATGTGGTAAGAAATAAACGTTAATTATCACAGTTGATCAGAGTGAGAATAACAATAAAAGGGGGGAAAAGTCAATGAACTAATATAATATAATTTATTTAAGCAAATTATTGTGCTAAGAACAGTTCCATAATATTTAGTTAGTGAGGTCTATAAAAGATGTCCAAACAAATTTGTTCTATGAGATTTGTTACATGCTTGGTTTATTGAGAACAATCTATTTGAATGTTTTTTTTTTAACTAATAATATTTCAGATTGCAAAACAAATTTTCATAGTAGACTGGAAATTTTCTGCATTCTATAAAAGGAAACAATTGCTGTTTTTAAGGAAAAGAAAAGCTTGCAACCTTCATCATTTTATTCAGTGCCAGATAGGTTTAAAGATACTCGGCCACATACACATAATAAGTTAAAGATAAGAGAAAACTGAGCGGCTCACAATTTCTTGTCTGCAAAGACAAGCTGTAAAGGAAAAATTAGGTGTATACTTTGTATCTCAAGTAAATGGTGTACAGGCAGAATGCACATAGTGGAAAATGCGTTGTTTTCCATGGCTGCAAAATCTATCCTGCACAGTCACTCATTAAAATGAAATTCTATATGTATAAACACCACACTCTTGCCAGCAGATTAAAGGCAGTGTGGTGAACGCAGGATTGCCTACCTACTTTATCTTCATACGAATGAGCTGAAGTGCCCTTGGCAAAGAATGCAAAGTCATGCCAAGAGAATACAGATTTAATACTGCTGTAACCAGATATTTTATTAAACCTACAGTGAAAAGTCTTCATGGGCTGAAAATTCTGGTGATCAGCATTTCAAATCACAAGTATTACCTTTTTGTTTGTTCAGTAAGTTATCTTGACACTGTTACAAGGAAACACCCAGAAGACAAGTAGTAAAAGCAGTTTAAGAAATCAACTGAAAATTGCCACATGTAGGGATATTGGTGACTTTAGTCAGTAAAAATTTAATTCAAGATAAATCTCATTTTAAGTTCATACAAGTTCAAGAAATTCAATAGATTAAAACAAGATTGAGGGAAAATGGGAATGCATCTTTTTCTTTTTTCTTAAGTTAAATATGAGTGATGACTTTAGCTACTGTTAGACAGGCAGGCAGATAAATTGATTAAAACAGAAATGATAGGAATGATGGATTGGCAAGTGGAGACAAAGCAACTACAGCCACAATAACATCACCCTTGGTGGATATTCCTTTGATTTGGATTGAATTTGACCAGCAGCAAAACATTTTATTGGGGTTTTCTGATGATAATTCCAAGAGCTTTATAAAAATAGATATGTGAAACTTTACTGCAATAAAAAGCCAGAGATTTTTTAAAGAAGTAATATTGATGAAAAAGAAAAAACCTATTCAGCTCAGTTTATAAACTGCAGATTTCCAAAATCACAATACAAATTTGCTACACTTATGGGAAAAGAAACAGTAATCAAAATTTCAGATCCCTTACTGTGTTTTTTCAGTTTCCTGTAGAACTGATGATAATGTTGCTCCCTTGGTAAGGTGGGTTGAGCAATTTTAATCTCCTGTTTCAAGAAGTATTTTACACAGCATCTTTTACCAAGAATTCCTGTGCATAAAATTTGAGTTATCTATTGAAACAACAAAATAAAATTAAAAAAAAAAAAAATCAGAACAACAAAAAAGTTACAACTCAATAAAACTCAGTTAACAATACAGACTTTGCAGGTGAAAATCTTAAGAGGAAAATCACCTTAGAGCTTTCCTGTTTCCAATAGCTTCCCATGTCAGACTCTCTCAGTGTATTCATTTTCTTTCACATACTTTGTGCCTCACTGCTGATAGGACCTCAGGTCCCCTGAGTTTTCTGAGAACCTATCAGAGGCACAAGAATTTTACAGGGATTAAAGTTATCCGAGGTGCAGGCAATGTAGCGAAAACATAGCAACTTAAATAAGGTTTAATATTATTAATCTCTGCAGGCATTCAGAGCTGCCTGTCACATGATTGTTGGCGTTAGTATTCTTATATGAACTCTTTGATATGCCACAACCGCTTACTGTGCTAGTGCCTAAGACTGGACAAACTGTTTGAAACAAATACTTTTTCTTTGGTGACAGCTATTACAATTCATTAACTGTGCTTAGACCACTCTATTGCTGTGAAGCATTTGAGCAAGAAAAATGATAGTATAGGATAAAAATAGTCTTTAATTATCTCTAAAATGAATTTACTGCCCAATAAACCACAGTGGCATTTCATGCTGGTCAATTACCCCAGAGTACTACAGTGAGTGCCTGTACATATTTTCAATAGCCAGAGTGCAGAAGCTATTATAGAAAGACAATAAGAGCAGGTACAAGGTGACCTTGAGGTACTTGGAGGAGAACCAGATGGGGAAAAAAATGCTGAGAAAATTCTCAGCTGATTTATTTTAGCAGTAGTTGTGAGTGTCTTCAACCATAAGAACAAATGGACTCACTGCTTTCTATACACATCTAGAAACCTCAACATCACTCACATTTCCGGACATGCACTGCACATTTTTCACTACTCTTTCAAAAAGCTTAGAAAGCTACAGAAAGATTTCAAATTGCAAAGTTTAAATTATGGATATATCAACAAATTTTAATGATTATTTAAGAGCTTTTCTCATATATTCTGAAGTTTTCGTTTGTCAGGCAGGGCTTTTTTAGGCTTTGTATGTTGTATAATTGCACAATGTTTATTTGTGTTAAAGTAATTATGTATAGTGTAGAAGCAGTACATAACTGTGGGAGCACCCCATGGAAACTAATTAAAGATATATCACTAGCTAAAGTAAAATTGGGATTTCATCCCTGCATATTTCATTCTGTCATTAAACTCTTTAACTTCTATACTTCAAAAGTCAAATGTGAGATATGAATAAACCCAATCCCAGAAATTAAAAGATTCCAAATCTTTAGCCTGTTACAGTTCTCAGAAGTTTTTTTTTTCTTTTTTTTATATCATCAAAAAGTGTACAGACTACAGAACATTATTTCAAGAACATCTAATTTTATACTTCTAACAATTTGATATTTAAATTAGACATCTAGAAGTGTAACGATTTAAATGTTAGTGAAATTACTACAATGTGAAAAGAAGATTATTTTCCTGGCATACTTTAAAAACCATAAAATACTTGTGCCAACCCAATCAAACAATTTTAGGACTTGTAAATAAATACAAACTGTCCTGATGAACTACTATTTATTGAGACAAATTTTTTGTGACACATTTGAAATACTTAAACAAAGAACTTGATTTTTCAAACAAAGAATCTGGTTTATTCCATTGTTATTTTGGTTGAAAAAGTTTATTTGACGGGATGTTCAATCTTCTTGAAATTTTAAACCAGCACATCCTACAGCTCACTGAACTAATTAGTGGTAGGGAAACCCAAGCACTCAAGCCTTGTAAGCTTCTGGAGTCTCTTCACCTCAGCAGGTGTTGTGTTAGGTTTGCTAAGTGTACATCCCTGTGGAGTTCATTTTTATTTTAATCTTTTTGTGGACCGACTGTCCCAAGTATTCGTCTAACTCATTGTTGGACTCTTTATCTGCTACTACAACTTCACACTGGGCAATAATTTTCAGAATGCCAGAAATTAGCTTATGTTGATTTTCATTTACTAGGAATCTTCTGGAAAGATGACAGATTTAGAAAGCCCAAGTTGTAACTGAAGATGGAAAAATCAGGGTCTTCTCATGGCTCAGTTGCTCAAACATTTTATATTTTGACTGAAGTTGGATGTTGGCTGGAGGCTCGGGGCTGCCTCATAGTCAGGGGAGAAACTGATAGAACTTAAGCCTTTGAAGTGCTTCCTCTGAAAACCTGGGACAAACCTCTTCTTTCTGGTGAAAAGTGATAGAATCTAAGGGAACAGCATGGAGCTGTGTCAGGGGAGATTCAGGTTGGAGATAAGGGAAAATGTTCTTCACAGAGGGTTACAGAATCACAGAGTGGTAGGGGTTGGAAAGGACCTCTGGAGATCATCAAGTCCAACTCCCCCTGCCAAAGCAGGCTCCCTAGACCAGGTCACACGGGTAAGTGTCCAGGTGAGTCTTGAATATCTCCAGAGAAGGAAAATACTCAGCCCCTCTGGTCAGCCTGTTCCAGTGCTGTCACCCCTATTGTGAAGAAGTTCTTATACATGTTGGTCCAGATCTTCCTGTGCTCCAGTTTATGGCCATTTCCCCTTATCCTGTTCCCAGAGACCACTGAAAAGATGGTGGCCATGTTCCTCTGTGTCACACACTTAAGATGTTTGTAAAAATAAATAAGATCCCTTCATGGTCTTCCTTTCTCAAGGTTGAACAGATCCTGGAATAGGACGGTCAGACCATGGAACAGGCTCCCCAGGACAGTGGTCATGGAAGAAATCTTACCAGAGTTCGAGAAGCATTTGAACAGTGCTCTCAGACACAGGGTTTGATTTTGGGCAGCCCTATGTGGTGCCATGACTCAATGATTCCTGTGGGTCCCGTCCAAACCTGGGATACTCTACAATTCAATAATGCAATGATTTTTGTTAATTATATTTGTTATTACTCTCGATTGTTAATGTTTTGTTACTTCTTATGGTATTAGTACCTCATATAAATGAAAATACTGGAAAATCAGATATGTTACTAGGGTAACATTAATATAAAATTGGTACAAATAATGAGTAACAAGGTATCCTTGAGATACTTTCATGCATGGCACCATATGACTACAGCATATTTAAACCAGTATAAAATCATTTTCGAACATTAAATTGCTCATAAAAAGGAGAATTTTAGAAAGATTCCCCCAGATCAAATCATTTTCACAGGAGTTATTCACAGAAAAAAATAAAAACATGCACTTTCAAAATATCCAGAGTACTCAGTTTAAATCACAAAAATCTTCCTATCTTTGGAAGGATAAAAATGACAATTGGTGACAGAATAACTTTCAGGGAAAATACAACTCATCTTTCACAAGAAGATAATAAACTGGGAATAATAAACTTTCACAAGAAGGTAAATGACTGAGAACCCTACTGTGCAAAAAATACATTCAGAATGCAAAAACTTCTTTCATTCTCACGAATGAATGAAACAATTAAGGGAACATTTGCTACAACAAAAAAATGATTAAGGTAATAATAATGCAGTATTGGCATACGGAACACCTGGGTGGTTTCAGAGTTCTGCAACATGATTTTTTATGAAAAGTAAAACCACTTTTCCTTGCAATGAAACTGAGCTGAGATTTAGTGAAAAACATATACAGACTTTTTTAAACTCCCAGGTAAACATGGAATTTCACTGTTTTTTGTAATTATTTGTAAGAGCTGTTGGACCTAGTCTGGATTCTGAGTGTCGAGCCAATTAAAGTTATCATGCCAACTTTTAAGTACTTCTATTTTAATGTTATTTCTGACAATTGCACTTTTAAAAAGATAATTACTTTTAAACTATATTGGTTGGCTAGCATATTGCTCCGAGCTTGTCTCAGTATACTTGGCAGCTTAAGCAATCCTGAAAAACAAGTGCACAAAATGGTTCATACGTTTGAGATATCTCACAAGGCTATGTAGACCAACTACTCACACAAAACATTCTGAGCTCCCAGAGTTCCCTAGGCTAGTGAGCAAATTCACTGCAGGAATCATTTTAGAATATTCATTTCTTTAACCTAGCAGTGTCATTGTGTTTTATTTTTGTAAGTGTTATGGTTAAAATCAGCAGTCAGCTAAGAGCCACACAGTCATTCATTTACTTGCTGCAGTTGGGACTGAGGGAGGAAACTGGAAATGAGGTAATACTAGTGAGTTGGGATAAAAACAGTTTAACAGTTATCTCTTCTGGACAGAAAAGGAAGGGATAATCATAGCATCATAGAATCATAGAATCACTCAGGTTGGAAAAGACCTTAAAGATCATTGAGTGCAACCACAACCTAACCATACTATCCTAACTAACAACACTCCACTAAATTATGTCCCTGAGCACCACATCCAAATGGTTTTTAAACACATCCAGGGATGGTGACTCAAACACCTCCCTGGGGGGAGCCTATTCCAGTGCTCAACACTGTAAAGAAGTGCTTCCTGATATCCAACCTAAACTTACCCTGGTGCAACTTGAGGCCATTTCTCCTCATCCTGTCACCTGTCACCAGTGAGAAGAGACCAACCCCGCTCTCACTGTTAGCACCTTTCAGATATTGGAAGAGAGCAATAAGGTCTCCCTTCAGCCTCCTTTTCCCCAGACTAAACAGCCCCAGTTCCTTCAGTTGCTCCTCATAGGGCATTTTTTCCAAGCCCTTCACAAGCTTATTTGCCCTTCTTTGGACCTGCTCCAGCACCTCAATGTCCCTTCCGTACTGAGGTGCCCAAAACTGAACACAGTATTCGAGGTAAGGCCTCACCAGTGCTGAATACAGGGGCAGGATTACTCCCCTAGTCCTGCTCACCACACCGTGCCTGATACAAGCCAGGATGCCAATGGCTCTCTTGGCCACCTGGGCACACTGCTGGTTCATATTCAGCTGACTGTTCATCAGTACATAAATAATAGCACTAATAATAGTAATATATACAGAATAATTGATGCCCAAAGCAATTGCTCATCACTTGCTGACCAAGGCCCAGTCACCTTTTTCACCACCCCCCTCACTAGCAGGACAGCAGGAAAAGCTGAAAATTCCTTGACTCGGTGTAAGCACTTATCCACAACAACTAAAAAATTAACATTATACTCACGCTGAATCTAAATCATGAAGAAAATTAGCCATACCTCAGCTGAAACTAGGTTAACTAGGGAAGATAGAGAAAAGCATAAAGTGAACAATGATGATACGTGGCCAGCAAAAAAAATTCATATTTTCACACTTGATGGCATCCTGCATGACAAAACTGAACAAGTTAAGTGCACAACATTTTAAACTCAGTAACTTTCCTCAGAAGATTCTTCCTTCTCACTTTATTAAATATCTGCGTAAGATAAAGGTTTTCCTGTGGAAATCTGGAGGAATAGGCTAGTCACATCCTGCACATGTACAAAATAGAGACATTTATTTGAGAGTAATGTCCATTTTTTGCAAAGTCTTTTACCTGTTCCCAGATTCATCTCTTATTCAAATTTCCACCTTTATGAGAGAATGCATCTGTTGAATATCCTGTGGAAGCCATAATATCTACATTGGATAGCCAACATCTGCAAATAGTCAGTATCTCAGCTTTTCCACAGACAGCAATGCAATGCCAGAAAAGCCCTTAACAGTTATACACCTATTTTCTTTTCCAGAATATCTGCCCTTAACATTTTTATTTTTCACTACCTTTACATTATCGCTCCACACTGCAATCACATCTCATTAAATAAAAAAATAATAATAATAAAAAAATTGCTGGAATTCATGCAAAATTTTGATAATCAAAAAAAACAGCATGAACCTTTTTCCTGCTTATGTATCTTGTAAGAGATATGATACGATTTCTGTAAGGCTGTATAACGTAATTCGAAATTTGCAGGCTATATTGCGATATAATTGTAGCCCAACAGTGCCATCCTCTGCTTCTTCCAATATTTTCCAATAAATCCTTCAAAGATTCTTAAGGAAGTCTGACTGTCTGTATGGTAGAGTTTCACACTAGGCACAAGACCAAGTATTTTCTGCTTGTGAAATACAAAAAAACAAAAACTGTATGCATTGACATTCTCATGGATTAGATTTGTGAAACTTGTTTGCATGATAATGTAACCAATTAAATCTCCAAAACTTTACTACTTATTTTACCACCAAATCATGAACTAGAGGGTTTTCCATAAGGTATGGGCATGTAAAGAGAAGATCCCCATCATCCCAAAAAATCTTGTAAGTTAAAGTTAAGAAAAAGCAAAAGAAAAAAAAGAAAAAAGAGCATAGAAGGACATGAACAAAAAGTAGCACCTAGAAGAAAACATTCATGTGATAAACAGAAATCATGGCACAAAGACCAGTAAATCTAGCATTTGTTTTCAGTGGTCTGAAAACATTCTGGCACAATTGGGTTTTAGGAAGAAACACAAACACAGATTTTATATATTTCTCTAT